>NW_027411647.1:0-330023 GCF_047663935.1 Musca autumnalis | reverse complement strand
CAATGGAAAGATCATGTCGAAGATTGGTATACATAATTAGAGACGGGAATTAAAAGATCGGAGAGGTTGGACATTTATTACAATTTCGACATATACGACAAATGTTTATATAGTAGGCAATGACTGCTATCCTGGTAAGTAACAATAAAGAACAGCGTTAAGTGTAAAATATGTAGGACCACCACGAACTGTATTGACGTTAATAGGAACAATTAATTTCCTTTCGTATCTAAGCTCCTCCTCTTATTCCTTGCATGTGCAGAATATGTTAACTGAAAATACTACCAGGAGGGTTGGCGTTTTTTATTTGGAATGACGATTTCTATTTTGCTTTTCAAAATTGGCGATGTTTACCAAGCGGTAAGGCAGGGAAGAGTATATAAGATTTGTTTTTCTAACAACGACTATGGGATTAAGCCTGACTATTTCGAAAAGCAAAATGAAAATACTACCTTTAAAAGAGCTCATATGGGGCGTAATGGTTGTTCTTTCGAAAATATGGACCAATATTTACAATTTTCTGAGTTGATCTTATGTATCCTCTGGCAACAAATAAGATTAACTTACTGTAATCTCGTTTTGAAAAATTGACAAAACCTTCGAAATCCCACAACCTTCAAAATAACGAAAATCGGGAGGTACCGCTCTAAGGGGGCTATATGAAAGCGTCACCTATACCGACAAATTTCAGGTGGAAAGTTTTATACCCCCAACGAGGACTAGATTCCAAATTTCTGCCATTATCGGGGGATATTGAGACCACAACCGCTCTAAGGGGGCTATATGAAAGCGTCACCTATACCGACAAATTTCAGGCGGAAAGTATTATACCCCAACGAGGACTAGATTCCAAATTTCTGCAATTTTCGGGGGATAATGAGGCCACAACCTTTAAAATACTGAAGATCGGATGGTACCGTTCTATGGGGGCTATATAAAGACGTACATATATACCGACAAATTTCAGGTGGAAAGTTTTATATCCCTAACAAAGACTAAATACCAAATTTCAGCCATTTCGATGTGAGATTGATGCCACAACCTTCCAAATACCGAAAATCGGAAGGTACCGTTCAATCGGGGCTATATGAAGACATGGACCTATACCGACAAATTTTAGGTGGAAAGTGTTATACCTACAAAAAAGACTAATAGCAAATTTAACCAGTTTCGGTAGGATATTGAGCCACAACCTTTAAAAAAATTGGGAGGTACCGTTCTATGGGGGCTATATGAAGGCGTACACCTATACCGACAAATTTCAGGTGGAAAGTTTTATACCCCTAACAAAGACTAAATACCAAATTTCAGCCATTTCGGTGTGAGATTGAGGCCACAACCTTCAAATTACTGAAAAATTGGAAGGTATCGTTCTTATGGGGGCTATATGAAGAGGTGGACCTATAACGACAGTTTTCAAGTGGAAAATTTTATAGTTTATTAAAGCTTTATATGCCTAGCGAAGACTAAATAAAAAATTTCAGCCATTTCGGGGGGATATTGAGGCTACAACCTTCAAAATACCGAGGTACCGCTCTATGGGGGATATATGAAGGCGTCACCTATACCGACAATTTCAGGTAGAAAGTTTCATACCGCCAACGAAGACTAGGTACCAAATGTCTGCCATTTTCGGGGGATATTGAGACCACAACTTTTAAAAATACCGAAGATCGGATAGTACCGTTCTATGGGGGCTATATGAAGGCGTACATATATACCGACAAATTTCAGCCATTTCGATGTGAGATTGATGCCATAACCTTCCAAATACCGAAAATCGGAAGGTACTGTTCAATGGGGCCTATATGAAGACGTAGACCTATACCGACAAATTTCAGTTGGAAAGTGTTTTGCCCCCCAAAAAGGTTAAATAGCACATTAATGCCTTTTCTGTATGATATTAAGTCAACAACCTTCAAAATGCCGAAAATCGGAAGGTACCATTCTATGGGAACTATATGAAAATCTAGATCTATACTGACAAATTTCAGGTAGAAAGTTGTATACTTCCAAGAAAGACTTATATCAAATTTAAAAATTTTCGTAGGATATTGAGGCCACAAGCTTCAAAATACCGAAAATTGGGAGGTACAACTCTATGGGGGTTATATGAAGTTTTATACCCCTAAACAAAGACTAAATGCCAAATATCAGCCATTTTGATGTGATATTGAGGCCACAACTTTCAAAATACCGAAAAATTGGAAGGTACCGTTCTATAGGGGGCTGTATGAGAACGTGACCTATAACGACAAATTTCAGGTGGAAAGCTTTATTCCTCCAACGAAGACTAAATACCAAATTTCAGCCATTTCGGTGGGATATTGAGCCACAATCTTTAAAACATCGAAAATCGCGAGGTACCGCTCTATAGGGGCTATATGAAGGCGTATACCTGTACCGACAAATTTAAGGCGGAAAGTTGTATACCCCAACGAAGACTAAATACCAAATTTCACGCATTTCGATGTGATACTGGGGCTAAAACCATGTAAATACCGAAAATCGGGCGTTACCACTCTATGGGGGCTATATCAAAACGTGGACCGAAATAGCCCATTTTCCGTACCAAACACTTTAAATAGTAGGGGTAATAGCAAGTGCGATGCCAAATAATAAAGCTCTTAAAATTGCGAGCTGTATCTTAATTTCAACAGAAGGATGGAGGCACATGGCTATTGCGACTTAATTTTTTGCTGATCAAGAATAGATATACTTTAGAGGGCCTCCGACGAATATTTCCATGTGTTATTAACGGAAAGGCAAATTTTATTACACCCTCCTTATTATGGTGGAGGTGATAAAAATGTATAATTTGTTTGAACAAATGGGGATAGAATTTCTTCTACTTGTATTAGAATTCTTCTAATTGTAAAGAATTGTGAATTGTACTTTTATAAGATTTTAAATAAAATGCATTATATATATGTACATTTTTGAACCTAAATTTGTTCTTGCAATGTTAACCAAGCTTTCATATTTTCTTGTCTATTACAATTTCTTCCGCCTCAATGACCCTAAGCGTAAATGAATTACCTGCTACCTGAACTTCTGGGGACAAGAATTTATTTAAAATCATTCCCACTCCTTTCTTGTCCCATATCCCGATTTTTAATTAATACTTAAATTTATTTTCTATTTAAAACATTAAATTATATTGCTCGTCTATTAAATTATGAGCGTAAAATAAAGCCATCTGCTTCTGTTTGGCCTCCATGTTCAATATTGTTTTTCAGTCGATTTCATTCCCAGCATCATTGACTATGGCAAATGATGTCTATTGCCCTTTTAGCACAAAAGAAAAAACAAAACGTAAGGAAAAAACAACGAACATAAATTCAATGCCAGTAAATGGAGGCTTGCTTCATGTAATAC
Source organism: Musca autumnalis (assembly GCF_047663935.1). Lineage (NCBI taxonomy): Eukaryota > Metazoa > Arthropoda > Insecta > Diptera > Muscidae > Musca > Musca autumnalis. Next base: position 326,645 of record NW_027411647.1, on the reverse strand, counting down.
ACTTCAGAGTGTGTGTATGTGGAGCAATTTAGCTTTAGGCTTTCAATGCGTTTCCCCCCAAGTTTTTCATATAGATTTTATTGTTTCAAGCATTTTACAGTTTTCACAAAATATTTTCAATTCGCATTGACTGTTATCTGGTCATATTGTTGTTATACACTACACCATGAGAATGAAGAGGTAAACTTATTTTGTTGCATACATACGTATTGGTGCATCGTATATAAAAATGTCGTTGAAAATATATGTATTTAAATCTGCTGATGATGAATTGCTACAGGTCGATAAATTCCAGAAATTTTTCTGATGTCCCTGTAGTGGGCGCTGTGGTATAATCAAAAGATATTAAGGTAAGGTACGCTGCACGAAACGTTCACGCCATCGATGTCTTGGATTGAGGTATTGATATAAATGGAATAGAATCGATGTAACAGGATCGGATTCCCAATTACCACGAACATCCCTCATCCCATCAAATTGATTGATGAAATCATCCCTCGTCCGAAAAATTAAGGAAGTAAATATCGTGAGTATAAAAAGGCCTAGGTTAGAACGCCTTTGGTGTTTATGACCGCAATTAAACTTTTTTCGTAGGGAAAAATCATCGAAAAACTTTGGCATCCCGGCATGCCAGGTGTGCGAGATTTTAACAAGCTAAAATAGCCCCTATTTCGCTGTTCCGCAATATCTACGGTAACGCCGTAAGAAAGCATGTATTCGTAGGGTTGAAATGGTAGTAGTGACCCGAGCTAGTATTTACATCGTTTTTCAAATTTCATCTTGGCGCTTTAATTCCAAAATTATGGATTTAGTGCATTCACATACATAATTCCAGTTTTGTGGGGACTCCAGCAATAACTGGATTATGTTTTCTATACTTTTTGCACTTCCAATTTGCCACTCCAAATTCATCCTTTCCTTATTAAACCTAAGAAACACAAATAAGACATGCCTAGAATCCTCTCATCGTCTACGCAGTTCAGACAGAAAGGCGAGTTATCGAGTCTAAAGCGGAAAAGATACGACCTAAAACATCCGTGCCCACTTTAGAATTGGGGTTAGATAGAAATTCAAATCGTCGAGTTGTCTGATACACCAAGTTTCAACATTGGGTATTAGTTTTTAGATGCGACCTAAAACATCCGTGCCCACTTTAGAATTGGGTTAGATAGAAATTCAAATCGTCGAATTGTCTGATAGACCAAGTTTCAACATTGGGTATTAGTTTTTGCGTCCACCTGTCTTTTGTTGACGTCATCCACCTTCTCTCCCATTCAACCATGGTTTAACTTGTAACTGCCTCCACGTGACTATCATTTGTCGTTGAGCGACGAAGCTCAAACGTGCGTTCCGCTTGCTTTCCCAAGAGATCGATCGGCGTCATTGCTGCAATAAGAAATGCAGCATCATCGGATACAGTTCTGTAAGCACAAACACACGAAGAGATACAAGCCTATACCATAGCCGACCAAGAAGAGCGAGCGCTTAAATTGTTTATGTGTGGGTAAAATTACACTGACAGAACAGGGTGATGATTTTCATATTGAATGTGAAATGAAAAATATATTGTTGGCGCGTTCGCTTTGTATGACTTAAATTAAAAATAATATAAATAACTTCATAATTTGAAAAGTATTTTTCTTCAAATGTTAATTTTTTTGAGAGAAAAAACAAATTGTATATAAAAATGATTTTTTAAGACTTTCTAAGCATACATACATTTTTTATTGTTGCATTGCAGACGAGGCATTCTGCGTCATTAAAAATATTAATACAAAACAAAAATCATTTTCAAATTCTTCCCTCCACATATTTGCTGTACAACTGCAAAATCTTTTCTGTGTACCCAAAAATAAACAAATAAAGCGGCATCAACCTGCTTGCATGAAATTCAGTACAAGACTGAAGTAAAAAAATCAAAACATTTGCTCTCTTACTTTGCGTTCGGGTCGCGTGTGTGTGATTTGCCGAAAAACTTCGTAACCAAATCAATACCCACGAACGGGTTTGGCCTATACACAGAATTTATCTTCTCACAGTACGATTTGTTTATTTATTTATTTCAAATATTTATTATAATAAACAATTACAATAAAATTATATAAAAAATAACACTAACAGTACGATTTGTATCTTTAAGATTTTGCCCATATAGTTGCTGCATAAAGAAGTATATTTCTCCTGCTAGCATATCTCTGTTCAGATACTTGGGACCCCTCGTATTTGGTATTATTCGATGCACATGTTTTACCCGACTTCAGCTTTATGTAGTCGAGATGTTGCTTAAAGGATGGATGGTTATATACCATAACTACCACATATTTTAAACTTTCTACAGTTCTTATCACAAAGTTCCCTATTTGGAGTTCAAGGTACTCCACATTTTTGTGGCTTGTTATAAGGATGGCTTCCGTTTTATGTTCTACTAATTGCAATCCCCTTGAGTTAAGTCAAGATTTAACTACGTGACTGGTGGCTTCTGACACTATTTTCGCCTCTTCAATAGTCTTTGTTACTATCGCCAAAGCTATATCGTCCGCAAAACCGAAGGATTAATCCTAGGAAGGATTAATCCTAGAACCCCATCATACATAATGTTTCACAACAGCGGTCCCAGAACAGACCCCTGTGGAACTCCTCCTGTGATTTTATGTTCTTTGACTCTGATTCTTATATTGAACATCTTTGTCGAAAATAGTATTAGCCACTAGACCGTTAATCTATTCTTCCTGAAGCCGAATTGCCTTTCTGATAAGCCCTCTGTAGTTTCGAAAGTCTATTTCGTGGAACACTCTCCAGTAGTTTCCCAAATGTATCGAGCATACATAGGGGCCGATATGACGATGGTGTATCAAGTGGCTTTCCTTCTTTTGGTAATAGTACCAACCTTTGTTTTTCCACATTGTTGGGAAAGATCCATATTGCAAGCAGGATTTGCACAGTTGTAGCAGTTGATCAGTTAGGAATGCTGTCTAATCCAGTTGCCTTTGAATCCTCGAATTTTGAGACTGCTGTCATTATCTCTGTTAGAGTAACAGGTGGGAATGTAAAAAATCCACCGGGGTCGAATGTTTCCTCTTGGCGTGGGAAAAGATGGTTTACTATATTTTTCAACATTGCAGCTTCTGTGAGATGGCTGTTTTTGAAGATTTTCAGCTTTTTGGTTACTAGTTTATAAGCTAGTCCGTAGGGTTGGTTTTCAAGCACATCGCAGATACTCAGGAAACAATTTCGTTTGCTACGGCATATTGCAGCTTTGAGTTCCTTTTTCTTCTCTTTGAGGATGTGGTGAGGTAAATCATTATCCGCTTCGTACGAATTGTCGTCTAACTCGGATACAGTTTTTGCTAAGTTCAGCTATTTCGTGATTCCACCAATACACTGGGGATTTATTTGCACCTTGCTTACTCTTTTTCTTCGACGGATTACAAGATTGGGTTATATTTATAATCAGTTGTTGTGTCATTCTCTCTGGGATCCATTTAATGTGATACCTTCCATTGATCGCTGGAATATCTCTCTGTAAAGGCGACCAGAATCCAACAGGTTGAAAGAAAATTCGCTTTAACAGAGAGATATTCCAGCGATCCATCTGTATTGCATTGTGGTCGCTGTGGGTGTACACATATGAAATATGCCAACAAATACGACTAGTACTGGTAAAGGCAACATATTGAACTTCCACCATTTCGGCTAAATGGCGGTCTGTTCCCTGAGTCATTATCATTACATCTAGTTGGGCGAATGATTCCAGTAGTATTCGACCCCTTTCGTTTGTTCTTGGACACTTCCATTCTGTTGCCCACGCATTGAAAACTCCAGCTATAAGAATCTGGTTCAATTTTGAAGGATCATTGGTTATTTTATCCAGTATTCTACCATACTCCTGAACATCATACCTCGATGGAATTTAGCAGCTGTATATTGTCACACCTGCCACCGTAGCATGGTCTATTTAGAGACCAAATTACAGATGTTCCAGTGGTATCGCTTAACCATCCTTCCGATTCCATATTTCTATACTGTTCAATGATTATTGGCAGGCCTACATTTAATTCTCGTTTGCCTTAGTAAATCTGGTGCAGCTTCACAGTAATTTAGATTTATTTTCAAATATCTCATAATGAGGTCCTGAATTGGTGCCGATACTTCTGGTATTGGAGGTATACCTTTAAACCTGTTACATACTTCGGGTTAGCATTCGTGTTTTTACACAACACACAGCAGGGGGCATCGTATATGACGAAATCTTATGACCAGCCTCTCCACATTGGAAACAGCGACCTGAGTTGACGTTTTCACCTTCACATTTTGCAGGCTGCTGACCAAAGTTCAGGCATCTGTAGCATCTTTTTGCCACGTGTTTCGCACATGTTCGGCAATCAGGCCATCCAATACGTAGTTTTGGATCCTCCAATATATTTTTCGCTAGTTCGGAGTTCAAGGCAATTGTGGCAGTTTGAGTGCCTCGGTATGCTTTTCTCATTGACTTAATTAAACCTAGCCAAAGCTTGCGTATTATACACTACACCACTATGTGGGGATGGTGTTGCAAGTTGGGTTTGGCTCAAAAGTTTAAAACACATCGAAATAATTAATGTATACCAAAATGAATTTTAGAAATATATGTTAGAAATATGTTTGGATCCAAACAGATATATGTTTGGGACTGGACAAATATATTTGTTTGCAGCATTTTGTAACATATCTCAAATTTATTTGTTTGGCTTCCAACATATCTTTAAACCCTCCACCATAGTATGGAGGGTATTTTAAGTTTGTTTTTTTTTTTGTAACACATCGAACAAATCATTTACGACGAAATAAAATATACATACATATGAATTCATATTCCGTCTGTTGCAATCACTCTAGCTCCCGCAATAATTGAGATAAAACGCTAGAGTGTATTTTTTTTGAATGGACAAATCAAGTTCGAAGATGGGCTATATAGGTCCACGTTTTGGTATAGGCCCCATATAAGTGTACCTGCAGATTTAAAGTATGTCGAGGCTTTTAACTACATTTCCTGACCGAATTAGCTAAAATTTGTCATTGAGTTTCCCAATAACCAAAAAAATTCTCTACTAAAAATTGACAAGATAGGTCCACGTTTGGGTATAGGGTGCCTCCCGATTTATGGTATTTTGAGGCTTTTAGCTACATGTACATCATACTTGCACCAATCAAGAGCACATGTTCGATGATGGCGAAAATACCCCTCAGCGTTTCTCTACAAGTTTTGTCTTTGGACATCCTGTTAGGAGTCGACTATGAAAAGTAGGCCCCCCACATATTATTGTTATTATTAGTTCGTAACTACCCAACATACTAGGGAAACTGAAACTTTCTGGCCTAGCAACACGCAGTGTTGCCAAGCGTTATTTGACATTTTTTGGAAGTTTGACAGTTTTCAGCCTAAGCGTACTTAAAACAGTTTGACATGCGATCATGTGGTGTTTACAGTGACTTGAAAAAATCACTTTGCAAAAATATGGAATTTATTTGTGAACATTTTCGTCCGATAATTTTTCACAATTTTCGAGGTGGATAATCGCGGCAAGATAGCATCGATCATATTAAATCTTTGTATGTCGATAAAGGACCATCTCATAGCACTATGAAAAACGGGTTTAATGAATTCAATCGTGGCCGACACTCGCCAAAAAACGAATGTCGTGAGGGTCGCCCAAAATCGGCCCTTGTGCCTGAAAAAAATTTAGCCGTGCGTGAACGGATAATTCAAGATCTCCATGTTATAAACCGTGTCTTCCACCAAATAACATTTGATATTGCATGAACACCTGGCCGCAAAAATGGATTTTTCTCGCTAGATCTAGCAAAATTGGTCAATCGCTCTAAAAAGCTCTTGTGGATTTGTGCAAAGAAATTGTGAATAAAAACAATCGCGGTGCTTCAAACGACATTTATAAGATTGTCACAGACGAATCTTGGATCTATGCTTAGGAGCCCGAAACAAAACTGGAATCGACCGTTTGTGTTTTCGAAAGCGAGCCAAATCCAACGAAAGTTGTTCATGGAAAAAGACCTTCGAAGCAAATGGGTCATTTGATTCCAGCACATCCAGAAAACAAGGCATGGTCAACGATTTTCGTCGCCAGAAGATGCTGTAAAAGCGTTCAAAATCCATGTTTTGGAGGTGTCTCAATCAAGCCACTGTCCTGAGTACGCTTAGGTCACTGTCAAACTTTCCAAGTTTTGCACGCAGGTCCCTTTTTTCATAGCCACTCCCATGATTTTTTGGTATTTTGAGGATTTTAGCTGCATTTTTTGTCCGAACTAGCTGTACTTTGACATTTAAAGTTCCCGCTGGTCACAACATTTTTCCACCAAAATTTTTCAACTTAGGCGCATGTTTTGGTATAGCCCCCATATTACGGTACATCCCGATTTTAGGTGTTTTGAGAAGTTTAGGAACACAAAACTTATCCACCAAACATTTACAACATTGGCCCATGTTTTTTTATAGTCCCCATATAACGCTACCTTCGGATTTGAGAATTTTAGCTAAAATTTTTAATCGAACTAGTTGTACTTTGTCATTTGAGGTTCCCAGTGGTAACAACACTTCTTAACCAACAATTTTCAAAATAGGTCCATGTTTAGGTATAGCCTCCATATAAAGGTACCTCCCGATTATTTTAAGGATTTATCATCTTTTTTGGCTGATCTATTGGTAAACTGGCATTTGAGATTCCCTGAAATCGTGAAACTTCTTCATCCAAAATTGTCAACCTAGGGCCATGTTTTGGAATAGTCCCCATAAACTGCACCTCCTGATTTTCGTTATTTTGAGGTTTTAAGCTACATTTTTTGACTGAACTATCCGTGGCCTGACATTGGAGATTCCAGAATCACGAAACATCTCCACCAACAATGTTCAACATAGCTTCACGTTTAGGTACTGCCCCCATATAAAGTTACCTCCCGATTTGCGGTATTTTGAGAGTTTAAAGTACATTTTTGGAGTGAATTTGACATTGCAGGTTCACTGCATCCACGAAACTTATTTACCAACATTTGTGAGCATAGGGTTGTGTTAAGTTAGAGCCCCCATATAACCGTACCTCCCCATTTTCGGTATTTTGTCAACTTAAGTCCATGTTTTGGTATGGACCTCATACCTCCCGATTTTAGGTAACATCAGAATCTTAGCTACATTTGTTGACCGTACTACCCGTAAGTTGAGTTTCTCAGTGGCGACAAAAATGTTTAGTTTTTATCTACATTTTCAGGCATGATTGGATGTCCTTTGGCATATATGGTTCCCAGTGGTTAAAAACATTGTGTGCGTTGTGGTACAGCCCCCCATATAACGGTACCGCCCGATTTTACCAAAAAGGTTCAGGAATATTTCAGGCTTTTTAATTTTTGTATTTCTAAAATTCATTTGGTTACTTTTCCAAAACCCAAATAGTAAATATAGGGTAAACTTATTTCGCTGTGATATAGCCTCTATCACACTTGTTTACATATTTTGCTTACTGTTATTGCCTTCAAACCTTATCTGAGGGTAACTCACAGTTCAATATGAAAATGGTTAAAAGTTTTTCTATTTATTTTTTATATTCGTTTTCTCTTGCTTTTTCCCATACCACTTTGTTGTTGTTGTTATTTGTTGGTTTTTAGGTTAAAAACATAAAGGACTTGACTTCCTTTTCCATCATTGTTTTTAGTTGTAGTGGCTGCCGTTACTGCCAATGTTGTTGCTGTTGTTATAGTAATAACCATGGCAGTTATAAATAAAGTGTAAAATGCAGACAATATCATAACGACCAAACCACGGACCCAATAACCAACAACAGCAGTAGCTGCCAGCACAAATATAGCAAAGGTAATGGTGAATAACATGGCAACGGGAAAGGCAGAAAAAAAAACTAATAACCGAAAACATAAGTTCATAAAATTCACACCAATGAGTTTTTATGTCCCAGTTATGTTTGAATGCTAGCTTTTGTTTTTGTGTTTCGTATGATGTTTTTTAACGTTTCGTGGCTTTTGCCCACTTTTTGCATGTTTTCCCTCACATTTTGAATAACAACATTTCAAAGTTTTATTCGATCGATCGTTTAATACTTTTCACTTGGGCTATATTCACTAGAGCGAAAGGACGGGGAAATACCAATTTTCAGGATACATTCAATTATAACTTAATCGAATCAACGCTTTTGGTTTGGTGTACGGTAAACTTCCAACCACACACACACACACAAGAACTTTGCTGACAGAGAAATGGAAACTTGTTGGGTAGCGAAAGAATCAAGAACAGTGGGGGTGGATTGTGGCAGCAACACATTTCTTTTAAAAATGGACTGTTGTAAAATGTTATGAAGTCTTCTGCAATGAAGCGTGCTAAATATGCTTATATGTAAGTGAAACACGTTTAATAGCAATTCAAATTAATTGCAACAATATTTACTTTAAACATGCAAACTATCTGGTATATTAAAACAAGCAAAATGTGGTTTTTGAAAATATTTTTCTGGGTAGGTTTAATAGTTTACAAGCTCTGCGAATCTTATACGTGGAAACGGCGCTACGAAATAAGTCCCCAAACTGAAAATTCAATAAGTCCCCAAATTTGGGGCGTTATTTCATAATGAAATAAGTTCCCAAAAATTGAAATGAAATAACTCCCCAACGAAGTGAATTGCAGGTGCCCATCTCCGAACTTAAACTATGTTTGGACAAAATATTACTAAGGCCAAATCTTCGACCGAATCAACAGACTCGCTAAGTCGTAATGCGGACAATAGATATAATTTATTACAACAAAAATAAAAGCGATTCGAGGGCAGGTCCTAAACTGAATTTTTTCCGAAAATTTCTGTGGGTACCCAAAAAAGTGGGCCAAAAGAGTCCATATTGGAACCTCCAGTATGTCTGGAAGAAATTTCACGATGTGCAAAGTATGGACCAAATCGGTTGCTCCTTCAAGAGCTTTTGTGGGGAAGGTGACTGAGTGGACCGATATGGCTCATCTTCGAACTAAAACTAAGTTTGGACAAAATATTACGAAGTTTAGACCAAATCGGTTCATCCGTTCCACTATAGGTAATTTGCCCTGTTTTTGAGACAAAAATTAATAACAGAGAATTAAAGGATTTTTTAACTTTTTAAATTATTTATGTGTAAAAGTGAGATAAAACAAAAATTTTTACAGATAAATTCGGACATATAAGCAACCACGAACAAAGCTATTTTTTCCAATGCAATTTTCATTAATTTTCTTATACACAACAAACTGTTGAAAATGATCACGGTAGTACGAGTAAGTAACAAAAATTTTGTCCCCGCGAGTAGATTTTCCAAAAATTTTTTACTACAGTTTTGTATATTTTTGAATATACGTTAATAAAGACGAGTTTAGTACTCTCTTAAACCGTATCAATGATTAATATGTAATAGAGAGATAAAATAAAGCTTACTACTGCCGCACCGTTTATAGAAAACCACGGATATACGGACCAATTTGTCGCCATTACTTATTTTACTTGCAATGAAATTTTTTATACATTTATTGGTTACATTTATTGTTTATTTCCTCAAACCAAACTTCCACAATTTTAAGACTTTTTATTGAGAAGTAACCTTAAAAAATCTCATTAATATCAAAAAACGAGCAAAATCGGGTTTTGAAACCTAGTAATACCAATGCAAAAGACTTTCAGTAATATGTTCTAGGTGGCAAAATCACGGCCAAACACGGCCAATTTAGTATTAGTCTATATGAAGTGAGTTTAAGAAAAATAAAATATTTATTTCTGACATTGTTGTTGTTTTTTGGTCGCTACCCAAAATGTTTAAGCTATATTTATATTAAACTAGCTAAGCCCGGTGCGCTTCGCTACCCCGACTAAGAATGGAATGCTATAATTATATTAACTTTTTTATATGTTAACGTATAAATATAGGAGAACCCATTCATGGCTGTCATGGGGCTACTATGGTATTTTTGTATGTTTCAATGGGTAACACTACTCCAAAAGCCTTATAATCTTACACTATTAATTTCTCTTTATTTCTTCAGATTAGATTTAGATTTACCTGACTGAATTAATTTAAGAATTGAACCGGGTTTGAAAACCATAAGTTTGAGTATAGTTTTAATTTCTTTTATATGTACAGGGGACTTATTTTTTCCAGGTCATATACATATTAACATATTGTGATATCTTAAATTACTCTTAGGATAACTCCCACTTTTATTATAAGTTTTACTCAAATAATGATGATATATCTACCATAATAAAAAATTATTCTTTAGAAGTCTCTAAAATGATATTTAGTAGCTGTAGACTTGGTCTATTTCTTCCCAACTATACGTACTTCTGTATATAATGATGACTTCTACTGACTTCTGAGTTTCTTCAAAATTTCATTGAAATGTGACATACGTATCAAAAACATGAAATTGACCGAAAATATATATGGGAGCTATATTCCGATATGAACCGATCTCAAAATAATTTGGCACGTTTATTTGTAGACCAAATTCCGTTACACATATCAAATATCATTGAAATTGGACATATATGGCGTGTTTGGTGCATTAAATACAGGAAATCGTCCGAAAATATATATGAGAGCTATATTCAAATCTTAACCGATTTTGATATATTTTGGCACTTTTATTTCTGGAACAAATTCCTTTACACATTCCACATTTCAGCGAAATTAGTCATATATAGCGTGTTTGGTGCATCAAATACCTCAAATCGGTCGAAATATATATGGGAGCTATATTCAAATCTAAACCGATTTCGATATAATTTGGCAAATTTATGTCTAGACCAAATTTCGTCACACATTTCAAAATTCAACGAAATTGGACATATATAGCGTGTTTGGTAAATAAAATACAGGAAATCGGCCGAAAATATATATGGGAACTACATGCAAATCTGAACCGATTTTGATAAAATTTGGCACATTTATGTCTAGACCAAATTCCGTCGCACATTCCAAAATTCAGCGAAATTGGACACATATAGCGTGTTTGGTGCATCAAATACAGAAAATCGGTCGAAAATATATATGGGATTTATATTCAAATCTGAACCGATTTCGATATAATTTAGCACATTTATGTCTAGACAAAATTCCGTCACACATTCCAAAATTCAGCATAATTGGACACATATAGCGTGTTTGGTGCATCAAATACAGGATATCGGTCGAAAATAATATGGGATCTATATTCAAATCTGAACCGATTTCGATATAATTTGGCACATTTATGTCCTAGACCAAATTCCGTCACACATTCCAAATTTCATTGAAATTGGTCTTACATAGCGTGTTTGGTGCATGAAATAAGGAAGCCTGCCAAAAATATATGTAATGGGAGCTATATCCAAATCTGAACCGATTTGAAAATCATTAGGCAAATTTATTTCTACATTAAATTCCGTCACATATACCTAATTTGAAGATTGTATCTGTAACAGTTCTAAAGATATTTGCATAAAAAATCTAAATTTTTTGGAGGTACGTCCGGTTTTGATGCTATATCTCCAGATCAACGCGAAATTTCAAAAAAATATATAGCCTATTTTCATTCCAGGCCATGTTGCAATGTACCCTAAACATTTCAGTAAGATCTGTTCAGCGGTTTTCGAGTCTATAAGGCACAAACAAACAAACAGACAAACAAATTTCAATTTTATATATATAGATAAATTCCTCTCGCAATTGCCAATCTATTCCATTTTACATACGAGTATATTTGTATTTGGTTTATTTTTCCGCGGTTTTAAATACATTGAAATATGCCTTATCTATATATATAAAATTGAAATTTGTTTGTACGTTTGTTTGTTTGCTTGTGCCTTATAGACTCGAAAACCGCTGAACAGATCTTAATGACATTTTTAGGGTACACTGCTATATGGCCTGGAATGAAAATAGGCTATATAATTTTTTTTATTTCAATGAAATTTGGAATGTGTGGCGGAACTTGGGCTGGAAATAAACCTGCCAAATTATATCAAAATCGGTTCAGATTTGGATATAGCTCCCATACACATATATTTTCGGCCGATTTCCTTATTTTATGCAGCAAACACGCTATATATGTCCAATTTCGCTGAAATTTAAAATGTGTAACGGAATTTGTTCTAGAAATAAATGCGCCAAATTATATCGAGATTGGATCAGATTTGGATATAGCTCCCATCTACATATATTTTCGGCCGATTTTCTTATTTTATGCAGCAAACACGCTATATATGTCCAATTTCGCTGAAATTTAGAATGTGTGACGGATATTGGCCTAGAAATTTCCCACATTTGATGCACCAAACACGCTATATATGTCCAATTTCGCTGAAATTTGGAGGGTCTGACGGAATTTGTTCTAGAAATAAATGTGCTAAATTATATCCAGATTGGTTCAGATTTGAATATAGCTCCCATATATATTTTCGGCCGATTTCCTGTATTTTATGCACCAAGCACGCTATATATATCCAATTTCGCTGAAATTTGGAATGAGTTACAGAACTTGGTCTAGAAATAAATGTGCCAAAATTTAACGAAATCGGTTCAGATTTGGATATAGCTCCTGTATATATTTTCGGCCAATTTCCCGTATTTTATGCACCAAACTCGCTATATATGTATGTCCAATTTCGATGAAATTTGGAATGCGTATCGGGATTTGGTCTAGACATAAATGTGCCAAATTATATCGAAATCGGTTCAGATTTGGATATTTCTCCCATATATATTTTCGGCCGATTTTCTGTATTTGATACATTAAACACGCTATATGTGTCCAATGTCGCTAAAATTTGGGATGTCTGAAGGAAATTGTTCCAAAAATAAATGTGCCAAATTATATCGAGACCGTTTCAGATTTGGACACACTATATATGTAAAATTTCACTGAAATTTGGAAAGCGTGACGGAATTCGTTCTAGAAATAAATGGGACAAATTATATCGAAATCGGTTCAGGTTTGAATATAGCTCCCATATATTTTTTCGGCTGATTTTCTGTATTTTATGCACAAAACACGCTATGTATATTCAATTTCAATGAAATTTGGAATGTGAGACGTGATTTGGTCTAAAAATAAATTTGACAAATTATATCGAGATCGGTTCACAAAGGAATATAGCTCCCAAATATATTTTCGGTCGATTTCATGCGTTTGTTACGTATGTTCAATTTCAATGAAATTTTGAAGACTTAGCAGTGAGTAGAAGTTATCATTATTTACACAAGTACTTATAGTTGGGAAGGAATTGACCAAGGATACAGCTATTAAGTATCATATCTTTGAAAGACTTCTTAAGTTTTATGTTTTGTTATGATATATCTAAATCATTAGGAATACTTATAGGCGAAAAGGCTTTCGGAGGAGTGTTACCTCCTGAAACATACACAAATACCATAGTAGTTCCATAACAACCCTGAATAGATATATAACGCCTTCAAATCTCCTATATTTATTCGTTAAAATATTAAAAACCTTAATAAATTGTGGCATTCCATTATATTTTATTGTAGTCGGGGCAGCAAAGCGCACCGGGTTCGGCTAGTAATATATATTTTTTAGTACTTCTCACTTTGACTGCAATTAAAACCGCGATAATGACGCTATTTTGAAAAATATCATTCATACCCAGCAAAATAAATTGGAAGTAGTGCAATGTGGACTAGTTCTGTCACGGCATGTTTTGATGCAGTTCAACTGGAGTCGTGAAAAAGGCACTCCAGTCCTCACATTTTAACCGCATTTGGATGCAATCCAAAGAATCACATCCACTTGTCACATTTTAACAACATCCGGATGCAGTTCAGCGGAGTCGTGAAAAAGGCACTCCAATTCCTCACAATTTAACAGCATCCGGATGCAGTCCAAACGGAGTCGTGAAAAAGGCACTCCGTTCGCTACATTTTATTAGCAGTTGTTAGAGATCCCTATATGTACATAAATCAGATTGTACATCTCTACAGGCAGCGGCTTTCATTTTCCAAAAAGAGATAAGCGTGTTAACATGTCCAAACATTTGTTAATACAAACTAATAATATTTAATATTTAAATAATATTTAATTTGTGAACATTTTTCCGGTAACTCACCAGAAGAAAATTTCCGAATGGAGTGCTGTTGGAGTACGTGTCGAAATCTTAACTGGTGATGGGAAGACAACCCATTTAGCAAATGAAGCAAAAACAGTTCAGCTTGGAACAAATGCAAGCGCAGGAAACACGCATGTTTGCGATTGAATTCAATGGAGAATTTTCATAATTTGTGTTAATGTAATAAAGTTGTTAATATTTTTGTTTTGCACAAATAATAAATGCATTTTATTTGTTCTGGCATATTTTGTAATGGCTTGCACAATTTCCGCAGAATGCCTGTACCAAACACGTGCTTTGGACTGCCTCCTATTCTACCCCAAAGGGTTAGTTAAAATGCAATGCCAAAGAGTCAGTTAAAATGCAGTGCCAGAGGGTCAGTTAAAATGCAGTGCAAAAGGGTTAGTTAAAATGCAATGCCAAAGGGTCAGTTAAAATGCAGTGCCAAAGGGTTAGTTAAAATGCAGTGCTTTGGAGTGCATCTTTCAGTAGTCACGCTCTTGTAAAAATCATCAGTGAAAATGCATAATTTGATGCACATCCAGATCACTTGTACATATCATTTAACTGCATCTTTGGAGGCAAACATTTTGCTGGGTATTAATAAATTTTGACATGTTCTTTTTTCAATGCCAACTAAAAAATTATTATTATTAAAAGTTGCAAAATCGACTTTTTGCCTCAAAAACTGGGCAAATTACCTATAGTGCGTTCGAGAGTTATTGTGCGTCCTTCCGTTAGGAAAGAAAATCGGCAGCACCGTTCTATGGAGTTTGTAGAAAACGTTGACCTGTTCCGAGAAATTTCTGGAAGAAAGTTTTATAACTCCAAGGAGGATTAAATAACAAATTTAGCCATTCCGTTTGAACAATGTGGCTAATATGTGGGGGGAATCGTTCTACCGACAAATTTTAGGTGGAAAGTTTTATATCAAATGTCAGCCATTTCGTTGGATATTGGAGCCAAAACCCAAAACACCGAAAAGCAGGAGGTATCGTTCTACGGGGGCTGTATGAAGACGTGTACCAAGAAATTGCAGGTGGAAAGGTTTAGAAAAGGTTTAAAAACTAAATACAGTATAATCTCATGTTTCGGCGGTGTCCGAATTATCGAATTGTTCCGATTACCGAGTAGTAGCAAAAACATATAATTTTGTAAGTTTAAATCATTAACGGACGTTTGCTAGATAATAATCCTACATCTAAGCTAAACGAATTCATATTAAGGAAATATCATGGGTTGTGGACCATTTAAAGACTGGGAGCCACTTTCCTGGCTACCAAATTTATTTCTTACGAGTATATTCCTCCAGCGTAATTTAGGTGATTTTTGTCGTCTAAAGCTTCTACAGTTGGTTTATTTTGTATCCTTATTTTCTTTTTCAAGGATATAAACTTTGTAATCCACATACATACATATATTGATTTCCAAATTTTATTGACGATTTCCGATCAAAATCTGTCGGTAATGCTGGACAGGGTCTCTTACGACGCGCTATAGAACTTCAGCCATATTTCATATGTTAGCCATTTTTATGAACATAAGCAAATGATTTCATCTCTCATCGTCGAAATCAAAAGAGATATTTTTAATATAATTATTATAGGTCATAGGCTACAAAATGAAATTTAAATCTATTAGTTGCATAATAGGGTTATGGCTTTTTTACAACCTCATATCCCTGTATCATAGCGTGATGAGTTTCTAAATAATTAAAAAGTGATTCGATAAAAAAGCTTCCGCACAAAAGCTTTTATTTTTCAGAACTTTTGACAATTTTTTGAAGTCACTGTAAGCAGATATTTAACTGAAAACAACCCAGCAAAATGTTAGTTGCCAAAGATGCCGTTCAATCATGGGTGAAAGTGATCTGGCATGTCATCTTTATAACATCTTCAGCGATGAATTTTATATGAGGGTGGACCCCAAAAGATGCTATTCATTTTTGGATCCAAAGCATGTCATTTTACGCCAATGCTTTGATATGTCATTTCCACCAATGCTTTGGAATGTCATTTTCACCAACCCTCTGCAATGACATTATCATTACGACGAGAGTTTTAACAACGTTGGTTGTGATTTCGAGTCTCCGACAACATCAAGCCTATTGTAAATAATTAATCTTATGTATTTAGAAAAATGTGTAGACATAAAAACACAAAATTCATCTCTATTGGATCGAAGCTGATGAACAGATCGGATCTTTCATGACTTCCTTTGCATGGGTTCAAATGCTGATGAAAAGATCGGATCTTTCACGACTTCCTTTGCATTGCTAATGAAAAGGTCGGATCTTTCATGACTTCGTTTGAACCAATGCAAAAGATGCCATGAAACCACGTCATCGCATGGAACTCCTTACTAAAAATTTTGCTGGGAAATTATAGGGGCATACAACATAACCAAAATAACATAACCATTTGTTTATCACTAATTTTATTTATTGTTTTTTTTTTTTTATTAATTTAATTAATTTATTAATTTTTTAAAAAAAAATTTTGTGAGGAACCTTTTTATACCCTACACCACTATGTGGTAAGGGGTATTATGTGTTAGTGCATTTGTATGTAACATACAAAAGGAAGCGAGATAGACCCATAGTTCCTTCTAGGGATATACATAGAATCACTTTCTGAGTCGATTTATGCATGTCCGTCCGTCCGTCCGTCCGTTCGCAACATACAGGTCGCATTTGTTGACCGATTTCGCTGAAAATTGGGGAATACCATTTTTTTAGCCGTCGGAAGATCAAGTTCGAAGATGGGCTATATCGGTCCAAGTTTTCGTATAGCCCCCATATATATTTTCGGCCGATTTCACGTATTTTCTGTAACACACACGCTATATATGTCCGATTTCGATGAAATTTGGAATGTGTGACTGAATTTGGTCTAAAAATAAATGTGCCAAATTATATCGAAATCGGTTCAGATTTGGATATAGCTCCCATATATATGTTCGCCCGATTTCACGTATTTTCTGTAACACACACGCTATATACGTCCGATTTTAATGAAATTTGGAATGTTTGACTGAATTTGGTATAGAAATAAGTGTGCCAAATTATATAGAAATCGGTTCAGATTTGGATATAGCTCCCATATATATTTTCGGCCGATTTCACGTATTTTCTGTACCAAACACGCTATATATTTCCGATTTCGATGAAATTTGGAATGTGTGACTGAATTCAGTCTAGAAATAAATGTGCCAAATTATATCGAAATCGGTTCAGATTTGGATATAGCACCCATATATATTTTCGGCCGATTTCGCGTATTTGCTGCTCCAAACACGCTATATAAGTCGGATTTCAATGATATTTGGAATGTGTGACTGAATTCGGTCTGGAAATAAATGTGCCAAATTATATCAAAATCGGTTTAGATCTGGATATAGCTCCGATTTATATTTTACATATTCACAGTGGTGTAGGGTATCATATAGTCGGCCCCGCCCGACTTTGATCCTTTCCTTACTGGTTTTACAATATTTTTTTACAATAAAATGTAATGAATGTTATTTTAGGCATTAATAGGCAAAAGTTCATTCATTCTCACTACAGGAAATCATTTTTGTGAAAATTTGCATAATTGAAAAAACACAATACAACAATCCGTAGTTTCCTATGATTTTGAATTTTAAAGGAAAAAAAATAAAAGGAGCAATTCGATTGTTTTAACAATTTATTGAAATTCTATACAACGTCTCTACTCGCTTCCTCCTCTCTCTTTTATTGGGATTTAATTCTAAAAAATAAGCTATTAATCCCAACGCTTATATGGACCGAAAACTGTGAAAAGCTTAATTTTTAAAATAAATAAAAATTTAATGCTGAAGGTAGGAAAAAATATTAATGTCCGGATTATCGAGGTAGAAAAATATGTGATGCCCGGACTACAGAGTCTACAATGCCAAAAAAATGCTATTGTCCGGATTACCGCGTTGTCCGGAGTAACAAGTGTCCGGATTACCGATTATTGAGACCACAACCTTCGATATACCGGAAATCGGGAGATACCGTTATATGGGAGCTATACGACGGCTTGTTCCTATACCGACAAATACCAAATTTCAGTCATTTAGGGGTAACAATGAGACCACAACCTTGAAAATACCGAAAATCGGAAAGTACCGTTCTATGGGGGCTATATGAAGACTTGGCCTATACTGACAAATTTCAGGTGGAAAGCTTTATCCCCTAACGAAAACTCAGTAACAAATTTCAGCCATTTTGAGGCCACATCCTTCAAAACATCGAAAATTGGGTGGTACCGTATATCAAAAAGTAGACCAGTATAGCCCATTTTCAATACCAAACATCCTAGGAGTAATATAAACTTATATACCAAGTTATAAAGCTTTATCTTTAAAATGGCGAGCTGTATCTTGATTTCAACAGACGGACGGACAGACAGACGACAAGGTTATATCGACTTAGAATTTTGTGCTGATCAAGAATATATATATATTTAATAGGATCGCCGACGAATATTTCGATGTGGTACAAACGGAATGACAAATTTAATTACACCCTCTATATTATGGTGGAGGGTATAATAAAGTGTTTACTTATTAAGTTTGCTATTATTCTAAACATAACGTTTTGTACCATAAGCCGAACTACGAAAAGATTTCCAAACGCACCGATCCCTTCCCTTGCTTCCATATTGTGGGGTCCGACGTTGAAAACTCTTGAGAGAAAAGGAGGCATATGTTTTTGTGGTATATGATACATGTTCTCGGTCGAGTTCCTGTGGGACCTTGTTCTTTACGATCTAAGTTCCTGGATAAAATCAATATGTATATTACATTTGTGTATTTTCTCCATCAGGGCTTAAGTTTCCGTTTCGCTCCGATGGAGGTTTTTGTGGTTTCGACTCCCTCATCCAACAGCCTGGCTGGTTTGTTGGGCATCATCGTCCTCTCCGACCCTTGCACTTCCAATTTTGAAGGTGATTAAATTGCAGACGTAGTATGCCTTGCCCTTTTAGCTTTGAAATACTGGCTAGTGAGAGATATTCAAGTACAACCACGAGGAGAGTGCCATCCTCTTTCTTTTCCCTCTGGAAGACTTTCATCTCTTCACTTCTAAAGGCTCGTTTCGTTTCTCAAAGACCTCCAGCTCTCATACCCCTTGACATATTCCGCTTTGGTCAGGTGAGATATTTCATCCTTCCTCAGCAGCTTCAATTTGCCACCGCCCCAAGAGGTAGATAAACTGCTGATTAAGAAGTCCTTTAGCTTCCTCCTATCTATTTTTATTAGTCCACTTCTTAGTATGTGTTCCAATATTTTTGTTAATGTTCTTTGTGTAGTCTGCCATACCCTCTACTGGGGTTGATCACCGTATAGCACCGTCCCTGTTGTTCTTCCTGGCTACCTTGACGTAAGTACGTGGCAGATTCTTTCTGATTCTTTTCTGAGTTCCCGATGATTTCAGAAGATTCTGCGCTTGCACTCGCCCTCTTCATGTCCGAGTTAACCTTGTCGCCCTCCGTCAAAGGGTTTTTGGTCAGTCTACTCCGCGTGGGTTTATAATAGATTTACTCGGTTTAGCGGTATTTTGTTCCTCAGGTGATCTTATCCTCTTCGCCGCTTCCGAGAAAGTGAAGGGAGCGTTATTAATCTCTTTTGGAGCATCCCGCTGCTCTCTGTTCAGTCGTGCCTGGTTCCAATGCACTTTTTCGTTGCAAATCTTGCGACACTCTCGCTTAATTCTTCTACCATGGGGCACTCAAATGTTCATCATGAGTTGTGGCATTTGGTCCTCAGGAACGACCAGAGGGATATAGTGCTTGCTGGGAAGATTGGTAGCTCTACGTGTTGCACGGTCAAGTGGAGAGTGTCACAGTTCTCCAGACATGAGCATCGTGTCATCTGGTCTAACAAATGACGTCACCTGGGAACTTGTCGTTTCTCTTGAATCGGACCATCTCCCCATAATTGTCTCCATCAGCCCTGTTTCGTCACTTCTGAATGCCGCACTTTTATCCATCATGGAAAAGCTAATTGGCCGAGTTTCAGAGAGTTCACTAATCACCGCTTCATCCATCTGTCCAACCCTTTTAATGTTCGAGTAGCAGAAAGGACGTACCGAGACGTCATCACCGCTCACCATACACCTGGTGGTCGAATACCCGAAGTGAAACCAAATTCACCTGCAGAGGCGACGAATGAACGTGATGAGCTTCTTCCTTCTGACCGCAATGACCCCAGAGTCAGAGAGCTGACACTGGAAATTAACAGGTTGGTCGTTAAGCATAAACGGAACTATTGGTTAAAACATCTGAAGAGTTGCAACATTGCCGCCGGAATAAGTGAATTATGGCCAGCAGTTAAGTCACCCTCGAACTCTGGAAATAAGGAAGATAGGATCTCAATCACGTTGGGCAAGTTATTTAAATCAACAGTTTGTCGAGCACTCCGTGAGTAACAGACCGAAGAGAACTACGCCGCATTAGATTTCTTCCTGCCGAGGAGGAACCACCAGAATTTACAATGGATGATTTACTTGTGAACATTTTCGTCCTGTAAATTTTCACAACTTTCGACGTGAATAATGACGGCGAGAGTGGATCGATCAAATTAAATCTTTGTATATCGATAAAGGAACATCCTATAGCACTATGAAAAACTGGTTTATTGAATTCAATCGTGGCCCGACATTCGCCAAAAAACGAAGGTCGTGGGGGTTGCCCAATATTGGACGATGTGCCAGAAAAAAATAAAGCCGTGCGTGAACGGATAATGCAAGATCGCTATGTCATATACCGTGAGATAGAGGCACCCTTGGGCATTTCTTCTACCAACTAACATTTGATATTGCATGAACACCTAGCCGCAAAAACGGATTTTTCTCGTTAGAACCGGCAAAATTGCTCGCTGAAAAAAGGCTCTTGTGGATTGGTGCGAAGAAATTGTGTATAAAAACAATCGCGGTGCTTGGAACGATATTTATAAGATCGTCACAGACGACGAATCATGGAACCAACGATAGTTCTTCATGGAAGAAGACCGTTAAAGTAAATTATCGCCTGTTTCCGCGGCAAAATTGACCCTGTGGCGACTATACGGCTTGAGAAATGTAGGACGGTTAATTCTGAGTGATGCACTACAATTTATTTGCCTGACGTCTCCTGAGAAATTCGAAAAACGCACAAGAGAAGACGAATCTTTCTGCATCATGATAATGCGAGCTCTCACATATCGATTCAAACCAGCGCCTGTTTGACTGGACAACATGTGGAATTGATGGGTCATGCAATGACTACATTTGATTTCAGCACATCAAGAAAAAAGGCGTGGTCAACGATTTTCGTCGCCAGAAGATGCTGTAAAAGCGTTTGAAAGCTATATTTTGAAGGTGTCTCAATCAAGCCACTGTAAACAACCCAACACAACTGTCAAACTTTCCAAAAAATGTCAAATGACGCCTGGCGACAATGCGAGTTGCCTATGCCAGAAGGTTTTCTAGTGTCCCTCGTCGAACCGTGATGGTGCCGCTTGACTTGTCAAAATTCCTTTGATACTGTCAAGCATTCCACGAGGACATCAATCACACTAGCATCCGACCATGTTTGAAACGTTGCATAATCAATTACATACATATGTGGACGCCGGTCGTACCTGGAATTCAGGAACAATAAGTCCAAACTCCGTAAAGTGATGCAGGGAATTCACCAATGTTGGGTGATATCTCCAGAACTGTTTAACCTCTCGCACTACTGTATTCCAACCCATCGATTAAGTGCCTTCCCTGATGTCATTTGTAAGAGGCTGAGGCTCCAATCGTCCAATCAGCCAAGTTTTCCTATCAGCTAATGCATACTCCGCCACCGTTCTTAACAGTTGGACAGGTACCTCATCAGTTCCTGCTACCATATTCTTCTTCATCCGATGTCTTGACCTCAATATAGCTGGGCGGCAAATAGTCATCGCCGCCCATATTCGATATCAATAGCGTGATAAAATGATCCTAAGTAGCAATCTGTATCAATTACCAGGTTCCTTCATCATCTTTGCAGCAGAATGTAACTGCAAGATACCCCTCAGTCTGGTACTTTACACTCAGGTAAAGTTTTCGGACTTGATACTGACTTGTAAACAGCTATCTTCCCCTTTAAATCCAGTAGTTTATTTTCGATATTGGTGCACAAATATATAACTTACGAATATATTATCCCAACTTCCCCTATGAAAACAAAAGAATACCACAGTCAAATAAAGTAATTTAATCTCTTTGTCAGTTTTTGGTTTTTCTCCATCTTTGCATTTTCTTTCATCGTCGTTCTTTTACGCTTCTGTTAACGTATAATGGATAATTAACTTAAATTGTGATCAAACATTTAATATGCAAATTAAAGCAAGAAGAAAAGAAAGCGAAAAAAACTGAAAATTGTATTATTAACGTTCGAACGAAATGCCATTTCAACAAAAATTCAACCATAAATTTGATTACGAGCAAAGGATATCTTCGATTTCCCATTTGGTTCATTTTCTTATTATTCATTTTTCTTTTGTCATTTCAACAGAAAGGCCATTCGAATTCAATGGACTTTAAGATGAGCATAAAATGCTTTTGTATTCTACGTTTTATCGTAAGAGTATTCTGAAATGTCAATTCTATCCGGAACAAATACAAAATGTGAAATATTCACAAAAGAATACATAAGGAGTTACTACTGTTGTTGTTGTCGTGTTGTCAGAGCACTTAAATTCTTTTGTCATGACCACCACATGCATAAACTGTTATTTTGCAATACTGGATTGAGGAGAAGTATTCTTCAAAGAACAGCTTGATTTTATCCATGCAAGTTGTGGTCAACGCAGAGTTGGAAAAAAGTATTGTTTGTTATTTTAAATATTTTGTATTAATTTTTCTATGCATTAAATTCTTTTACTTTTCAATATTAACAATTAACAAGTAAAAAAGCGTTAAGTTCGTCCGGGCCGAACTTTTTAAACCCTCCACCATGAAATACATATTATTTAGTTTTCTTTCCTGTCCAAAATTTTAAGTGGAGATAAGTAAGGTCAGAAAATGTATCAACAAATTGCTTCAATCGGGCGCCACCTTTATATGGGGGCCATATCAAAAAGTGGACCCATGTTGACAATTTTTGGTGGAGAAATTGTGTGACCACTGGGAATCTCAAATGTCAAATTACAGATAGTTTGGAAGTACTGTTTTACCAAATCATTGACCTATGTTGACAATTTCTGGTGGGGATTTGTGAGCACTTTGAACATCAAATGTTCAGTAACAGTAGTTCGGTCAATAAATAGTTAAAATTCTTAAATTGGGAGGTGCCGAACATTGATCTACCTATGTTGACAATACCAAAACATGGACCTATGTCGACAATTTTTGGTGGATAAATGTTGTGACCACTAGGAACCTTAAATGACAAATTACAGCTAGTTCGGTTAAACATATTAGCTATAATATATAATTGTTCCACAAACATCCCATATGGGACAAGAGAGACTTCTCTCATATGAATGAGTGCACCCCGATTCATATTAGCTCAATGATATGGGACATACTGTTTATTGCCGAGTCCGAACGGCGTGTCCTAAGACACCACTTGTAGAGAAGTTTTACATGGCTGAAATACTCAGGAAATGTCGCCAACATTACTGAGGGGTATTTTGCCACCGTTGGAAATTGTTGATGTTGCCTGGCCTGGGAATCGAGCCCACGACCTTCAGCGTGCAAGGCGAGTGTGCATACCATTACACCACGGTGGCATTAGCTAAAATCCGTAAAAACAACGAAAGTCGCGATATCTATACTCATAAAAGAGTTGAGTAATGATGACTGATTGACTCACTGACTGATAATCAACGCCAAGACTAAACGGCTAAAGCTAGAATCTTGAAATTTTTGGTGAAGGTCACTCTTGGTCCGAAGGTGTCAGATAAGATTGGTTTTTTCGAAATTCGAACTAGAACGGTACGAAAAGTACTAAAAGGTACTAAATATGGTACCCTTTGTATTAGGCAAACGCGAAGAGCTAGAATTCTGAAATTTGGAATGAGGTTCACTGATGGAGAGTTAGAAAGGTGTACCAAAGGGTTTTTGGAAATTCGAACTATAAGTGTACGAAAAGTACTAAAAGTTACTAAATTTAGTACCATTTGGTATTACGTGAACGGATAGAGCTAAAATCTTGAAATTTGGAATGAAAATCAGAGTTTAGATGATAAGTTGATATAAGGAGGTGGTTTTGAAAATTTGTACTCATGTGTACGAATGGTACTAAATGGTACTAAATTTGGTACAATTTGAATCTGGGCGAACCGATAAAATTGGAATTCAGATATTTGAATTACTATTACTGTTGGAGTGTAGGTTTGAGATATGGAGGTAGTTTTCGAAATTCGTACATATGGGTACGAAAGATACTAAATAGTACCAAATAAGGTACAATTTGGATTTGGGGGAACGGATGGAGCTGGAATCTTGAAATTTAGAATTAGGATTACTGTCGGAGTGTAGGATAGAGGTATTTTGGAAATTCGTACTTTTGGGTACGAAAAGTACTAAACGGTACCAAATTTGGTACAATATGAATTTAAGTGATCGGATAGAGCTGGAATAGTAAAATTTGGAATTAAGATTACTATTGGAGTGTGGGATTGGGATACTTTTGGAAATTCGTACTTATGGCAACGAAAAGTACTAAAGTCGTACTTGTTTGTACAAAAAGTACTGAGTGGTACTAAATTTTGTACAATTTGGATTTGGGTGAACGGATATAGCAGGAATTCTGAAATTTGGAATTAAGATTACTGTTGGAGTGTGGGATTGAGGTAGTTTTGGAAATTTTTGGTTATGGGTACGAAAATTACGAAATGGTACCAAATCTGGTACAATTTGGATTTGGGTGAACGGATATAGCTGGAATAGTGAAATTTGGAATTAAGATTACTATTAGAGTGTGGGATTGGGAAATTTTTGAAAATTCGTACTTATGGCTACGAAAAGTACTAAATGGTACCAAATTTGGTACAATTTGGATTTGGGTGATCGGATACATTTGGAATCCTGAAATTCGAAATTAAGATTACTGTTGGAGTGTTGGATAGAGGTAGGTTTGGAAATTCGGACCTATGGGAACAAATCGATGCGATCGGATGCAGCTGTAATCCTGAAATTTGGAATTAAGATTACTGTTGGCGTGTAAGATTGAGGTAGTTGTGGAAATTCGTACTCATGGGTAGTACCAAATTTGGTACAATTTGGATTTGGGTGAACGGATATAGATGGAATCCCGAGATTTGGAATAGGGAGTACTGTTGGAGTGTAGGATTGATAAAGTTTTGGAAATTTTTAGTTATGGGTAGGAAAAGTACTAAATGGTGCTAAATTTGGTACAATTTGGATTTCAGTGATAGCATACATTTGGAATCGTGAAATTCGGAATTAAAAGTGATGTTGGAGTGTTGATAGAGGTAGGTTTAGAAATTCGTACTTTGGATACGAATAGTACTAAATGGTACCAAATTTGGATTTGAGTGATCGGATATATCTGGAATCCTGTAATTCGGAATTAAGCATATTGTCTGAACTTAGTACTGAGATAGTTTTGAAAATTTGTACTTATGGGTACGAAAAGTACGAAATGGTACCAAATCTGGTACTATTTGGATTTGGGTGAACGGATATAGCTGGAATCCCAAGATTCGGAATAAGGATTAATGTTGGTGTGTAGGATTTATGAAGTTTTTGAAATTTTTAGTCATGGGTACGAAAAGTACAAGGTTAAGGTTTCATTTATTGAGCCTTCTTTCTTATAAACGTTATAATTATAAAGAGTGGAAGTAGTATAAAGCAAACTTAAGATTATAATGTATTATCTAAATTTACAATGTATATAATATTGTGTACAGCACCATGCTTTTACATAATTTAGGAATAACAGCAATAATTAAATGATTATAATGTGATGAATTCCTTGTGATGAATCTTACAAACTAAAAAATAAAAATAAAACAAAAAAAATATATATAATAAAAGTAAACATCCACGTTATCCCCTATGCGTACCAGATGTAGCTTTGGAATAAAATGCATATCGCAAATTAGCATTGATTTCGAAATTCGGTGGAATCTCATTTATGTAGCCGATTGGAGATAAATAATTAATGTTCGACCAGCTATATGGTTGTTGGTTGTCAAAAATGGATGAAATATAACTGTTTTGATGATTTCTAACTCGTTCAACAAATTTTGAAATCAAGTCACAAACGTATAAACCAACAGGTGTAATCTTGGACTCGCCATACACTACCCTATTAGAAAAACGCCTGCAACTTGATTCATAGTATTTCCCAATACAATGTCGTAAAACTTTCCTTTCCAGAATTTCCATTTCCCTGATGACAATAGGGGATATATTGAACCATATGGGAAATGCATACATAAATACCGGTCTTATACTTGTTTTGTATAAAAGAAGTTTAGTTCTTACAGGGAGATCTTTTTTTACCAAAATTCTGGAAAAAGAACCAAGTATTCTGTATGCCTTTCCCAAAACTTGTCTACCATGTTTATTAAATTTGAACAGATTATTAAAAGTAACTCCTAAATATTTTAGTGTATTCTGTAGTGGAATTTCTACTCCATTGAAAGTCAATTTCAGATTTTTACTTTCAGGAACAACATATTTTTTGCATTTCCCCATGCATTCCTTATACAAATTGCTTCCGTTTTAGATGCATTTATCTTGATACCCCAGCTATTGTAAAATTGTGCTACTTTCTCTAAATGATATTTTACCTTACTCAAGGCATTTTTAGGGGACTCATCGTGAGCATATAGAAATGAATCGTCAGCGTAAAGGAGACCGGTAGAATCTGTTTCTATATGAGTTAAATCATGTATAAATATGTTATATAAATGTGGCGATAAAATGGATCCTTGTGGGACACCACAATTAACGTTTCCTGGCTGAGATAAAACTTCATGAAATTCTATACAAAACTTTCTATTTGAGAAAAAACTGTGGAACATTTTTATGACATGTGGATCAAAATTAAGCCTAACCATTTTATATAAAATTCCTATGTGAGAAGCATGGTCAAATGCTTTTTCAACGTCAAGAGCAAGCGCTACAGTGCATTTGCGTTCTCGTAATTTGCAAATTATATCGTTATGAAATTTAAGAAGAGCATCAGTAGTTGAGTGGCCGCTTTTGAAACCGAACTGAAGATCTGAAATATACGGTGTTCTCGTCTCTTGATCCATCTTAATTCGAATAATTTTCTCTAATAATTTACCTAAGTTTGATAGCAAAGAAATGGGCCTTAAATTGTTAATATCGGAACTGTTTGGTTTTTTAAAAATGGGAACAATTTTTGAAATTTTCCACTTATCAGGAAAGTATGCATTATTCAAACAATTATTATATATTATTGATAAATATTGAAAACCCTTTTGCAGGAAGCTTTTTAATAATGAAGTTCGATATCCTATCCAATCCAAAAGATTTTTTATTGTTAATTGTTTTACAAATATTGATAATTTCATCAATACTTGTTAGCCTAGAATTTGCAATCGGATTAACAGAAGAGTTAGTGCTATCAAAACTTAACAAACTAGTACTATTTGCTAAAACACTATCGACAATATTTGCTGTTTCATGCCTGTTCTGAATTACTGGCACTTGGTGGTAAATATTACCAAAATATTCCTTTAATCTATCGGATGCCACTGAATCATTATCTAATATTATACCATTTTCAGATAGCTTATGTATGTTCGCTTTCTTTTTAAACCCAATTATATTATAAACTTGTTTATGGGCTCTAGGTCCAGGTTTAATTTTCCTTAGCCTTTCCGAAAAAATACGAGATTGTTCAATTTCAACCTGTCTCTTAATTATAATGTTTAACAATTGTATTTGTTTTGATAACATACGGTACCTTGGATCGCATCTATTGCGATTTCTGTTGAATATTCGTTTCAATTCTTTCTGCCAAGTGTGTTTAACCTTATAAAGATTTCTTATCGGATCTGAAACTACAATTTTTCTTCCTACATTGATAATTTCAGAATGCCTTGTCTGAGAATTATTTATAACATCTGTGAAATTATCGATAAAATAATCAATCTCTGTGTTCGAAAGATTTCTGTTCGAAACTGGAGAGTTAACAAGCAGAGCTTCTCTCACATCATTCCTGAAGTTATCCCAATTTGTATTTTTATATGATGTGTAACGTCTGGAGGAGTTTATAAGAATTGAGAAAGACGATAATTTTAAATGCAAGCTAAGTGGAAAATGGTCTGAAAATGATGGTAATGTATTTACTCGAAAATTTTGTGAAACAGGATCTATCAAATTTGTGCTAATTATATAATGATCAAGAAAAGAAGCTCCATTCGGAAAAGAGGGAATTGTATCACAAATTCGTACGAAATCTATTGACGATTGCTGGAGCCAAGAGAATAACACATTTCCATTCATGTTGTCAAATGTGTCACCCCATGATGAATGTCTGGAATTGAAATCACCGCCCAATATAATTCCATAATAATTATGGGAAAGGTTACACAAAGCAGACAAGCTTTCTGCATATATTGAACGATCAGCATTGCACGGAATATAGATTGATCCTACTAAAATATCTTGTTCAGTGCCATTTAAAACGAGGCTAACACTTAAGAACACGCATGGAAATTTAAAATCGGGTATGTGGACTCTACGAAATTTATACAATTTCTTTAGAGCTATTGCTACACCCTGAGAGCTAGCATCTCTAATGAAAGTGTAATTTTCTAAAGTAATTCTATGAGAATCTCTTAAATGTGTTTCTTGAATGAATCCAAAATCTACGTTGTTTGCATTTAATATACTAGACAATTCTATTCTACGGCTCACCTCTATGAGTGACCTTACATTAAATGAGAGAAAATTAATGAAATTACGACCCATACTGACTTTTTATTTCTTCCAGGAGCTCTAAACATTGGGTCTTTGCCTGCTCCTTTGTAAGATTTCTATAACTCCTAATAAATTTTTCTATCCTTTTTTCTAAGGTGATTACTTCAGGCTGGCAAATGTTTTTAGCAATTTTTAAAAACTCCTCTATTAAAACTGGCTTACGCCTTATTTCACTAGACTCTGCAAAACAGTTGGCAAATGTTCTACTTGGATCAACAACATTATATCTATTGATTGCCTTTGATACACTGTTAGAAGCTATCAGTTTTTTCTCTCTCGCAGCTGCCTTAAGGTCCTCCTTCTTTTTTAAATATTCTTTATATGCTGGGCAACCCCTATATTTTGAAGGATGTCCATGCTGTTTGCAATTTGCGCAAAATGGCTTATTTTCTTCATTTGACACAAATTGGCATTCGCGAGGGGCGTGTTTCTGATCACATTTAACGCAAGTGTACGTTCTACTGCAATTTTTAGAAATATGACCCCACTGTTGGCAACGATAGCATTGGACTACCTTCAAATTCGACTTCGGGGTCTCCCAATATATTCTTTGTTCACAAACATATCGCTGAGCCCTAAGTTCATTAACCGTTTTACCTAGTAAGAGTGTGACTAGAAATAACCCAGTATCAATATTATTTTTCTTAGAAAATTCTGTTGAAAACTTTGTTACAGTATCCACTGTATTGGGAACCAAAAAGCAATATCAGCTTTAATATCACTTAAGGATGTTCTATGATAAAGTCCTCTTAAAACTAATCTAGTACGCTTTAGATCTTTAGGGGTATGCTGGAATCTCCTTAGATTTTAACAGATTAATCATTTCTGAGTGAACTGATGGCTCTTTAAGATATAATTTGCTCTTCTTCTGTCCCTTATTTATAACCTTAAAAATTACATTTTTTGATTTCAATGTTTGAATTAGATCTGTCATATTAACATTAAATAGAAAAAATCGGGGGGCAAAAACCTTTAAGACTATTTACCGTTTTGGAAGAGATTTCATGTCTAGGAGCGTTGAAAGTTTCTGTATTTGTATTGATTTCTGCAAGGGGTTGAGATTGCTGAGCCCTTGGAATAGATGGTTCCAAGAGGATATCGATATCATCTAGTAGAGCTAAACGGTTTTGAGAATCTGGGTTTGAAGCTAATAATTTTTCGGTGGATTCACACATTCTCGGCCGTTTGGTTTGAGATTGGCTACATTCATTGGTATTCGTAATTGCCAGCGCAGAACTTGTAATCGCCAGCGCAGAACTTGTTTTCATTATGGCACATCGTCGAAAATTCATTTTGACAAGCGTCGTCACAGAATCTTCTTTCATCAATAGTTTTATTTTTAGCCCGTGATTTAGTACTAAAATTCTTAGCGTTTGAATTGTTAAGGAAATTTTCGGAATTATCCATTGAATCCTCTTTAGAAGAGTCTGATAGCGATTTGGTATTTATTCTCTTTGATTTTCTTGTATCCACAGATTTATCAGGTGGCACATTTTCCGATGGAGTCCATTCCTTCACGGGAATTGGGTCGTTCATATTGATATTGTTAAAACTTCAGAATATGTTTTTTATCCTCCAATTTGGAATTAAAATACCTGTTGAAGTGTAGGATTGAGGTAGTTATGGAAATTTTGGTTATGTGTGCGAAAAGTACTAAATGGTACCGAATTTGGTACAATTTGGATTTGAGCGAACGGCTAGAGCTGTAATCTTGAAATTTGGAATTGAGATTACTTTGTTTTGGAAATTCGTACTTATGTTTACAAAAAGTACTAAATTTTGTACAATTAGGATTTGGTAGTCTTAGGGGTTCGAAGATGGTTCAATGCATGGTACAATTTTGTATTGGACTAAGGAATCCAGGTCTAATTCGTGAGATTTAGAATTAAGATTACTGTTGTTATTTGGTAATAGCGTCAGATTTAGGAAAGATGTACCATAAATATACGAATTGTACTATATGGTACATGATGTGGTGCAATTTGTTATTGTATAGAGGAAATTTTGAAATATTAGGAGGAGGTTCGTATTTATATGTAAAGTACTAAATAGTACTATAAATGGTTTTGGGAGAACAGATAGAGCTGGAAATGAGGATCGCGGTTGATGGGTTAGGCCGTCTTGGCGCTGAGCACCCCAATTAAAATATCTCAACAATTATGGCTGGCTCTTGATGTGTAGGCGTGAAGAAAGTCGGACTTATGTGGTACGAATAGTACTTACATGAAAATAAATACCAATTAAAATAGGTATTAGTACAAACATTTTTTCCATGTTCACCGTTCTATATTATATATATTTTTATTTGTTTTATATATTCTTTCCGCATACGAAGTAGCGGGTACTTTGCTAGTATAGCTATATTTATTTCATTTTTTATTTATTTCGGTGGATTTTAATTGTCAAATGCATTAGATATACGTATAAATTCTCATAGCCCGGCAAGTTTTAATGTAAACATGGTGTAATATTCGACAAATTGGTTGGATTGTTTGAAACGGAAGATTTAAAATCCTAACATTTAATATGTATATTTTGAACAGGAATATTTAAATTGTGTATATTGATCTGTTATATCAGAATTACGTATTATCAGGGAATATGACGACCATGGTGATATTCTTCTTTCTTTTAATGTTGATGCTAATCGAAACCACCAATACATAACCTGACCTGACATGCCCTGCCCTGATCTGACATGACCTGGACTGAAATGACATCACATGCCCTGACCTGGCCTGAAATGACCTGAACTGACACTACTTGACTTGACATGACCTAAACTGACATGACCTGACATGATCTGACCTGCCATGACATTACCTGGCCGGACATGACCTGACATTACATGACCTGACCTGATATTACCTGGCCTGACTTGACTGGACATGACATGACTTGACATGAACTGGCATGACCTGATCTGACATGACCTGCCATGACATTACATGACCTGACCTGATATTACCTGGCCTGACTTGACTGGACATGACCTGACATGATTTGACTGGACATGACCTGACATGATCTGACCTGCCATGACATTACCTGGCCTGACATGACCTGATCTGATCTGACCTGACATTACATGACCTGATATGACCTGTCCAGACATGACATGACCTGACATTACATGACATGACCTGGCCTGACATGACTTGACCTGACAAAGGTGTAGATAGAAGCAAAATGTGCAGGCGTTGCGGTATCGATGGTCACACGGCGATTTCTTGCTCCAATGAACCAAGATGTGTTATATGTCTTGAAGCGGGCCGAGATAGCATCGACCACTACATGGGTACAAGCAATCTCTGCAAAAATGACCACTAAGATTCTACAAATAAACCTGGGAAGAGGACGTCAGGCTCAAGACCTAATGCTTAGCAACGCAATAAAATTTGATATAGACATCGTACTGATAAGCGAACAATACCCTAAATGCGCCAGCATGGATTGGTGGAAAAGCGTCGATATACATAAGAAACCCTAGGATAGATATAAATAAAGTGGAGGAGGGCGAAGATAACTTTGTTGTTGTACATACTAACGGCTTACGAATTTATGGCTGCTACTTCTCACCAAACTTAGAGTTGAAAGATTTCCTTACACAAATATCTAAACTGGAACAGCACGTAAAAAGCTTTGACACTCCTGCCATAATTGGAGGAGGTTTTAATAGTAAATCGTCTGAGTGGACAGATAAAAGAGGCGTCGCTGTCAGTGAAATGGTTGCATCATTGGGGTTAATTATACTCAATAACGGGGATACGCCAACATTTATGAGGGGAAACGCCAAATCGATCATTGATATTACCATAGCATCAATACCAGTAACCCACAAAATATCTGGCTTTAAGGTTTTAAGCGAAGAAACATGAGTGACCATCAGTACATTACGTTTGAAATAGGACAAAATATGTACGTCGTTACCCAACGAGGCAGCTCAAAGATGGACCGCAAAAAGCATAAACGTTGAAAGATGTAAAGGAAAACTCCTAGAAATAAAAAACATGACCGATATCAGCAACCTCACGGACGTAAATTGCGCAACCAAACTTCTGACGAATGTTCTTACCCAGATATGCGCCTCAGGTATGAAAAAGACGAAAGTAATCACAAAGTAAAAAAAAAACAAGTAAAAAAGCATTAAGTTCGGCCGGGCCGAACTTTTCATACCCTCCACCATAAAATATTCTGAACTAAAATGGAATAATTACTTTTCATTCCTGTCCCCAACTTTAAGTGGGTACGTTAAAATGTCAGATAATGTTTATGTACATTTATGCTTCATTCGGGAGGCCCTTTTTTATGGTGCCTATATCTAACTATGTATGTTGACAATTTTTGGTGGGCTAGAAATTGGGAGGTACTGTTATATAGGGGTTATAATAAAACATGGGCCTATGTTGACAGTTTTTGATGGGAGCCTTTAATGTCAAATAACTCCTAATTCGGTTAAAAAATTTAGCTAGAATCTTCAAAATATCGAAAATCGGTACATAACGTGGGAACTTCAAATGTCATTAACAGCTAGTTCGGAGGTATCTGGGCTATACGAAAATATGAACTTAAATGAACCGTTATATGGGGGCTATACCAAAACGTGGACCTATGTCCACAAGTTTTGTCATATAAGTTTATTGACATTTAAGAACTTTAAATGTCAAATTATAGCTACATCGCACAGAGGACGAAATCATTGATCTAGCGGCGCGAAAGTCAAAAAATCAAAGTATAAAATTGGGAAATGTTTTCCATTATATCGATTACAGACACTCTGCTGACTAAGATTTTGTTTTTACTTTTTTGTTGTTGTAAATATTCACTGAGTTATTCAGTGTCAAGTGCAAAAAATTTTGACGGATCAGATTTTAATAGAATTGTTGCTAAAAACCTGATCTCATATTTGTTTAATTGTTAAATAAATTCGTAATAAAACTAAACAAAGTTTATTTTTTATTGATAGGGAAGGGTTTAAGTTAAATTAAAATAAAATGTTTGGGGCCTGAAGTTACATAGTTATAAAGCAATAAATTTTCAAAAATTATTATTTTTTGTATGTTTTTAGTACAATATACTTTTGTTGGATGGAGCGTAACTACAAAGGTCCACCGAGGTTCGGTCCAGTTGTTTTTTTAATAATTAAATTGGACTCCCTAGATTCCGAATAACCAAAATGTAGCTGCAAATAGCTGCAAATCTTGCTGATAAATGGTCTTGAAAAGTAGCTTAAATCCTCAAAATACCCAAAATCTGTCGGTACGGTTATATGGGGGTTATATCAAAATGTAGACCTATGTTCGCAATTTTTGGTGGATAATTTTTGTGTCCACTGGGAACCCCAAATACCAAATTACACCTAATTTGGTCGGATAATGTAGCTTTAAATCTCCGAACTACTGAAAGTCGGGAGGTACCTTAAAAGGGGCCTATACCCAAACGAGGAGCTATGTCCACAATTTTTGGTGGAAAAGTTTAGTGATCACTAGGAACCCAAAGTACCAAATTACAACTAATTTGGAAGGAAAAGATGGCTTAAATCCTTAAAATATCGAATATCAGGAGGTACCGTTATATGGGGGCTATACCAAAATATTTGCCTATGTTGTTTATATTTAGTCCATAATTACCCACAGACACAGATTGAGTTTGTGCAAAATTTCAGAAAGATATCTTCATTCGTTTCCAAGTTATTAATTTCGCGCCGCTAGATCAGTGGTTTCGACCACTGTGCATCGGTCTGAAAATGCAGCTACAAACGTCAAAACACCGCAAATCGGGGGTACCGTTATATGGGGGCTATACCAAAACGTGGACCTATGTCCACAAGTTTTGTAATATAAGTTTATTGACACTTAAGAACCCTAAGTGTCAAAATATAGCTAAATCGGTCTGAAAATGTAGCTAAAACTGTCAAAATACCGTAAATCGGGGGTACCGTTATATGGGGGCTATACCGAAACGTGGACCTATGTCCATAACTTTTGTTATATAAGTTTATTGACATTTAAGAACCCTAAATGTCAAATTATAGCTACATCGGTCTGAAAATGTAGCTGAAAACGTCAAAATACCGCAAATCGGAGGGTACCGTTATATGGGGGCTATACCAAAACGTGGACCTATGTCCACAACTTTTGTTATATAAGTTTATTGACACTTAAGAACCCTAAGTGTCAAAATATAGCTAAATCGGTCTGAAAATGTAGCTAAAACTGTCAAAATACCGTAAATCGGAGGGTACCGTTATAGTGGGGCTATACCAAAACGTGGACCTATGTCCACAACTTTTGTTATATAAGTTTATTGACACTTAAGAACCCTAAATGTCAAATTATAGCTATATCGGTCTGAAAATGTAGCTAAAAACATCAAAACACCGTAAATTGGGGGGTACCGTTATATGGGGGCTATACCAAAACGTGGGCCTATGTCCACAACTTTTGTGATATAAGTTTATTGATACTTAAGAACCCTAAATGTCAAGTTATAGCTAAATCGGTTTGAAAATGTAGCTAAAAACGTCAAAATACCGCAAATCGGGGGGTACCGTTACATGGGGGCTATACCAAAACGTGGACCTATGTCCACAAGTTTTGTTATATATGTTTATTGACACTTAAGAACCCTAAATGTCAAATTATAGCCAAATCGGTCTCAAAATGTAGCTGAAAACGTCAAAATACCGTAAATCGGGGGGTACCGTTATATGGGGGCTATACCAAAACGTGGACCGATATATCCCATCTTCGAACTTGATCTTCCGACTGCTAAAAAAATGGTATTCCCCAATTTTCAGCGAAATCGGTCAACAAATGCGACCTGTATGTTGCGAACGGACGGACGGACGGACGGACATGCATAAATCGACTCAGAAAGTGATTCTATGTATATCCCTAGAAGAAACTATGGGTCTATCTCGCTTCCTTTTGTATGTTACATACAAATGCACTAACACATAATACCCCTTACCATATAGTGGTGTAGGGTATAAAAACAGGTATACTGGTGGAATGAAGAAATCACGAATCTCCACAAGGGAAAACGAATAGCAACGAGAAAGAAATGTGACGAAGCAGCAATGAATAACTACAGAATGGCTAGAAGTAAACTACGAAAAGCAATCAATGATTAAAAAAATCGTTTGAAGCACTCCTTAGTGAAGTGCAAAATGATCCCTGGGGTCTCCCATACAAGATTATTATGAAGAAGATTGGCAAAAGAAACGCAATACCAGGTATAAAGAATCGGCAATGGGCACTTACTATTGTTAGTACACTATTCCCAACGAATAAAGCAAAAAGGAATATTCCAACAGTCAATTCCCAACTGAGAAATCAGGATTTTTTCACAATGAATGAAGTCGCGGATGTAAGCCGAAAGCTAAAGAAATGCAAGGCACCGGGTCCAGATGGAATTCCAAATGAAGTGCTGGCAATTGTGGGGAATATATGGACAGAAATAATTGTAACAGTCCTAAATAAGTTTTTAATAATAAGCGAATTTCCAACGAAAGGGAAATTACAACAGTTGGTGTTACTGCGTAAAAATAACAAGCCGTTAGATAATCCTTCAAAGTTCCTTGAAAAAATGCTCTTAAACAGATTAGAACAAGTAGTAAATGCAAATGGTGGTTTCTCGCCAATACAATTTGGATTTATAAGAGGTAGATCGACAGTAGACGCCATCCGAGAAGTAGTGGATACGGCAATGAACTCGATGCAACAAAAGCGTTTCTGTGCAATAATCACAATCGATATTAAAAATGCCTTCAATTCTGCCGATTGGAGTGAAATCAGACAGACATTAAGGAATATAAATATATCTGATTATTTGATAAGAATGATTGTTAGGTATCTGGATAACAGAAAACTCTTATATGACACTGATGAGGGAGTCAAATCATATACAATAACATCTGGAGTACCACAGGGCTCTATACTAGGTCCCTTCCTCTGGAACCTAATGTATGATAATGTGGGTTAAACATGAGTCTTCCACCAGGTACCAAGCTAGTGGGTTATGCGGACGACGAAGCACTCATCGTCGACAAACCCTCAGCACCACTTGTCGAAATTATAGCAAATGATAGCTTATCTCGAATTTCAAGATGGCTTGCATCAAAAAAGCTTGCACTTGCTGCGGCCACACCAGAAGCAATTCTCATAACGAGAAGACGAAAGTTCAACTATCCTAAACTAAACGTTGACGGTTATAACATTGAGAAATAAAACATTAACATATTTGTGATCCTTGACTGGAAGCTGTCTTTTGAACCACATGTCAAAACCATAACAGAGAAAGCGCTGGCAACTGCTAAGAACATAGTAAGGTTGATGCCAAGAATGAGAGGCCCGAACCAATCAACAAGGCGACTAATAGCTACAGTAGCTCATGTGCAAATGACGTACGCGGCTCCTGTCTTCAGCGAAAGCATTGCAAGAAGCTCCCAACTGCGTAAACATCTAGAGAGAGTGCAAAGGGCATGCACGATAGGAGTCATACCGGCATACCGAACAACGTCAACAGCGGCACTGTCCGTGCTGGCCCGTATACCACCGATTCATCTAACCCTACGTGAAAGGAGTTACATATATGAACAACGAAAGTCACTTCCAAACGTATACACAAATAGGGAGGTGATAAGCATTAAGAACGAAGCCCGGAGATGGCAATCCTCATGGAATAATAGTGTTCAAGGCAGATGGACCTTTAAAATTATTCCACACATAAAACCTTGGGTAGACAGAAAACATTGTGAACTTAACTTCTATTTAACACAAGTGTTCAGCAATCATGGAAATTTTGGGAGCTATCTTTTCAGATTCAATTTAAAAGACAACAAGTAAAAAAGTATCAGTCGGCTTTGCCGACAGAGATATACCCTCAGCCTGTGCAAATTGAAACACTTTTTTTCACAATAAACTTATGTATTTAGG
This sequence comes from Musca autumnalis, assembly GCF_047663935.1. Classification (NCBI taxonomy): domain Eukaryota; kingdom Metazoa; phylum Arthropoda; class Insecta; order Diptera; family Muscidae; genus Musca; species Musca autumnalis. The sequence goes on along the minus strand of NW_027411647.1, from coordinate 288,645 downwards.
GGGTTTTAAAATTTTGGTCTCGTATGAACCGACAAAAATGTTGATTAGGATTAAAGTTCAAAAATTTTGCTATAAAGGTACTTAAAGGAATGGACCGACATAGACCATGGGGGTGCCATAGGTGGTTTTTACACCCTTCGGGCTGTTTTCTCAAGAAGTATGGACTTGCCCCTGAAACAACTTTTACCATCGTAATCGAGGAAGCGAAGCAACTTTCAACAGAAATCAAAGTGATGCAATAGCAGGTCTTAAAGTGAACTTACGGGATGGGGTGGACAAATATAGTCCATATTCGAACCTGATCTATATCTGGTAGATATTATGAGAATTTGTATAGTATGGACCAAATCGGTCACTCCCATCAAGAGTTATCGTGCCCATAATTTTTCCGAATATTTTTGAACTTCTATGGCGTAGGTACCTGAAGGAGTGGACCAATATGGCTTATCTACGAACTTAAACTAAGTTTGGAAACAATATTACGAAGGCAAAATTTTGGCCGGAACCGGCATTTCCGTTCGAGAATTATCTTGCGCTTCCACCCATAAACATGGTGTCATAGGGTTTGTTTTTCAACTTTCAGGCTATTTTTTAGGAAATATGGACTTGCCCCTGAGGAAACTTGTACGTTCGTATAGGGGACAGTGAATACAAGGTGGTACAACAAAAACCAAGGCGATTCGAGAGCAGGTCCTAAACTGAACTTTTCCGAAATTTTGTGTGGGAGGTACTCGAAGGAGTTTACCGATTGAGTCCATATTGGAACCTCATCTAAGTCTGGTAGAAATTTCATAATGTGCAAAGTATGGACCAAATCGGTTACTCCCTTCAAGAGTTATCGTACGCACAATTTTTCCGAACATTTTCGGACTTTTGTGGGGGAGGTACCGGAAGGAGTGGACCGATATAATCCATCTTTGAACTTGAACTAAGTTTGGACAAAATATTACGAAAGCCAAATTTTGGACCGAATCGGCAGATCCGTTCGAGAGTTATCTTGCGCTGCAACCACTACAAACGGTGTCATAGGGTTTTTTGTAACTTTCAGGCTATTTTCTCAGGAAGTATGGACTTGCCCCTAATGAAACTTACAGCGTCGTATAGAGGACAGCGAATACAACTTGCGTAAAAAAAATCAAAGCGATTCGAGACCAGGTCCTAAACTGAACTTTTCCGAAATTTTGTGTGGGAGCTTCCCGAAGGAGTGGACCGATTTAGTCCATATTGGAACCTAATCTAAGTTTGGTAGAAATTACACGATGTGCAAAGTATGGACCAAATCGGTTATTCCCTACAAGAGTTATCGTGCGCACAAGTTTTGCGACAATTTTTGAACATTTGTGGTGGAGGTACCTGAAGGAGTGGACCTATATGGCCCATCTTCGAACTTAAATCGAATCTGGACAAAATATTTCGATACCCAAAGTTTGAACCGAATCGATTGATCCGTTCGAGAGTTATCGTGCGCACCAGCCAGCCAGACAGACAGACCGACAGACAGACAGACGGACGGACATTGCTAGATCTACTCAAAATTGTCTGAAACGGATATCGTACAAACATACTTGGGGTCTAAAACCATTATTTCGATGAGGCACATTTTTGGTCGTATCAAAGTGTAAATGCCCTCTTTAGCCTTAAGGCTGAGGGTATAATGAAGTATGTGAACTATGCCACCTTGACGAAAACAATGTGCAACATACACTTCTACAGTGCAAAATTTGGGAGAATGAGAGAGTGCGATATGAAATAACTTATCATATAACCATTGATGATTTTTTCGAGGAAATGCTGGAGACAAAGAGTGTATGGATGAAATACACTACATTTACACAAACAATTATGGCAGAGAAAAACAAATATTGCCAAAGATTACAGTCGAACCCTTAATCACAACATATAATGGATGAATCCAGTCTATGAACTCCACTCCGAAGTAATGCGCAAGCGGTCCCGGAGTGGTTGTTCCTGTGAAGGGCCACTATTGATAGCGCGCTATCATTACGCCCATTAAAAAACATGACCTGACATGACTGACATGATATGACCTGACATCTCCTGACCTCACATGACCTGACATGACCAGGCCTGACGTGACATGACCTGACTTGACATGAACTGACATGGCATGACCTGACATGACATGACCCGACCTGACATGACCAGGCCTGACGTGACATGACATGACCTGGCCTGACATAACCTGACATGACATGACCTGAAATGACATGACCTGACTTGACATGAGCTGACCTGACATGACTTGACATGGCCTGACCGGATATGACCTGACATGACATTACCTGACCTGACATACCAAAATATCGATTTATCGCCAACTCTGTGTCAATACTAGATAAATAAATTGTAGATAGATTACTAAGGCTTACAAGGAAATCCCAAAAGACGCAGAGCCGGGTCAGCTAGTTTCATAATAAAGTTCGGTCCGGCCAAACTTAAAATTTGTACTTGTTTTTCACTTTGTATAGAGAATCATATATCAAAGATATACGAGCGCGAAAAAATACACTCATAAATAAATACCTAAACACAAATATCTAAATCTTGAACGAAAAAACAGAAAATTAAAACACAAAACAAAACAACACAGCAATACGGCATATTCACTTAAACGACCAGAGGCATCATTAATATTTTTGATGTCACACACGGAAATGCAAATATATACAGCTGGAACCAAATGTGTTTAATCTTGACACCATTTCGAACATTCCCAAAAAAGTGAGAGTGGCATAGGATGGCATATTTAGTAAAACTCAAAAATCCACAAAAAAGTATTTTAAAATATTTATTTCCCAGCACATTTTATGCAAATCATTTGTACGGGTTTTTAGGTAGAAGTAATTAAAACATCTTTAACTAAAAAGTCAATTTCGAAAAAAAAATATTTTATCTTTTAAATTCTTAGCTATTTGCCTTGTAAGAAGTAACAACTTTACTAACGTTTTTAAAGTTTTTAAAGAGATGATACCTAAATGTTATTTCTTCTGTTTAGCTTTCTTAAGTACCGTTATTAATTTAAAAAAAAAATTGTTGGAATATTTAAATATGATATTTTTAGAGATAATTTGCTGAATTGTCATTGAAATTTGTTGATATCGATTTTTCGATTTTTGTCGCAGGTTGGGACCACAGTGCAGTGGCACGTGTCAACATCTTCCAATTGTGCTCAAACTTTGGCAATCTTAAAATCTAACAAAACTAACCATTTTAGGGGAGTGCCTCCTAAAAAAATCCGACATCGATTTTTTCCCTTTGAGTTAAAACAAGTCTAGTGGGCATACGTTGTACCCAGCGTAAGAGTTCCATTTTACAGTTAGATAAAGAAGTTATACGCCACATTGTGTTTATTTTGTAAACGTTTGCCCGAAACTGGTCTAAGGCTATTTATCTTCGTGAATAATATGATATTATATTTATTGCATTTTTTTGACTCAGCTTTTAATGTAAAAAATTGACACTATTTTGAGGCATACTAAAATTGTTCTCCAAAGGATTGACGCCTTAACTAAAGTGCCTTAGAACGCGAAACGTGAATAATACTATCAAAACGGCCTCTATATATTCAAGCAAACAAATCTTTTTTAGACTTACAATCATATTACAAAAATAAGAAATTATATATTTAAATTGTATCATGAAAATCTCTTTCTTATTTTTGGAAAACCACATGATGACAGTTTACTTGATTTCAAAGTGCCAAAAAAAACTAAACCTGGCTTGTCACATCGTTTTCTTTCAAATCTTTGAGGTACTCAAATGCACCCATATCATCATAAGTGAATCAACAATTTGAACACTCCAAACATATGTTGGACAAACATCAAAGAAGTACCACATGATGGAATGGTATGTTCAAATATGACAGATGAAATAAAATTCCAAAAAGGTGTTGGCTTCAGCATATTTCACATTTACGCCTTTCCAAAAATGGAACCGGAAGTGACACATACTGAAGTGCTCGTTCGTACAGATGTACATTTTTAACAAGAAAATATTCGTGCAAAGAAAATAAACTCAACCACTCTACCATTGCATGGTAAAAGACTGTCACGTATTAACATGTACACACCCAAGGCGAGGCAGCGCATCATGTGACTTTTACAAAGATGGATTAAAATATGGGTGATGAAATTTTTGCTCGGGATAATTTTTTTACTTGGTTTAAATTTATTTTTTTATATAAAAATTTAATTTAAAATGACAAGATACTTGGTTCCTCCTCTAAGAACAAATCCTGATCCCTTTCTGATCATACCAAATTCGATATGACCGATCTCTCCAAAAAAGTCATCACTTGACATAGCGGTTATGTCAACAGATATTTCGGTATGTAAAGGAAGTGTTGTGTACACAATACAAGGTGTAGTATTCCTAGCAGCATTGTTTGGAAACAACAACATCCTAACAAACCGATTCGACTTTGGTTTGGTTATGCCAAATTCAATAGGGAAATGCTAAGTAAACATTGTATATACGAAGAGAACTGAAAAACAGGAAATTGAATTTTCGACTTTGGCAATTGCAGAATGCATTTTTCGTGCAAAATCAAACGATGTTGCTACTGTCCTTTGTTGCTGATGTCGTACGAAGTTTTCATTGTGTGTGTGTGTTGTGTATATTTTTATATAAACCTTTTTCTATTTATTTTTCAAACGCTTACATTTGTCGAACGTTTTAGTTTTACTAATGCCATTGCTGAGGCAACATAAAATTCGAAACTACAACGGATGCTGAATTTATGCAAAATTAGATGAAGAAATTCCTAACAATAATAATAAAATCAAGAGGAAAAGTATTGCTAGACTAATTTAAGGGCTATGAAATATTTTTTTATCCCTTTACAAAAGTTTCGTCGTTTAACACACGCTTGTATGTGACCAGTAGCAAGCTGAAATTACAATCGTGAATACTTGCTTCCACATATCCGAAAAATGTGCTGCAACTATGACGAAATATATCTGGAAGTTGGGAACATTGTCATTACATGGCCTAGCTAACGCAACTAGATACGACAACGTAACTAGATACGATTAACAATACCAATGTTGTTGTATATCTGATATAGCTCATGATATAGCTCATAACTAGACATCGGATTTTGCATATTTTTTATTAATAAAGATACGAGGATTCTGATTCGACCAAAATTTGTCTCAAGGAAAACTAAATTTAAAAACGGGGTCATATTTTGTAATTTTTTTTGCATATTTTGCATATGCAAAAAATATGCAAACAGTTTTTGGTCGAAACTCGTCAAAAAAATCGTAAAATTGTCAAATAAAATTAGAAAAATCGTCAAAAATTTTCAAAGTGTTCTAAATTAAGATTTTTGGCCGTTTAACATTGATTTTTTAGCAGATTATTATGTTATTAAGGTACCTTACCACAGTGTAATGTGGGGCCAAAGCCAGGGGTTTGAGGCAAACAATCACAGTGCAAGCTAGACCTTCAAAATTTCGTGCAGATGTTTATAATCGGCCTAGAAACGAATCTGCCAAATTTGGTTGATATGGTTCATATATCTATAGCTCTCACATATATGGTCGCCCGATTTCAAGTAATTAATGGACGAAACACGCAAATTCTGTCCAATTATGATGACACTTGCACAATGCTACCGAATTCGGACTATAAATGAGTTTACCAAGAATTGGATATATTTCCCTTATATATTCGCCCAATTTTAGGTATTTGGAACTCGGATTCATCGATGTAAAACATTTTTGGTTTTTACCATATACCATTGGTTTCTTTGGATAACTTAATTTTTATACCCTCCACCGTAATATGGAGGATATGTATGGTATTGCTTATGTATATATATTTTTAGTATTTATGCTAAAGAGGGTATGTGGGAAATATTTTTAAAAATTTAACATATCGTCGGTGTCATGCTTAAGTGTTCCATACGTCATTTGCCTGATCCTAGAAAAACTCAAGTTAATGTTTAAGGCCATACAGGATAAAAATGGTGCAATAATCCAATACTTCAAGAGCTCAGTTCTACTTAACTAAACTCATAGAATATATCAGAAGTTTATTTTAGTCAGATATCTGTGATAGTCTAGAAGTTATGGCAAATTTTTATAATTGCAAAAAGTTGCTGAATTGTTCCGTGGAATGTTTTTTGTTATGTTTTTGGCAGTTTGTGTCACATGGAACACGTTTTGTCACATTTCAACCAAAACACTTTTTATCAATCGTGTTCCACCTCCCTTATATGAAGGGCTACTGTGGAGTTTAAAAATCAGGACTTTAAATGAAACATTTATTTTTCTCATATAAATACGCCACATTATTCGTAACTTGGCAAAAATGGGCAATTTTTTGTTCCAAACGCCATCATTTTGGTGCGGAACAATTCGTTTTTGTCTCTTTTTGTTCCATACGCCAAACGACATGGATATGGAACTAAAAAGTTCAAAGTTGTTTTGTTCCATACGCCTGGCTTTATGAATATGGAACAAAACGACAAGATTTTTTGGATCACAAAGCGGATATGGAACATGCTGGCATCTGAATATCTCAGAAACTGTAAGAGATTGAGAAAAACCGACCAAAAATCTGAAAGAGCATGGTTCAAAACCTTGTAAGGTACATTTATCTCAAAATGTCAAAAATGGCGTATGGAACACTTAAGCATGACACCGACGATATGTAGCTGAAGCCAAGGTTCAGCCTTTTGTGACGCGTGATTGTATATTATACAAATTAAATTGTGTTGGATAAAAATTAAATGTTTTTGATCTTGGCAAAAAATATTCGTTTTAAATTTTGATTATTTATTTTATAAAATGGGTAAAAATGGGTTGAAGCCAAGTGTCTTTTTTGTTTTCTCTCTATTTGGGATTAAACCACACTTATAACGATTTTTTTTGATGCTGACATTTGGAAGCCAAATTTAAGTGCTTTTTGATATTTTCTTCTAGTCGTGTTCCGCAGTTTTTTTTTTTTTCAAAAAATTATTTATAGAATTGTAGTACTCGCGATTCTGAGTTATTTGAGTTATGTTATACATTTTTCTAAAAATCACATTTTCGGACCTAATTTTTACAATTGCCATTCGATTTCCTCATACTCCATTGCAAATTTTACGTTCCGGATCTAATAAACCATTTTAACCTCTTAACAATCTAAACTTTTATATGAATGTATATAGATCAAAATTCGACCATTTGCTTGGGAGATTCAAGAAAAATAAAACAAGTACTCCCATAGATTTTTTATGAACCAAAAATTATTTTTTTGTCCCAAATATGAGCTTTGTTTGGCTATAACATCCAAACTATGATATATATCAATCTTTATAATTGTGGTCTCCTTATTTTTGCCGTAAAGTTTTGATTGAAAACAATTTTTTATGTAATTTTATGACGAGTAAGTGGACCTATATTATAAGGTCACTTCGTGATAACTCATTAAGATAATTAGCATCCCGATAATAATTTATTCCTAAAAATTAGAAACAAAACCGTGAAATTTTTTTCCCGCAACTACCAAAAAATGCTCGAGAGAAGGTTTGTACTGGGACATTTTTTCTTAACCTCTTTACCAAGAATCGTTGATGTAGCGCGAAAAGTTCGAAAATGGATCACATAGGTCTATTCTTCGGGTACCTCCCACATAAAAGTTTAAAACTTTTCACTAAAATGGTACGCGCCATTTTTTTGAACTATTTATTGTCCAACTAATTTGTCCAAATTCAGTTTGACTTCGAAAATGGTCCATATCTGTCCGTTCCTTAGGTCATCTCCCCCACAAAAGTTCAACATCTTCATTTAGTTCAGTTGCTTTTTTAGGAATAGGAATATGCCGATGCATTCCTTCAGGTACCTTCGCCGCAATACGTTTAAGCTTTAATCCAAATATAGTTTTGTTGCAAGTTCATACGTCCAAAAAGGGCTACAAAATATGAAAACCTCCCAAATACAAAATTATTGAGGAAGATATTTTGATTGTGTAGGCGGTATTCGATTCTACATTGTCCATAGATGAAAGTTTCAACTCACACAGGTTGAGGGTATATGAACCGAATTCGATTTGCGGCGAAACCGCGTTAAACTACATATCGCTCATTTACTCAGAGCATAACGTAAAAATGCGTTTTCTGAATTACTTCTGCTTTATCTTGTGTCAAATTTTCATACTGATATCTTAAAAACTCATCGAGTTACAGCTCATTTACTACGAGTTTGGCATAATTCAACAAAACAGTTTTTTGAGTTACGAAGCACCTAAACACAGCCGATCATGCTTGATCTTGCACAGAAATTTAGCTCTGATATCTGGCTAACTGTTTGGAAAATATGGTCCAAGTGGTTGTTCTATTTTTTGTGTAATAATCTTTTTAACTTGGGAAGTCAAATTTCAATCGCCAAATTAAAAATGCGTTTTTCTCGAAACTGGATTTTTCGAGATCTGTCACTCTTTGAGTAAATGAGTATGAAATATAATACTCAATAAAACGCACCTCTAATGCCATGTAACGTGCATTTTTGTGAACATTTTTAGTGGCTTTTAAACAACCAGTGGCAATAAATGGTTTAATATGGCTTCCATATATCGTTCGATTTGTGCATATCGCGGGGTTTTTTTTTTTATCACAGTTTAGGATATAGCCTTCTTTCGGAAAATTGTTAATACATGGCAATATCTAATATATAAAAGGCAATGTGTGTATGTTAGTATGTTTGTTTGTTTGTATGTTCCGAATAGACTCAAAAACGGCTGAATAGATTTTCTTTAAAAATTCAGGTAATGTACTGGGAACACCGGTGGTGAAAATAGGCTATATATTTTTTTGAATGGTCGTCGCGGAAGTGAAATATCGCGGTCATCCCAAATTATTCAAAAATGTATTATTTCAGATAATATACCTAATTTTAGTAAGCGTGACTACAAAACCTCTATAACACTGGCTTCAATATGTGGGATAACGCGGTCAACGCCATATTTTGGAATACAGTAAAATCCCGATGACTTGAGATGTCACTATATAGAAATTCCGAAAAATCGATTGGGAAATCTTATGAAATTTTGTATGTGGAGTTTTTAGGTCTGAGAATAGGTCGTAATCTATTTTTTTATCCCGCTAAGTGTAGTGACCGGTGGTCCTCCCCACAATTTTTTTAAGAAAACCGCGAAATTCAAGATACGTTTTAATATATTGTTTACAAATTGTTTGCAATGCTATGGTAATTACAGTCTTGACCCTGAATGGTCGTCGCGGAAGTGAAAATCGCGGTCATCCCAAAATTTTCAAAAATGTATTATTTCAATTTATTAGAACTGTCGTAAGCTGTTTTTATACGGCTAGGAGTAGTGACCGGTGGTCCTCCCCTACAATGTTTTTAAGAAAATCTGAAATCTTTGATATTTTTGAACGTATTGTTTACAGATTGTTTTCCCTGAATGATCGCGGTCATCACAAAGTTTTCAAAAATGTATTATTTCAATTAATATACATAATTTTAGTAAGCGTGACACAAAAATGATATAAACACTAGCTTGAACAAGTGGGATAGCGCGGTCGTGAGCTATTTTAATACGGCTAAGTGTTGTGACCGGAGGTTCTCCCTCAATTTTTTTTTTTTTTTAAATCTGAAGTCCATGATATTTTTGAACGTATTGTTTACAGATTGTTTGCAATACTACTGTAATTACTGTCTTGACCCTGAATGGTCTTCGCGGAAGTGAAATATCGCGGTCAGCACAAAATTTGCAAACATTTATTATTTCAGATAATATACATAATTTTGTGAGCGTGCCTAAAAAACGCTATAAACGCTGAACACTAAACAATAAGTGGGACAGCGCGATCAACTCCACATTTTGGAATACAGTAAAATCCGCATAACTTGAGATGTCACAAGATCGAAATTCTAGAAAGATCCATTGGAAATCAGACAAAGTTATTGATATACAATACAATATCATCATTGGAATCAGAATAACCCGATCGTGTTCGATTTTTGAAAATATTATAATTACGGATAAAATCTCAAAATGTGGGAAGTGAAACTTCATGAGCATTGATTTCAGTCCTTGGAATAGCTAGGTAAAGATACATTTTTTAAATACAGCAAAATCTCGATAATAACAACTACAATTTATAGAAGTAATTATACCCTATACCACAATGTGGAAAAGGGTATTATAAGTTTGTTTTGGTAAAAATTCATGTAACACCGCGAAATATTCGTCGGAGACCCCCAATGTGGTATACCAATCTTCATATCTCGACGAGATAAAGCGATTTTGAGATGTGTGTCCGTCCGTCCGTCCGTCCGTCCGTCTGTCCATTATAAATTGTAAACACGCTCCAGGCCGCAATTATGGACCGATCGTCACGAAATTTTGTATGGGGGTCGGGTTCAGATCAGAATAGATCCCTATTCTTATTGGTGATGATCGTGAAATATTTAGCGGGTGAAATGGACCAAAAACATTATATTTATCCAATTTTCTAGCGGCTCTGTAGGTCTCAATAATAGTCCGATCAACGCGTAATTTTAAATAAGGTAAGAGTATATCACAAAGGAGAAGCTTGCAATTTGAGATGGCGATCGGATAATATTTAGAGGGTTAAATGGACCAAAACTTTTGTGTGAAAATTGTGAAAAATTTTAATATACAGCTTATATCTTAATTCCTGGAAGTGACATTCCGGACAAGTGAGATATACGTGAAAGTGGAACGCTTGACCTTTCAATTGATGCCAATTTTGTTGGTGTGCATGATCAGATAACAGAGTTACAGCCTAATATATTCCGTTTTTTGTTTGTAGTGTAATAATAAACTCGCTAGAAGTCGCAATTATACATCAATAGTCACGAAATTTTGCACCGAGTAAGAGTATAGGTCCAAAAAGATGCCTACAATTTTGAATGATGATCTGATATTTTTTAGCGGGTGAAATGGACCATTACTTTTGTATGAAAAATATACAAATTTTATTTTTGGTCGATATTTTAATTCCTTGAGGATATATTTATTTCGCAAAGTAGCCTATATATGGAAAAAAAATTAATGACCTTTCCTTTGATGTAAATTACAATAAAGTGTTTGCTAGATAACGGGCCTACTGCCTAATATATAATGGGTTCTGTGTAGAGAACCACATTTTTATCCCATGCTACATATTGTCTCTCCAAAAGTTTATGTAACACCACGAAATATTCGACAAATGTTCGTCGACGAGATAAAGCGATTTAGCGATGTGTGTCCGTCCATTAAAAATTGTAAACAAGGTTAAGGCCGCAATTATGGACCGATTTTAACCAATTTTGTAACGGCTCTGTAGGTCAAAATAATAACCCGCAAAATTTTAAACAAAATTTGAGTTTATGATGAAGAAGAAGCTTACAAACCAACGTGAAGATCAGATAATACTTAGCAGACTGAAACTTTTGTGTGAAATTGGTAAAAATTTCAATAACGTAGCGGTTATACAACGGTAGTAGTAGTACTACATAAGGGGGTTTCATTACATTTTAGTTTGTGTGAACTAAGTTTTCCTTTCCTGCTACAAAAATGTCTTTGTCATGCTAGATAACCTTTTGGTTTTGGTTATTAGTATTATACATTACATCTCTGATATTTGATAATTAAATTTTCACAATCATTGAAAAGAAGTTCCGTGGAGAGTGATTGTCCAGGGATAGTGGTATAGGGTATCTCATGGTCGGCTCCATCCGACTATAGACTTTTCTTACTTGTTTTTTTATGAATTATATAAATGTTGCCATACATATCCCGAAGGAACATACATTTCGCTGAGGGGTATTTTACCACTATTGCATATAGAGCGCGAAGAAAAAATGCGTTACGTTCGATCGGGCTGAATGAGGTTAAATCCACCAAAAATAGCGAAAATCAGGCGCCACCGTTCTATGGGAGCTATATCAAAACGAGGACGTATACTGAACAGTGGCTATATCTCTGAACTATCGAAAATCGGGAGATACTGTTTTATGGGAGCTATATCAAAACGTGAACCTATTACTGTTACATACCGAGCGCAAATAAAAAGGCGTGTCTTTCGGTCGATACGAATATTTATGCTCTCCTCTTTAAAATATAATAAAACCAGATTTCAGCCATTTCGGTGTGATAATGATGTTAAATCCTCAAAAATAGCGAAAATCAGCCGGTACTATGTTCTATGGGAGCTATATCAAAACGTGGACCTATACCAACAATTCTTTGCAGTAATAATTTCGACCCCAACCGAGACCAACAATCTAATATATAAAAGGCAATGTGTGTATGTTAGTATGTTTGTTTGTTTGTATGTTCCGAATAGACTCAAAAACGGCTGAATAGATTTTCTTTAAAAATTCAGGTAATGTACTGGGAACACCGGTGGTGAAAATAGGCTATATATTTTTTTGAATGGTCGTCGCGGAAGTGAAATATCGCGGTCATCCCAAATTATTCAAAAATGTATTATTTCAGATAATATACCTAATTTTAGTAAGCGTGACTACAAAACCTCTATAACACTGGCTTCAATATGTGGGATAACGCGGTCAACGCCATATTTTGGAATACAGTAAAATCCCGATGACTTGAGATGTCACTATATAGAAATTCCGAAAAATCGATTGGGAAATCTTATGAAATTTTGTATGTGGAGTTTTTAGGTCTGAGAATAGGTCGTAATCTATTTTTTTATCCCGCTAAGTGTAGTGACCGGTGGTCCTCCCCACAATTTTTTTAAGAAAACCGCGAAATTCAAGATACGTTTTAATATATTGTTTACAAATTGTTTGCAATGCTATGGTAATTACAGTCTTGACCCTGAATGGTCGTCGCGGAAGTGAAAATCGCGGTCATCCCAAAATTTTCAAAAATGTATTATTTCAATTTATTAGAACTGTCGTAAGCTGTTTTTATACGGCTAGGAGTAGTGACCGGTGGTCCTCCCCTACAATGTTTTTAAGAAAATCTGAAATCTTTGATATTTTTGAACGTATTGTTTACAGATTGTTTTCCCTGAATGATCGCGGTCATCACAAAGTTTTCAAAAATGTATTATTTCAATTAATATACATAATTTTAGTAAGCGTGACACAAAAATGATATAAACACTAGCTTGAACAAGTGGGATAGCGCGGTCGTGAGCTATTTTAATACGGCTAAGTGTTGTGACCGGAGGTTCTCCCTCAATTTTTTTTTTTTTTTAAATCTGAAGTCCATGATATTTTTGAACGTATTGTTTACAGATTGTTTGCAATACTACTGTAATTACTGTCTTGACCCTGAATGGTCTTCGCGGAAGTGAAATATCGCGGTCAGCACAAAATTTGCAAACATTTATTATTTCAGATAATATACATAATTTTGTGAGCGTGCCTAAAAAACGCTATAAACGCTGAACACTAAACAATAAGTGGGACAGCGCGATCAACTCCACATTTTGGAATACAGTAAAATCCGCATAACTTGAGATGTCACAAGATCGAAATTCTAGAAAGATCCATTGGAAATCAGACAAAGTTATTGATATACAATACAATATCATCATTGGAATCAGAATAACCCGATCGTGTTCGATTTTTGAAAATATTATAATTACGGATAAAATCTCAAAATGTGGGAAGTGAAACTTCATGAGCATTGATTTCAGTCCTTGGAATAGCTAGGTAAAGATACATTTTTTAAATACAGCAAAATCTCGATAATAACAACTACAATTTATAGAAGTAATTATACCCTATACCACAATGTGGAAAAGGGTATTATAAGTTTGTTTTGGTAAAAATTCATGTAACACCGCGAAATATTCGTCGGAGACCCCCAATGTGGTATACCAATCTTCATATCTCGACGAGATAAAGCGATTTTGAGATGTGTGTCCGTCCGTCCGTCCGTCCGTCCGTCTGTCCATTATAAATTGTAAACACGCTCCAGGCCGCAATTATGGACCGATCGTCACGAAATTTTGTATGGGGGTCGGGTTCAGATCAGAATAGATCCCTATTCTTATTGGTGATGATCGTGAAATATTTAGCGGGTGAAATGGACCAAAAACATTATATTTATCCAATTTTCTAGCGGCTCTGTAGGTCTCAATAATAGTCCGATCAACGCGTAATTTTAAATAAGGTAAGAGTATATCACAAAGGAGAAGCTTGCAATTTGAGATGGCGATCGGATAATATTTAGAGGGTTAAATGGACCAAAACTTTTGTGTGAAAATTGTGAAAAATTTTAATATACAGCTTATATCTTAATTCCTGGAAGTGACATTCCGGACAAGTGAGATATACGTGAAAGTGGAACGCTTGACCTTTCAATTGATGCCAATTTTGTTGGTGTGCATGATCAGATAACAGAGTTACAGCCTAATATATTCCGTTTTTTGTTTGTAGTGTAATAATAAACTCGCTAGAAGTCGCAATTATACATCAATAGTCACGAAATTTTGCACCGAGTAAGAGTATAGGTCCAAAAAGATGCCTACAATTTTGAATGATGATCTGATATTTTTTAGCGGGTGAAATGGACCATTACTTTTGTATGAAAAATATACAAATTTTATTTTTGGTCGATATTTTAATTCCTTGAGGATATATTTATTTCGCAAAGTAGCCTATATATGGAAAAAAAATTAATGACCTTTCCTTTGATGTAAATTACAATAAAGTGTTTGCTAGATAACGGGCCTACTGCCTAATATATAATGGGTTCTGTGTAGAGAACCACATTTTTATCCCATGCTACATATTGTCTCTCCAAAAGTTTATGTAACACCACGAAATATTCGACAAATGTTCGTCGACGAGATAAAGCGATTTAGCGATGTGTGTCCGTCCATTAAAAATTGTAAACAAGGTTAAGGCCGCAATTATGGACCGATTTTAACCAATTTTGTAACGGCTCTGTAGGTCAAAATAATAACCCGCAAAATTTTAAACAAAATTTGAGTTTATGATGAAGAAGAAGCTTACAAACCAACGTGAAGATCAGATAATACTTAGCAGACTGAAACTTTTGTGTGAAATTGGTAAAAATTTCAATAACGTAGCGGTTATACAACGGTAGTAGTAGTACTACATAAGGGGGTTTCATTACATTTTAGTTTGTGTGAACTAAGTTTTCCTTTCCTGCTACAAAAATGTCTTTGTCATGCTAGATAACCTTTTGGTTTTGGTTATTAGTATTATACATTACATCTCTGATATTTGATAATTAAATTTTCACAATCATTGAAAAGAAGTTCCGTGGAGAGTGATTGTCCAGGGATAGTGGTATAGGGTATCTCATGGTCGGCTCCATCGACTATAGACTTTTCTTACTTGTTTTTTTATGAATTATATAAATGTTGCCATACATATCCCGAAGGAACATACATTTCGCTGAGGGTTATTTTACCACTATTGCATATAGAGCGCGAAGAAAAAATGCGTTACGTTCGATCGGGCTGAATGAGGTTAAATCCACCAAAAATAGCGAAAATCAGGCGCCACCGTTCTATGGGAGCTATATCAAAACGAGGACGTATACTGAACAGTGGCTATATCTCTGAACTATCGAAAATCGGGAGATACTGTTTTATGGGAGCTATATCAAAACGTGAACCTATTACTGTTACATACCGAGCGCAAATAAAAAGGCGTGTCTTTCGGTCGATACGAATATTTATGCTCTCCTCTTTAAAATATAATAAAACCAGATTTCAGCCATTTCGGTGTGATAATGATGTTAAATCCTCAAAAATAGCGAAAATCAGCCGGTACTATGTTCTATGGGAGCTATATCAAAACGTGGACCTATACCAACAATTCTTTGCAGTAATAATTTCGACCCCAACCGAGACCAACAATCCAATATATAGCAATGGTAATTGACGTGCACGTGACGTGGGTCACAAAGTGCTTTAATAATAATAAAATAATAAAATAATTTAATAAATAATAAAAGAGATTTTATATCTTAAATCCGGGGGATACCATTACATGGAATTTATGTCAAAACATCGATTTATATTATGAAGTTTCTAGAGGGATGCCTAATTATGGGTGTATCAATACTGGATAGATAACTACAGTTTACACGGAGAACCCAAACAACGGGCCAGCAACGCGGACCGGGTCAGCTAGTCCAATATATAGCAATGGTAATTGACGTGCACGTGACGTGGGTCACAAAGTGCTTTAATAATAATAAAATAATAAAATAATTTAATAAATAATAAAAGAGATTTTATATCTTAAATCCGGGGGATACCATTACATGGAATTTATGTCAAAACATCGATTTATATTATGAAGTTTCTAGAGGGATGCCTAATTATGGGTGTATCAATACTGGATAGATAACTACAGTTTACACGGAGAACCCAAACAACGGGCCAGCAACGCGGACCGGGTCAGCTAGTTTTTCATAAAATAAAGGTAACTAAGTATTCAATTTTAGCTTCAATACCAAACGTAAAGCTTTTTTTCTTGTTATTCATTAAGAAAGTGCCTACATAAAGGTTTGAAATGTTGTACGTAAAAGTTATATACAGTCAACCAAAAAAGTCTACATACACCCTATAAATCTCGGGTTTTAAGGGTAAGGAAGCATTTTTATGAAAATCCAAGTACATAGTTCTATCTCATATCCCTAATAAACAATATTACATACAACAGAAATATATTCCATAATACGAATAACGGTAAATTCTATAAAAATTAAAAAAAATAATAGGGAAAAAGTGTACATACACCCAATGAAATATTAAGATTACCGTAAAATTTATGGAATAAGCAATACAAATTTTACATTTTATTGCTTTATCGAATGTTTCTGGTTGTCTATGAGATATTTTATACCAAATAGGAACATATTTGTTGATTAATTGCCGTTATTCAATGTCAGACTTCGCGTATAGCTCGTTAAGGCGGGCCCTTGCAGATTTCTTTGAGTTTTTCAGGCTAGTAGTTTATGAAACCCCAGAAAACACAGTGGGACTAACAATTTTGGGATCCAAGAGCGCTATGAAGTTTTTCTTGTGGGTAATATATGCTCCTGAGCTTCGAAAATATACGAATTCCTGAGGTTTCTGATAAATTTTATAGTTTTCACAACATTCCAAGGGGCAAATTACATGCAGAAGCCTTCGAATTACCTTGTAATAAGGTCTGGTACAATCCTCGAGCATCCTAACGATCATAATACGAGAGCATACTAGTTAACAGTGTAAATTTCATACAAATTGCATGCATTCTTTGGTGGTGCTTTTATTTTGATACTTTGGGAACTTTAGGAGCGGGTTTGTATAATAATGTTGTACATTTCTGATTGAGTTAAGGTCCAAAAATGTATTACAAAGTAATTCCAAGGTTCTTGCTTGTAATTTGACCCTTGGAATGCTGTGAAAACTATAAAATTTATGAAAAACTCAGGAATTCGCATATTTAGCGAAGCTCAGGAGCATATATTATCCATAAGAACAACTTCAAAGCGCTCTAGGATCTCAAAATAATTAGTCCCACTGTATTTCCTGGGGTTTCATAAACTACCAGACTGAAAAACTCAAAGATATCTGCAAGGGTCCGCCTTAACGAGCTATACGCGAAGTCTGACCTTAAATAACGTCAATTAAAGCGCAAATATGTTCCTATTTTGTCTAAAATATATCATAGACAACCAGAGACATTCGTTAAAGCAATAAAATGTAAAATTTCTTTTGCTTATTCCATAAATTTTACGGTAATCTTAATATTTCATTGGGTGTATGTACACTTTTTCCCTATTAATTTTTTTAATTTTTATAGAATTTACCGTTATTCGTATGATGGAATATATTTTTGTTGTATGTAATATTGTTTATTAGGGATATGAAATAGAACTGTGTACCTGGATTTTCATAAAAATGCTTCCTTACCCTTAAAACTCGAGATTTATAGGGTGTATGTAGACTTTTTTGGTTGACTGTATATATTAAGGCGTGCACAAAGGTGATTAATTTGTTGTTTAACTCCTGTCATGTAGTTGTCTTTGCCACCTCTATTTAATTTCGCAGAAATCCAGGCTATAACATGTTTAGGTTTTCGCTGGTTTTCCAACCAAAAATTAAAAATATCCAAAATTGTAGGTTTTACAAAATCTGTAAATTTACTTCTTTTTAATTCGCAGGTATACACAATTTTTTTTCAAAAACTGAGAGCTGATATCTTCAGCTTTCACCAAATATTTGTATACTTACGAGAATACGACCCGATGACGAAAGTTCTACTCCAAAGAACACATGGACGTTACCACAGACTACATCAAAAAACATTACTTCCACACGCAACAAAGGGAATAATATATGAGAATGGTGGACACTGATGATTTAGATGTACTAATACAGATTTTAATTGATATTTAATTTTAGTACTCTTCGTATACATTTGCACCCCAAAAACCAACATCGACCTACATTTTTTAAATTTCAGTCTACGTTTTATTAGAAGTTTTACCCACATTTTCCATTTCAAAATTTGTGATATCAAAATGTAGTAAGCCGTTATTCAAATAATTTTACTTAATGCGCACGCTTTGACCTGGCCCCTATATAACAGTTAATTTTTTTAAACATTTTAATTTATGCCTTTTTGTTCTCATGGGATAAAAACCTCCAATTTCTTGCTTTTTCATTCCGATTTGGTATATCTTTTCGATATACATACATATGTATGTATGTATTTGGCCATTTGTAATTGCCTTCCAGCGCTATGGCAACTAAAGTGAATAAATTCATATTCCTTTTCAGTGGGGATATCATTTTTTTTTTGCATCATGACAGGACCTAGACAGTATCAATAAATATCTGGTACTACTCAAATTTTATACGACATAAATCGGAAGTTCCCGTGGGAGTTTGTTAGTTCTCCTACCGGGGGCGTCCCCACCGGCGGATAGGGGGAGGAGGATGGCCGTACCACGCTGTCCAATACCTATTGCATGGTGGGTCTGGGGCAGAGGGGTGGGATTATCCACCTCTGGAAACCTTGAGTTTCCCGCGGACAAAAAACTGACTAAGGGGGTGTTCCCCTAAAACAAAAAACAAATATGGAAGGAAAAAAGAAGAAAAAGTTACGGTGCAGGGCCTAATAAACCCAGTGCCGGCGGGGACCTACGAGTCACACCCCGTCGATATCATGCGATCGTGAGCAATCTCCCATAGATGTGGGTGCCTTGGTATCTGTGGTCGAAGGTAATGCTACAAGCACACAACCTAGTGTAAGAACGGAGGAGGATAAAGGGCAGCACAGGGGGAGGATTAACTTAACCCAACTATCTGATGATGGTAGCGACCCTGATTCCGAATCCGATAGCTGCGGCAAAACGAACACCACCGTTGTGGAAAATCCCACGAAAGAGGAAGTCCACAAGATGGTAGAGGAAGTAAGCGAGAACATCGCAAAGCTAACGACGAAAAGAGTGCAGTGGTCTGGGGCCCAAAGGAAGAAATATAAGAGGAACCAGGCTATACTAAAGAAGGAACAACGGCTGGCTGCTTCAAAGGTTACCACAGACAGTCCCTCCACTTCTTCGGAAGCGGCGAAGAGGATAAGGTCTCCTGAGGAGCAGAACGTGGCAAAACCCAGTAAGAAGAAAAAGAGCTTCCCACCTTCAATTGCCCAGGACAAACCTCGTCAGGACAAAAGCCAAGAAGACTGCCAAAAGGATCCTTCAATTGAGACTGAAGAGGCGAGTTCTGACAAAAAGAAGGTGAGCGCGACATCGGAATCTTCTGCGGTGGCCAAGGACTCAGTGAAGAAGCCTACTACCACCCAGAAGAGGAAGATGGACGCGGAAACCGGAACGGAGCCGCCATCGACTTACGCCAAGGTAGCCAAGAGATACTACAAGGACGAGCTGTGCTACGCAGTAATCGATACTAGTAAAGGATCTGGAAGGCTACACAAAGAGTACTTATCGGAGATCGAGAAATCGATCAACGATAAAATATTGGAACAAATCCTGCAAGGACGAGTCTCAATAAAAATAAATTGCTGTGAGCCAAGGGAGGACCTCTTATTGTACCACCTGGACTCACACGCAAACTCTGCAGCTCTTTGGGAGGTAGTCAGCAGTATAGCAACTCCATGGTGAGAAAAGACGAAATTCCTCATCTAACCAAAGCATCGGTGTACGTCAAGGGGTATGGCTGCAAGCTCGAGACGGAGCGCATGCTCGAGGTTTTTGGCGTACAAAACGAGGCCCTAAAGGTGGAAAGATGGGAGGTCTTCCACAGGGAGGAAAAGGAAGACGGCACTCTCCTTGTGATGGGGATCGACAATCTCTCGCTAGCCGGGCTCGTCAAAACCAAGGGCAAGGCAGTCTTCGTCTCGAACTCGGTCTTCTTCAAAATTGGAAAGGCAAGAGTTGGTGAGGAGGAAATTCCCAAACCAAACAACCAGGAGGTCAGCCTACCAAAAGGCTTACAGGAGGGAGGAGCAGACGAAATTAGCGACTCCCAAGAAGCCAACCTACTGGAGGACCAATGATTGAGGTCATCCAGATCAACCTCCATCGGAGCGAAACGGCAACACTAGCCCTGATGGACAAAATAACTAAAGGTAATATACATATTGGTTTAATCCAAGAACCTTGGACCATAAAAAACAAGGTTTCTGGACTTAACCATTTAAATTATCAACTTTTTTACGCAAATACGGGATCCCCAGGACCTGCATTATATGCCACAAAAACTTATGCTTTCTTTTATCTCCAGAGTTTTCATCGTCGGACGTCACAGTATTGAAGCAGGGGAATGGTAACATAAACCTAGCATCATTATACCTGCCGTTCGACTCCCCGACATTACCACCTTCGTCGGAATTGCAGCAACTGGTGAGAAGGATAAAGCAAACAGGTAACGAAGTACTAGTAGGTAGCGATGCTAACTCTCACCACATCTCGCCACACTAACAAAAGGGTCAAGCCTTATAGATTACTTAAATACTAACGACCTGATTACACTTAACACCGGGAATACGTCAACCTTTGTTAATAGAATTTGGGAGGAAGTACTAGATATAACGATATGTTCAGAAAATTTAATAAACGAGGTACACGAGTGGAGGGTCCTGGAGGAACACTCCTTCTCAGACCATAAGTATATTAGATTTATAATAGCTAGACCATCGCCTAACCCGATAACCTTCCGAAACAAATCCAAAACAAATTGGACTAAGTTCGGAAAACGAGTAAAAGAAAGACTTGGGCAACCAGATGAGGAATGCCTAAGTAAGGAGGACATAGATAGAGAGATGTCCTAAAGTTAACTGAGGCACTAGTAAAGTCTTTCGAGGAAAGCTGTCCCCTTCGAGAGAGGAAATCCGCCTACGAAAAACCCTGGATGAGAGGGGAAATTCGGAATAAAGGCAAGGAGGTCCGCAGACTTTATAATAGGGCCAAACGTAAAAAAGCAGCTGTATTCTGGGACAATTATCAGGCAAAATTAAAGGAATACAACAAAATAACAAGAAACGCCAAACGAAACTCCTGGAAGCTTTTCTGCGAACAGTTGGATAGTGTAAATGACGTTTCAAAGATTAAAAAGTTTCTATCTAAAACCCATACACAGACCGAGCAATTGGTCGATGGAAATGGAAAAAGAATTGAAACAACAGAAGAAACTCTAGGCCTTCTGATGAAAACGCACTTCCCGCAGAATACCATGGTTAACACTGAGGCATCGACGGAATGTATTAACTCATCGGAAGAGGCACCAAAGATCGACAGCTTAATGGTCCAACAAGCCATTTTAAGCTTTTCACCATATAAAGCAGCTGGACCAGATCAGATCTTCCCGGCTTTACTACAGAGGGAAGTGGAAACTGGAAACTGGTCGGGACCTTCAATGCATGCTTAAAACTTGCATACACTCCTATAGCCTGGCAGGAGGCAAGGGTAGTCTTTATACCCAAACCTGACAAGGCAAGTTACGCAACACCAAAATCTTATCGACCGATAAGTTTAACTTCATTCTTACTCAAAACAATGGAACGGACAGTCGACACCATGATAAAGAGTAAGATCCCCAACGATATGCTTAAATTCAAACAACATGCATACGTTAAAGGCAGATCAGTGGAAACCGCATTGCATGAGGTAGTACACCACATAGAAAGAACCTTTGAAATGACAATGTACACACTTGCTGTATGCATCGACATCGAAGGCGCTTTCAATAACGTAAGCACCGAGGCACTTATCCACTCCTTAGACGAGTTTCAGGTAGACAGGGCCTTAAGGAACTGGATAAACCACATGCTAAGGAATAGATGGATAAGCTGCGGGCTATACGACGTGAAAATAAGAGACAAAGTTGGACAAGGAACGCCACAGGGAGGGATACTTTCACCTCTGTTGTGGGTTACCACCATAAACAGTCTCTTGAGGACCCTAACCGAAGAAACCCAGTCTGCTACGCAGACGACGTTATAATACTTCTGAGGGGAAAGAATCCGAATCAACTCTGTCGAAGGGCAGAAACGGCTCTAAAAATTGCTTTTAACTGGGCCAGGCCGAGAGGTCTGAACGTCAACCCGGAAAAAACAGAATTATGTCTATTCACTAGGAAAACGAAAATGGGACACTACGAGGAACCAGTTTTTCTAAATAAAACAATAAATATCTCTTGTAAAGTTAAATATCTAGGAGTAATTCTGGATAGGAAACTTAAATGGAAAGACCATGTACAAGAAAGGGCCAACAAGGCCCAAATATGTTGGTCAACCTGCTGAAGGGCGATAGGCTCAAATAGGGGGTTCAATCCTAGGATGATACACTGGCTATACAGAAGCGTAATTAGACCAATTCTAAAGTACGCGTCTGTGGTATGGTGGACAGCCATGGACAAAAAATGCAATGTGGAAATATTGCAAAAGGTCCAAAGAACATGCTGCCTAAGCATTAGCGGAGCAAAGAGGCCCACACCGACTAGGGCTTTAGAAACAATTTTGTTTGTACACCCAATAGATATTCAGGTAAGGTATGAGGCAGCCATCGCAGCTGCAAGACTAAAGTCGATGAGCGAGTGGATCGAAAAAAGCCACCAAACATACCACCAAAACATATTAAAGGTCACAACGGGTGAATCTATAAATCAGGTAGTATCGGACCGTATACCTGAAACTAGTGAAGTAGCCTTGTGTGAAGTGTCAATACCTGACAGAGACATGTGGATCGGGGGAGCTCTAGCACAGATTCCCGCTAGACGCTGTGGGTTTACGGTTGGGGCTGTGCTAGGGGGGAGAACCGGACTTGGTCTTTATATAATGGAACCGGAAACGGAAATCTCCCTCCGTCTGCCGGATCATAACACGATCCTGCAGGCGGAACTCCGGGCGATAACAGAGTGTCTGCTTTGGTTTGATACTCACATAACGCCTACCACTGTAAATATCCTTACGGATAACAAAGCAGCCATTAGAGCTATATCAACCAAGACAGTGAAATCTAGAACTGTCTTGGAACGTATTAAATCTATAAATAATAACTCTCAACACGGTAAGGTAAACATTATATGGGTACCAGGGCATACCGGGATTAGGGGTAATGAAATAGCAAACTCCTTGGCAAAACAAGCCAAGGAGCAACCCACGGTAAGTCTAGAAAACGCTATGCCGTTTAAAGCTACGCGACTAGAACTAAAGACATGGGCAAAAAATGGACATATATCCCTCTGGAGTAGTGAAGAGAAGGGAAAAAACACAAAAATCATATGGGGAAACCCAGACGAGGACAAAACAAAAGAATTACTTTTACTAAGTAAAAAAGATATTAGTAGACTGACAGGAATCCTTACAGGTCACCTAGGTCTAAAAGCGCACCTGCACAAAATAGGTTGTGCAGAAAAAAGTGAATGCAGAGCATGCGGAGAGGACGACGAAACGTTGGAACATTACCTCTGTCATTGTCAAGCCTTCACAAATCTGAGAATAAAGTTCTAGGGAATGACATTATACCAGGACTCGACCAAATTAGGACAATCGGGTTCAAAAAGATCAGAGACTATGTAAATAGGACAGAGATCCTAGACTAAGTAAAAAAAAATAAATAAATAAATGAAGGAACTTAACGAATAATGCCAAAAATATAAAGATAATCTTCCATAGCCCAAAATTAGAGCGCACAACAGACCTACTTATGGCTTAAGTGTATGTCCACATGGGCATGTGGTGATCTAGTATCACCCCTCTTTTCAACCTAACCTAACCTAAATCGGAAGTTGATCTTTCGAAGATGTTTTTTTGATTTTTCAAATAACCCACCAATTTTGTGGATTTTGTACTTTTTTCCTCAAAACTGTGGAAACCGCTTTCGACCTTATCATCTTCATCTTTTCAATCGGAAACTGGCCGAAACCACTACTAATCTTTAAATCAATCCCGCGACGGCCGGTTCTATGCACCGGATTGACTCGGAGGAATCTTCGACAGGGGCCGTCACCTCAACAATTATGTGTTTGTGTTCGTGTATTTTTTTCACCATGGGAGCGGCAATTTATCCCAGAATGCCTGCTCCGAGCTCTTCTGGTCCGTGCCGGGTTAGAAATGAGTGAGTCTTCTACGTCGTCGTCCGACTCTTCGTCGTCGTCGGAATACGAGACGCCCCCGCAGTCTCCCCAACAACAACAACAACAACAAATACAGCATTTAACACCACATGTTGTTGTTCAACGGCCCGGAAATGCATCATTCCTGCAATTCAATTGCAACGGTCTCCGCAATAAGGTCAGTGAAATTGTGGACTTTATGAGTCGGAAAAACATCATGGTCTCCGCGATCCAGGAAACAAAGCTCACCGCCACCTGTAGCTTACGTTGTGATGGTTACAACGTTTTGCGGAAAGATCGCACAAGAAGCGGAGGAGGAGGACTTGCCTTCCTAATACACCAGTCTGTCCAGTACAGACCTATCTTGCTTGAGCTTGGCTCTGGTGCCCCATACATGGAGTGTATGGGGGTAGCAGTAAAGTGTGGTACTGCCGAGGTAGAGCTGCTTAATGTGTACATACCGCCGATGAATAGCTGTGGCCGACGTTATATGCCCAATATTAGTTCGCTGTTAGAGGGCGATAACCGTCTGGTGCTAGGGGACTTCAATGCTCATCATGAGCTTTGGCACTCCGTCCTAGGTAATGACCAGCGGGGTACAGCGCTGGCAGAGCAAATCGATAGCTCCACGTTTTGCACGGTGAATGAAGACGCTCCTACGAGGATTAGAGGAAACTGCCACAGCTCGCCAGATGTCACCATTGTGGCACCAGGTCTGATAAATGACGTATCCTGGCAATCCGTAATTTCCCTTAGTTCGGACCACCTCCCTATCATCGTCTCCGTAAACAGACCACCCGACTTCATAACCTCTGAACGTAACTGAGCCAAAGAGGTGCGCGTGTTATTTTAACCGGCAGTTCATAGAGCACCCCGAGAGTGATAGGGCGAAGAGAAGTGTGCTACGCCGTATAAGAAGAACTCTTCCAGCCGAGGAGGTACCACCACAATTTACGATGAGCGATGTTGTAGATGCCATCCGAAACGCTAAATCATCCAAAGCGTTGGGCCCGCACCGAATATCGATGGTAATGCTTAAGCAGCTGGATGAACCTGGAGTTGAGTATTTAACAAGTGTTCTCAACCTATCGTTAGCCACCCATGTTGTACCGGATGCCTGGAAAGTTGGCAGGGTGATCCCGCTACTGAAGCCTGGCAAGGATGCCAGCAGAGGTGAATCGTACAGGCCGATTTCACTCCTGTCGCCAGTAGCAAAGATCCTAGAGGCGCTACTCCTCCCCAGCATGAGAAGGTGTTTTCCAGTTGCCCAACATCAACATGGATTTCGGAAAATGCATAGTACTACAACAGCATTAGACGCCATATCCACACATATCAGTAGAGGACTGAACCAGAAAAGGCCGTGCGACCGAACAGTCATGGTGGCTCTTGACCTATCGAAGGCCTTCGATACCGTCAACCATGCCAAGCTGTTCGAGGATATAGAGAAAACTAATCTCCAGCCATGTTTGAAACGTTGGGTAATCAACTATATGTGTAGACGCCAGTCGTTTGTAGAATTCAGAAACAAGAAGTCCAAAACCCGTAGAGTGAAACAGGGAGTTCCCCAAGGAGGGGTGATATCTCCGGAACTGTTTAACCTCTACCTTTCTGAAATTCCACACCCTCCAGACGGCATAGATATCGTGATGTATGCGGATGATTGTACGATCTTGGCGTCGGGTCCTTTCGTCGATGACATATGTGATAGGTTAAATGTCTACATAGCTGACCTAGTGCAGTTCTTCCATCTGAGGAATATGAAAATATCCGCCGCTAAATCCACAGCCACGCTGTTCACCACATGGACGGCTGAGATGAGGCTCCCACTGAACATATTGGCCGATGGTGCACTGATTCCGACCACTAACTACCCTATAATACTGGGTGTAACGTTCGATAGCACGTTCAAGTCGCCCGCGCATGCCACAGCTATTTGCAATAAGATCAGAAGTAGGAACAAGGTTCTCAAGTCGCTGGCCGGCAGCACTTGGGGTGCTGATAAAGAAACCTTGTTGACCACCTACAATGCAATAGGCCGGTCTGTGGTAAGCTATGCGGCGCCAGCGTGGTCCGCAAAAGGTTAGCGCATCGCAGTGGAAGAAGATTCAAACCTGCCAGAATGCCGCCCTGAGGACTGCAACAGGGTGCCTCCTCATGACACCAGTGGACCATCTTCATGAGGAAGCGAAGGTTTTACAGGTGCGTCAGCACAATAAGATGTTGTCGATGCAGTACCTGCTTGGGTGTTACCGCAGTGAGCAACCCTGTCACGATTTAATGGACAGGCGCCCCCCACCCAGGCACGTCAGGAGAGACCTTCATGATCTAGAGAGAGAGGTCCAAAGGTATAAAAGAGAACCGCTAGATCAACGAGCCTATCAGGCAGGCTTGAATCACATTCACACCAACATGGTTGCGCAAGCAGTACGAAGATACAGTGTGAATGCCGTACTTGGAAACCATCCCCCATCCATCGCAGCAGAAGAACGACAGCTGCCAAGGCAAACACGAGTGGTTTTAGCTCAGTTAAGATCCGGACGATGCAGCCGCC
This sequence comes from Musca autumnalis, assembly GCF_047663935.1. Taxonomy (NCBI): domain Eukaryota; kingdom Metazoa; phylum Arthropoda; class Insecta; order Diptera; family Muscidae; genus Musca; species Musca autumnalis. The sequence goes on along the minus strand of NW_027411647.1, from coordinate 261,520 downwards.
TCAATTCGTATTGGGCCAGAATTGACGCCACGATACCCAACATATGCCCAGCATGTGGATTGGGACCACACGATACTCTGCATTTATTCAACTGCCCAGCTAACCCCACTCACCTGTCTCCTCATTTTTTATGGACGCAACCAGTCCAGGTTGCAGAATTCTTGAGTCTGGATACAGAGGAACTTGATAACTGAAATAATACACGAACGAACATATATGCGTTGCAACAACAACAACTAATCTTTAAAAACTCTAAACTAAAGTCTATCCTTTTAGCCATTTTTTCGCGATTAATTTCCTGAAAAGACGTTTGAAAAAAAATGAAAGTCGAAAAAATTTTCTAATTTTCTATGCCCTACTCAAAATGTGAAGTTCGATATAAATGTGTGGAAAAATTGACTTTCTTCAAAAATTATTTTTGCAAATTTTCGCGTATATGTATGTCGGTTTTATCCTTTTCTGCCGTGAGACCATTCAGAATTGATGCGAATTATTGAAATCAGTTCTGCCGTTTTTGAGTTATACGCGTTGTAACTAACATCATTTCCTTTTATATATGTACTAGCAAAGTGCCCGCTACTTTGTATGCGGAAAGGGAATAAAATACATGTAAACAACACTGATGATGAACATTGGATTTTTGTATACTAATAGCTGTTTTAATTTCTATTTAATTTCATTTAAGTAATGTTCGTTCGCCTTTAGTTGCATTTCCAAAGAAATCGCAGTATGTAACCACTACACACCACCTGCGCCCCAAATTTTAAATGTCAGATTTATTGATATACCCATTCGCCAAAAATCGCACAGCATTTAATTCCCTTTTAATTCGAATTTCCAAAACCACGACTTTATATCAGAGATACATACCTAAAGTGACTTACGTTGAAAATTTCAGAATTCTGGTTTTAACCTTTCAAGACTTTGGTACTTTTCGTACCCATCCAGTAAGAATTTCCAAACACCCAACCTTATCCAGCCCGTATAAGCCAAGAGTAACTCACATTCCAAATTCAAGGTTCTAGCATCAGCGGTTTGACAAGAATCCGAATACTTCCGTAAAATGTCCGGTATTCAAATTGGCCATAGTGGCTATATACACTTCACTTAGGCTATATTAAAAATGAAACAAATCCACCACTTGTACTTTGTATACTCAGAGGATATCAAACTTTAATTTAAAAATTATTCACTTCAGTTTAGAGTTTTGTGAAGATTTTATCTACATTTCCTAACAGAAGTAGCTGAAATTTCGGAATTTGCTGTATGACAGGGTAGAAAATCTTTATTCAAAAAATCTTACTTAATGTGTACTCTTTGACATAGCTGCATAATATTCTGACCTGAAATGGAATAACTAGTTTATTTTCCTCTTAACAATATCAGGCGGAGACGTTTTCTGACCACTGAGAACCCCATAATCAAATTACAGTCAATTTAGGCTGAAAATGTAGATAAAAACTCCAAAGAATTTGAAATCTGACGGTACCGTTTATGGGGGCTATACCAAAACGTGGACCCGTGCCCACATTTATAGATATAAGCTTCAATATACCTGAAATCGCGAGGTACCGTTATATGGGAGCTATACCAAAACTTGGACCTATGTCATCAATATTTGGTGCAGAAGGTTTCTGACTACTGGGAACCCTAAATACCAAATTACAGCCAATTCGGGCCGAAAATATAGATAAAAGCTTCAAAATACTTGAAATCGGGTGGTACAGTTATATGGAGGATATATGAAAAACTGGACCCATATTAATGATTTTTTGGCTAAAGTATTTTATAATTATTTTAAGCATTTACTGAAAACATCAGATCTATCCGACGATTATAAATATATTTGTCGCACCTTCCCATACAAGTGGAACCACCGTGCGGTAGCTCGATTAGAACTATTTTTGGCACTCTTTTCCATACAAGTGGGACCACTGTGGAGTGGTCCGATTTGGCTTATCTTCGAATTTAAGCTATGTTTGCATAAAATATTATGAAGGTCCGAAGGAGTGGACCGATTGAGTCCATACTAAAACCTCATCTAAGTCTGGTAGAAATTTCACGATGCAAAGTTAGCATAAATGCTGAGGGTATAAAAGGATCATCGTCCTAATAGGTAAAATTTTCAAACAAATTAAAATTTTACCTTATTTTGGACTCTATTCGAGTGGTTGCTTTTTTTGTGCTTTACACAAACAAAAATTTTAAAATGAATTTAATTAAAATCAAGCATGTTAAAGTTGAAAATAGTTTCTATTTCCGCCAAAATTACAAAACACACTACTAAAATTACTCTACACTCAGAGTTTATCAGTAAAATTATACGCTCACAATGAAGAAGAAAATTTTCAATTAAAACAGAAGCAGCAAATGAATGTCAATGGAATTTGTAAATTAAAAAAGGACTCTTAATGAGCCTTAACTCAGAAAGAAAAAAAAAACACGAAGCAAACGGAAATAATACTTAACGATGGTGATGTTAAGATTTAAATAAACAAATTGCTGCAATGGAATGTTGAATAAAACAATGGAAGTGAAAAACAAATAATTGCCAAAACACTTCAAAAACAATGACAAATAGGGCAAGGAAAAATGTTGAAAAAACTGAGCATCGAGAATAAATATAAATCATTTAGGTAAATGACAAATTGAAAGCTACGTTTGCGGAGTATGAAATAAACATGGTACATATGTTCCCACAAAAATCCCGTAAGGGGCACATAAAGCCAGATCGACTCAGCTCGTAGCTCGTAGACATTCAATTTGGTACATATAAATATGGGTCTACGACCATTATTTCGATGAGTTACAAACTTTTTGGCCAAAACCAACTTATAACACCCTCTTCACATAGTGGCGTAGGGTATAATAAAGTCGATAAAACTACACCATTCAATATCTTAAAATAACAGTTCGAGACTCTGGATCCCGCAATTGCTACAATCGAACAGCAATACGAAGGCGAATACAAACAAAACATCTACCCAAGGGAATTAAGGGGAAAAATGCAGACGATAAACAAGACTTTGCTAATGAAGTTCCCAGAGAGAACTATTCATTGGTTGACGATTAAAAATTTTAGCTTTTGTATACGGTATACGCTGAGATAAAATGCGAATCATATGCGTCACCAAAAGCATCATTCGTCGAAACAGTGTTGTGTGCTCTGTCACAAAGGCAGCAAGGATACTAGCTAAACATCAGATACAGCAAGTTATGAGTATATATTGGCCGATATAATAGACGAAGTCAAAATTGGCGCAGATTTCATGATTGGCTTTGGTTTTAATCTGGACATGAAAGATCGCGTGATAAGCTGGCCTAATGTTGATATTTCTTAAATTTCCCGAAATAATACTACAACTTGCCAAAGCAATAAAATGGGTGGTAATGGATGGAGATTGTGGAACCAGCAAATTGTGGATTGTCGAACCAGCAGAAATAAAACAAGCAAAAAATATCGTTAAGTTCGGCCACCATAAAAAAATTGTAACCAAAAAAATAATTATTTTCAATTCCGGCAAGTGCGGTTAAACACTGTAGCTAAAATTCTCCAAATACCGAAAATGGGGAGGTACCGTTATATGTGGGCTATACCTAAGCGTGTACCTATGTTGACGATTTTTGGTGGTGAACTTTCGAGACCACTGAGAACCTCAAATGTCAAATTACAGCTAGTTCGTTTAAAAATTTTAGCTAAAATTCTCAAAATACCGAAAATGGAGAGGTATGGGGGCTGCACATAAACATGGATATATGTCCTATGTCTAAGTTTTATGGTCAGTAGGAACCCTAAGTGTCAAATTATTGCTAATTTGGACTAAAAATGTGACAAAAATACCTAAAATCATCAAAATACATGAAATCGGGCGGTACAGTTATATGAGGCCTATACCAAAACGTGGATCGATATATCCGATCATCGAACTTGGCTTGCCAGCAAACAAAAGAGGCATCTTCCCAAAATTTCAGAGGCCTATGTCCATTTTTTTTATGCTTGAGTGATATATAGGGTCGGAAATGATTATTTCAATGTGTTACAAACGGGTACAAAAACAGTAACATCTCAGTAAGGAATGTCCTGGCAAGAAGCAACGATGATTGCTCAAATCCAGTTCGAGATCTGAACCAGTCAAACAAAGCACGGTGGTCTTGAAACAAATTTAAATGGAAGGTGCTTACACCTGGGAAGTTTTTGCGGATTCTGATTTTTAAATTAATCGCGATTCAAGTTGACATTTTTAAGTGTTTTTAAGGTTTTCGCAATTTTGCTTGGAAACCACAAGCCCTTTCGAAATGGGACTAAATAAAATGTTGTAGCTATGAAAATTCTCTACAAGATTTACTTTTATGACTTGCAGAGTGGTTATCGGAGAAGAAGAATATTGCATTATGGAGTTTAACATTATGTCATGGAGGCTGATGGAGCGGGTGTTAAAGGGACTGAACTAGAAATCTTGCCTAAATAACAAGGACATCATTGTCAGTATTGAAATTTAATTTCAAAATCCCATGTTAAGGTATCAAACACAATTTACAATCAACTTTACTGCCAACTCACATATAAATCTTAGTCGTTAAATCTCCAAACAGTTGTTCCTGCCATGGTTTTTGTCGGCAATATTAAAAACAACAGCTTTTGAAAAACAATGGAACAAAATCAGAATAAACAAAACAATTAATGGCTGACGATGGCTTCATAGCCATTTAGTAGTCAACAAAAGAGCAAAGTGTTTGAATGGCAAGTATTGGCCTTTATGTTTGTTTTTGTCACTCCCTCTGACTGCGGACTGGCTTTGTTTTCAGCCAATGTCATTATTTTTAGAGGAGCAGACATAAAAGGATGTAAAGAGTGAAATATGATTTGGACTTAATTGGAATTTTAGAAGTTTCGTAGATGTTGAGCAATGCCTCGCCAAATTTCAATTTAGAAGAAAAATGCAGAAAATAATGAAAAGATCTTAAGGATAGTTTCAACACTTGGTTATTTGTAAAAGTAAACAGTAACTAAAATGTCAAAACCGTGATTCCCATCCCATGTCAGACAACATCTCATTTTCAAAATAATCAGTGTAATGTTGCGACACTTCCGACACTTTTTGAGCCATGAAAAACTTCTCTACAAGTGGTGTCATTAGACACGCCGTTCGGAATCGGCAATAAAAAGTAGGTCCCACATCATTAAGCCAATATGTATCGGGGTGCACTTATTGATATGGGTGAAGTCTTCCATATCGTCCCTTCTAGGATGTTTGTGGAACAATTATTATTATAAAATATCAACAGATGAATGAGGAGTTTACAGATGAATGGACGGATGTCTTACTGATATTGAACAGTGTCCTTGTCATGGCGAATGAGCTCCATCTAATATATAAAAGGCAATGTGTGTATAGAATAGACTCAAAAACGGCTGAATAGATTTTCTTGAAAATTTCAGATAATGTACTGGGAACACCGGTGGTGAAAATAGGCTATCTATTTTTTTGAATGGTCGTCGCGGAAGTGAAATATCGCGGTCATCCCAAATTTTTCAAAAATTTATTATTATATTTATTTTAGTAAGCGTGACTTCAAAACCGCTATAACACTGGCTTCAATATGTGGGATAACGCGGTCAACGCCGTAGTTTGGAATACAGTAAAATTCCGATAACATGAGATGTCACTATATAGAAATTCATAAAAATCGATTGGGAAATCTTATGAAATTTTGTATGTGGAGTTTTTAGGTCTGAGAATAGGTCGTAATCTATTTTTTTATCCCGCTAAGTGTAGTGACCCCACAAATTGTTTAAGAAACCCGCGAAATTCAAGATACTTTTTAATATATTGTTTACAAATTGTTTGCATTGCTATGGTAATTACTGTCTTGACCCTGAATGGTCGTTGCGGAAGTGAAATATCGCGTTCATTCCAAAATTTTCAAAAATGTATTATTTCAGTTAATTAGAACGGTCGTAAGCTGTTTTTTACTGCTAAGAATAGTGACCGGTGGTCCTCCCCACAATGTTTTTAAGAAAATCAGAAATCTTTGATATTTTTGAACGTATTGTTACAGATTGTTTTCCCTGAATGATCGCGGTCATCACAAAGTTTTCAAAAAGGTATTATTTCAATTAATATATAGCATTTCCAAATTAAATGAAACCTTTTCCAAATTAAATGAAACCTTTTCCAAATTGAATGAAACCTTTTCCAAATTGAATGAAACCTTTTCCAAATTAAATGAAACCTTTTCCAAATTAAATGAAACCTTTCCAAATCAAATGAAACCTTTTCCAAATCAAATGAAACCTTTTCCAAATTGAATGAAACCTTTATTTTTATTGAAAGAAAAAAAAAACAGACTATTTTGAAAAGAGAACACGGTGTGCCTTAACAAATTTAAATGGAAGGTGCTTACACCTCGGAAGTTTTTGCTGATTCTGAAACTACAATGCTCATAGATGAGAAATATCAAGAAACAAAAAAATCGCCGGAGGGATTTTAAAATAAATCGCGATTTAAGTTCACATTTTTAGGCGTTCTTTAGGTTTTCACGTATTAGCTTGGAAACCGCGAGTTCTATGTAAATGGGTCTAAAGAAAATGTTGTAGCAGAGAAAATTCTCCACAAGATTGTGCTTTATGATATTTTTGTAGGTTTTACCGTTTTTGAGATATGGAAGTTCAAATTGGGACAATGCACTGACTGTATCGCCTCCGTATAAAACAATGTCATTACTGCAATTTCCCAAATTAAACTTCACAGCTACAACATTTTCTTTAGACTCATTTCGATACGACTTGCGGTTTCCAAGCAAAATCGTGAAAACCAGAAGAACCCCTAAAAATGTGAACTTAAATCGCGATTTATTTGAAAATCCCTCCGGCGATTTTTTTCGTTTCTTGATATTTCTCATCTATGAGCATTGTAGTTTCAGAATCAGCAAAAACTTCCGAGGTGTAAGCACCTTCCATTTAAATTTGTTAAGGCACACCGTGTTCTCTTTTCAAAATAGTCTGGTTTTTTTTTCTTTCAATAAAAATAAAGGTTTCATTCAATTTGGAAAAGGTTTCATTTGATTTGGAAAAGGTTTCATTTGATTTGGAATAGGTTTCATTTAATTTGGAAAAGGTTTCATTTAATTTGGAAAAGGTTTCATTCAATTTGGAAAAGGTTTCATTCAATTTGGAAAAAGTTTCATTTAATATGGAAAAGGTTTCATTTAATTTGGAAATGCTATACATAATTTTAGTAAGCGTGACACAAAAATGATTTGAACACTAGCTTGAACAAGTGGGATAGCGCGGTCGTGAGCTATTTTAATATGGCTAAGTGTAGTGACCGGAGGATCTCCTTCATTTTTTTTTTAAGTCCATGATATTTTTGAACGTATTGTTTACAATACTACTGTAATTACCGTCTTGACCCTGAATGGTCTTCGCGGAAGTAAAATATCGCGGTCATCACAAAATGTTCAAACATTTATTATTTCAGATAATATACATCATTTTGCGTGCCTAAAAAATGCTATAAACGCTGAACACTAAACAATAAGTGGGATAGCGCGATCAACTCCACATTTTGGAATACAGTAAAATCCCGATAACTTGAGATGTCACTATCCAGAGGTTAAATCCACCACAAAGAGTGAAAATCAGGCGCCACCCTTCTATGGGAGCTATATCAAAACGAGGACGTATACTGAAAATTCTCTGCAAGACTGTTTACGACCCCCAAAAGTGACTATATCTCCAAACTATCGAAAATCGGGAGGTACTGCTTTATGGGAGCTATATCAAAACGTGAACCTATAACTGTTGCATACCGAGCGCAAATAAAAAGACGTGTCTTTCGGTCGATACGAATATTTATGCTCTCCTTCTTAAATTACATTAAAACCAAATTTTAGCCATTTCGGTGTGATTATGATGTTAAATCCTCAAAAATAGCGAAAATCAGCCAGTACCGCTCTATGGGAGCTATATCAAAACGTGGACCTATACTGACAATTCTCTGCAGTAATAATTACGACCCCAACCGAGACCAACAATCCAATATATAGCAATGTTAATTGACGTGCAACGATCATTATATGTGGGTCACAAAGTGCTTTAAACTGTCAATTTATGGTGAAGGGTATAATAAAAGAGATTTTATATCTTAAATTTGGGGGATACCATTACATGGAATTTATGTCAAAACATTGATTTATATTATGAAGTTTCTAGAGGGATGCCTAATTATGGCTGTATCAATGCTGGATAGATAACTAAAGTTTACACGGAGAACCCAAACAACGGGCCAGCAACGCGGACCGGGTCAGCTAGTACTTTTATAAACAAAAGGAAACGATAATATATTCACCACTTATGGTTTGTAATACAATAAAGAATATATTTTGAATGGTTTGGTTTAGAATTCAGTCTCGTTAATAGGTCATAGATTACAGTAATCGCTGCCACCACCGAAAATATAATAAAATGAGTCCGATTTCGATCGGTTCCAGTTTTGGATCTTGGGTCCTCTTGTAAGCCAACTTCTCCAAGCGCATTACTTTTATATCGGTTCCTTCCCTTGTGGGTTTTTCTTATTCACAAATGTCATATCTTGTCTCCCATTTCCCTGAGAGCCTCTATTAGTAACAGCATATTAAAGATCGTTCGATAGTATTACGTTGTAAGTTTGGCGTAAGTGGAAAGTTTAATGCCCCCAACGTTTTCAGACATTTTGATGGCTAAAACTAAGTACGCTTCCATGGGGGCTATACGAAGACGTGAACCTATATGATAATTCTCCTCTGGAATTCATTAACCCCCATGGAAAACCTAACACCAAATTACAGTCACATTCTAAGGCCACAACCTTAAAAATACCAAAAAAAAATCGGGAGATACCGTTCTATGGGGGATTTATGTAGATATGAACCTATAATAACAAATTTGAGTTGGAAAGTGTTATACCCCCAACGAAGACTAAATACTAAATTTCAGTCATTTCGGTGGAAGATTGAGGCCACAATTTTCAAAATACCGATAATCGGAAGGTACCGTCCCATTGGGGGCTATACCAGAAAATTTCAGTTGGAAAGTTGAATACCCAACGAAGACTAACAAAGACTAAATACCAACGAAGACTAAATACCAAATTTCAGCCATTTTGATGAGATTTGAAGCTACAACCTTAAAAATACCGAAAATCGGGAGGTACCGTTCTATGGCGGCCATATTAAGGCGAGAGTCTATAACGAAAAATTTTTGGGGAGAAAGTTTAGTACCCCCAACGAAGACTAAGTACTAAATTTGAGAACGGCTATGGCTATTTCGACTTAGAATTTTATGCTGATCAAAACAACGACTATGGGATTAAGCCTGACTATTTTGAAAAGCATAATAGAAGTCGTCATCCCAAATAAAAAACTCCAACCCTCCTGATGAATGGAAAGAGACAAAATTTCTTTTGCAATTTCATTTGAAAAAATGGTAAAATTTTTTGCGAGCACAACTACGATTTTTATACCCTCAGCATTTATGCTAACGAGGCGATATACACTTTCATACAGGTTAAATGTGCCTCATTGAAATAATGGTTTTCGACCCCAAGTATGTTTCGACGAAATCCGTTTCAGAAAATTTTAAATCGATTTAGCCATGTCTGTCCCTCTGTCTGTCCGTCTGGCTGGCTGGTGCGCACGACAACTCTTGAACTGGTCCCAAATTTGGATTTCGTAATATTTTCTCCAAACTTAGTTTAAGTTCGAAGATGGGTTATATCGGCCCACGCCGTCCGGTACCTCACCCAAAAAGTTCGAAAATGTTCGGAAAATTTGTGCGCACGATAACTCTTGGAGATAGTAACCTATATGGCCCACACATTGCACATCGTACAATTTCTGCTAGACTTAGATGAGGTTCCAATATGGACTCAATCGGTCCCCTCCTCCGGATACCTCCCACGCAACATTTCGGAATAGTTCAGATTAGGACCTGCGCTTGAATCACTTTGAATTTTGTTGTAACAACTTGTATTCACTGTCACCCATACGACGGTACAGGCCTCGTCAGGGGCAAGCCCAATTCAATTACGACGGTAAAAGTTTTTTTTTCAGGGACAAGTCCATACTTCTTGAGAAAACTGCCCGAAAGGTGTAAAACACCCCTATGGCATCATATGTAGGGACTGGACAGCACGATAACTTTCGAACTGATAATCCGATTTGGTCCAAAATTTGGCTTTCGTCATATTTTGTCCAAACTTAAGTTCAGTTCGAAAATGCATAAATTCAGGAACCTCCCCCGAAAAATTAAAAAAAAAATCACCGATTTGGTCCAAACTTTGGATCTCCTATTCGAAAACTGCCTATATCGGTCCTCTCCTTAGGGTACCTCTCCCACAAAAGATTTGTGCCTAGGTGTAGTTTAGGATCTGTTTGAAGATCCTTTGGAAATGTACACCGATGCTTTTTTTTGTGATCCTATTTACAGCGATATTATGTTTTCCGTGGATAAATCCATGCTCTCTGGCATACTGGTCCAAAAGTTATACGATGACCCACTGAAATGACTAGTCGGCGCGATATCTATCGAAATGATATGACTCATAAAATAAGATCCACTTCCATAATGGACTATGTTGATCCATTCCTTTAAGTACCTCCTCCGCAACATTTTTGAACCTAATCCAAATTTTTGTCGGCAAGGCTGAGGGTATACATCTGTAGGCAAAGCCGACGGATACTTTTTTACTTGTTGGTATAGATGTTAAAATATTTAAATATTTACTAAATTTATGCTTATTTTCGCGAAAAATCAACAAATAATAAAAAAATCTTAAAGTAAATCCGAAGTATCCTGCCCCAGAGTCCGTACGAACCTCGAAAAAATAAATAAAAAATATCTGCAGAATCAAAACAATGCATAGAAAAGTATGAAACCAAATTTATAGAGATTGAGTATATAAAGAAAAATCTTATTTTTGGAATATTGTTCCAAATTTATTTTTTTGGTTTGATTAGAAAATCAAAATCAGTTGATTCACATTCGATTTTGAATGCAGTGAATCAATCTCTTTCAATATTTAGGCATATTTCGATGTTTCACTCAGTGGCCAAATTGTGTCGTCAGTTGCATCACACAATGCAAAAAACCTTAAAGTGGGTAAAAGTCGCGCAATACGCATACGATTTTGATGGACATCCGATTTCAGTAGCAAAAATACGTTAATATACACCTATTTCAAATAGATTCTTCAACTACCGTAGACGTGCCTCCAAATTGTATTTTGGGTAAAATACCCATATTACTCTCGTATCTCGTGGGTAGATGCAGTGGATATATCGAAAAATCATATATTAGTATCATATTGCATTTGAAAAACCAAAACTTCGATGACAAAGAAGCCACTCCATAGCCGATATGCCTGAAGAGCTGCCAAACCAACAGCGAAACTAGTCATATATTTGGTGGTTGTTTGGGTTCGAGTCCCATTTGTTTGTTTTGGTTTTCTTCTGCTTGAAAAATATAAATTTTTTGTTGTGCGAACATGAATTTGCTACTGTATTTAATTTCAAGAACTTTCTGTTGCAATTACAGGTTTTGCAAAACTTTATGTTTGAAACTAAGCAGTTTGTGTTTAATTTCAAGCATATTCAGTTGAAACTCCTGCTACACCAAAACGTGGACCGATATAGCCCATCATCGAACTTGACCTTCCTGCAAACAAAACACGCATCTTCCCAAAGTTTTAGCGTCCTATCTCCATTTTTGTGGATGCTAGAGTGCTTGCCACAGACGGACGGACGGCCTTTCATTGATCGACTCAGAATTTTACCCTTATCTAGAATATATACGTTATGGGGTCGCAAATGATTATTTTAATGCGTTACAAACGCAAAAACAAACTTAATATACCCTCCATACAATAATGGAGGGTATAAAATAATAATGCTATGTTGTGCTGGCTAGAATAATGCAAGGCCACCAAGTCCACAAAAACGGACAGGTAGTACTTAACTATTGAGATGGCTATAATAGAGTCTATAGTGAAATTTTTAACTCTTTTCTGCTTACCGCCAATAATCCGTAAAATTAAAGTCCTCATAATTTCGACAACAAAAATACCGTTCGATACGATGAATTATGAAGGTTTAAATAACAGTTTTCGATGTAAATGGACCAGCTCTGTGAAAATATTATGAACATTGACCCACGTTTTCTTCACATTTTGTTGTTTTTGTGAAGCATTTCTATTGCACTGCAGTTACTGCAATGTTTTTGAGATTGCTACTTAGTCGTTGCTGTAGCTAATAAAATGTTTTTTAATTACATCCTGACGGCGAGGAACATCCATGTCATTTGCAAATGTTATAAACTAAACAATCATATTATTTATTAAATTTTAAATCAAAACACAAAACAAAATGCCAAGAAACTTGTACAACGGCTCAACGACAAAATACTGTGCCAAAAAATACATAACATCGATATTGGAAAATGAATTCTTGGCTTTTGCAATGAGATTTTCTGCCAAAATTTGTATTACAATTGATTTACTTCGATTCGAACAAACATGTCCGCCGCTCTGCAAAGAACGGTTGTTATAGGCTGAACAAATGCTAATGTATTAATGCAGCTGCAAAAACACACATACATACATTAACTTGACTGAATATAAAAAACTGTATAAAATCAACACGGAAGTTTTAAAATCTGCAGAACCTAGGCCATGGTAAAGCGGATTGCTGCTTGTTGTTCAACGAATTCCTTCTTTGTTGGAGAACAATTGCAGCGGTGTTTATGCAGTAACAAAATATTGAAATTGTTTATGTGTATGTTATTCGGACGGTATGCAAATTGTGGTTATAGTTGCGGCATTTCTTATCCCTAGGGATAATGAAAACGAAACGCCGCACAGTGGTCCAAATCACTGATTTAGCAGTGAAATGGCGAAACAAAATTATACTATTTGATGTTTTTATTGCATAGATTACAATGGTGCAATTGTATCCACACCCGCCTTGCAGGTTAAATGTCGTGGGTCCGGCAAGGCAGTATCAAACATTTTTCAATGGTGGCAAAATACCCCTCAGTAATGTTGGCCACGTTTCCTGTGTATTTCAGCCATTTAAAACTTCTCTGCGAGTGGAGTCTTAGGACACGCCATTTTTTGTGTTATATGAATCGCGGTGCACTTATTGTTGTGATAGAAGTCTCCCTTGTCCCTTCTGGGGCGTTTTTGGAACAATTATATATAGATTTCAGATAATATTTTGACTAAAATTAAATATTGAGTTTTTCTATTATTTATATACTCAATCAGTTGTTCCCTTTTAAATACAACATACATATTTTATAAAAAATTGTGTTAAAGTAATGTGCATAGTTAGCCTTCTTTCGTTTATAAAAGTAATTGAAAATACATAAAGTTTGGCAATACCGGCTAGATATATAGTTTTTTGCGAGTAAGTTTTATATCCTCTGGGAATACCAAATTCCAATTAACAACCAATTCGGGAGAAAAATTTGACGATCTTCAAAAAATCGTAACTGGGGGCTAGCCTTATATGGGAGCTATACAAAACATGGACCTGTACTCTCCGACTCTTTGCAAGGGATGGTTTATAGCTGCAAATATATTTTGTAACTTAAGCGAATACACAATACCTAATTTCAGCTATTCCGGTTGAATAATGTGGCTAAAACTTTCAAAATTGCGAAAATCGGGTGTACCGTTCTAAACGGACTGTGTAAAACGTTTGCCTTTACCGAGAAAGTTTCGTAACTCCAACGAAGACTAAATACCAAATTTCAGTTATTCCCGTTGAATAATGTCACTACCACTTTAGTATTACAAAAGCGTCTATAGCGACAAATTTCTGGTGGAAAGTTTGGTACCCCCAACGAATATCAAATACCGAATTTTAGAATTTCGGTGGGATATTTAAGCCAAAGTCTTCAAAATACTGAAAATTGCGAGGGACTGTTCTATGGAGGTTATATGAAATTTACGGCAATACCGAAACATTTCAGGTGGAAATATTATTAAACCCAACTGAGACAAAATGCCCAATTTTCAGCCGTTTCGGTAGGATATTGTGGGCAGAACCTTCGACATACCGAAAATCGGCAGGTACCGTTCTATGGGGGCTATATGAACTTAACTTGACTAAAAATTATGAATCGGAATGATATGCCCATAATTCTCTTCTGGAATATTTTTTTGGTATTTAGACTTTTATGGGGATAGAAAATTTAAATAACAAATTTCAGCCGTTTCGGTGGGATATTGAGGCAACAACATTAAAATACCGTAAATCGGAAGGTACCGTTCTATACGGGCTATATGAGACCAACAAATTTCAGGCGGAAAATTGAATACCCCTAATAAAGATTAATAACCAAATTTCAGCAATTTCGATGGGATATTGAGGCCACAAACTCCTAAATACCGAAAATCGTGAAGGACCATTCTATGGAGGCTATATGAAGGCGTGGACCTGTACTGAAAATTTTCAGGTGGAAATTTGTATACCCCCCACTGAAGACTACACACAAAATGTCAGCCATGTCGGTTGGATGTTGAGACCACAACCTTCAAAATACCGAAAATAGGGATGTACCTCTCTATGGTGGCTATATCGAAACGTGGACCGATATAGCCCACTTTCAATACCAAACATCCAACACAGAAAAAATACTGCATTTTAAGAATAGTGTTTATAAAGTCTTGCCAAGGTTCAAATTTATGTATTTCATGAACGCCTTTGGTAAAGCAAAAATCCTGTTTTCTTATGAGAGGTTGAAAAAAGCTATTTTGGCGAGTTCTTTATCAGCCATTTCGGAGGATTATTGAGGCCACAACCTTCACAATACCGAAAACCGTAGGTACTGTTCTATGGTGGCTTTATGAAGGTGTGGTCCAATTCCGAAAAATTTCATATTGAATGTTTTATACTCCAAATAAAGACTAAAAAAATTTCAGCCATGTCGGTGGAATATTGAGGCTTCAACCTTCAAAATACGGCAAATCAGTTGGTACCGTTCTATGGGGGCTATATGGAGGCATGGGCTTATACCGACAAAATTCTGGGGAAAAGTTTTATACCCCCAACGAAGACTTAGTACCAAATTTCAGCCATGTCGGTGGAATATTGAGGCCACAACCTTCAAAATACCGAAAATCATTTGGTACCGTTCTATCGGGACTATATCAAAGCGTGGACCGATATAGCCCCTTTGCAATACCAAACATCCTAGGAGTGATAGAAACTTCTATATCAAATTACAAAGCTCTATCTTAAAAATTTTGAGCTGTATCTTAATATCAACAGACGGACGGACAGACGGACATGGTTATATCGACTTAGAATATTACCCTGATCAAAAATATATACATATACTTTATAGGGTATTTGATGAAAATTTCGATGATTTACAAACGGAATGCCAAATTTAATTATACCGTCCATATTATGGTGGAGGGTATAAAAAGTACATCATGAACGAAAATATGTAAAAAACCATTAACTATTTTTTGTGTAGGAGTAATAGAAACTTCTAAATTATAAAGCTTTATCTCAAAAATTTCGAGCTGTATCTTGATTGCAACAGGCGGATGGATGTACAGATGGTCATGGCTATTTCGACTTTGAATTTTATGCTGATCCAGAATATACATGCTAAATAGGGTCTACAACGAATATTTCAAGATATCAAATCAATATCAAAATCCAATCCGATTTCAAATTGTTTTGCATGAATCGTTTTTTAGCTTCAAGAGTGAACTGGTTAAGTTTTCCATCAATCGGAGTATTTTCAGATCAGTAGGAGTCATTAAACAAATTTAAGTTCGATATATTATCTAGACGTATTTTTGTCACACTTTTCCTTGTAAGTGCCCCCACTATGTAACCTTGCAATGATTACAAAGTGTTGCGGAAGGATCGCACTAAAAGCGGAGGAAGAAGACCTGCCTTTCTGATACTCCAGTCTGTCCAGTACAGGGCTATCTCGCATAAGCTTAACTCTAGTGACCCATACATGGAAT
Organism: Musca autumnalis; assembly: GCF_047663935.1. Lineage (NCBI taxonomy): Eukaryota > Metazoa > Arthropoda > Insecta > Diptera > Muscidae > Musca > Musca autumnalis. Next base: position 245,492 of record NW_027411647.1, on the reverse strand, counting down.
GTATGGGGGAAGCTGAAAAGTGTTGTACTGCCGGGGAAGAGCTGCACAATGTGTACATTAGGGTTATGACTTTTTGATATTTTTTCTTAAAAATTATTTCCTGTACCACGAATGAATGAACTTTTGCCTATTTATGACTAAAATAACATTTATTCCATTGCAATACAAAAAACTTCACACAAATCGATTAAAAAAAATATTTTTTAAATGTATGGAATGAAAAAAAAATATTCTTCAAATTTTTTGTTGCACGAAAGAATAAACATAAGCCTACTAATAACTAAAATAATGCTTATTCCATTCAAATATTCAAAAAGGTCATGCACAAACCATTTGAAAAAAAAAACTGATTTTTTGTTAAAAAATTATATCTTTGAAAAAATCGTTAACGATATTTTCATGATTCTCAGAATTAAAGAAAATGAGTGAGAAACAAATGTTATGTTAGTTTGGTTATCCCATGTGGTTCTACAGTTTATTTTCACTGAATCACCTTATAAGTAAGATTTTATGTAATCTTATGTATAATCTTATCACGCTATGATACAGGGATACGAGGTTGTAAAAACGTCATAGCAGCTGAGCCTTGCGTTATGTGCCCGATATTAGCTCGATTTTAGAGGGCAACAACCGTCTGGTGCTAGGGATCTTCAATGTCTATCACGATCTTTGGCATTCCATTCCAAGGGGTTAACGCGCTGGCCGAGCAAATTTATATTTCCACGTCTTGCACGGTGAATGAAGACGTTCTTACGAGGATTAGAGGAGATTGCCTCAGTTCGCCAGATGCCACCATTATGGCATCAGGTCTGATAAATTATGTATCCTGGCAACCCGTCATTTTCCCTGGCTCAGACTACCATCCTATCTTTCTGTGAAAAGGCCACCCGTCATCAAAGCCTCTGAACGACATATTTTTTTGAACCATGGGAAAGCTGATTTGCAGGGGTTCAGAAAATTTTCCAACCACCGTCTCAGAGAGCTGCCCATACCCTTAGATCCTCGGGTAGCTTAAAGAACTTTCCAGGACATCATATCTGCACAGCCGATCGCTTCATAACAGCTGGTTGAATTCCCGAAATAAGACCAAATCTCCCAGCAGAGGCGAGTCAACAGGCTAGTAGGCAAACATAAGCGGAAAATGTGGCAAGGCCACCTAAACAGGGCAACGGTTAAATCACTCTCTAATCCGGAAAATAAGGATGATACTTTCAACGGCGTGATATTAACCGGCACCCTGAGAGTGATAGGGCGAAGAGGAGTGTGCTACGCCCTCCCGTCCGAGGAGGTACCACAACAAACTTACATCATTAACAGCTTTTGTAAGAAATATTTTCAAATGTTTTGCTGGGAGAGACTGCCAGTAAAATCTGAATTACTTTTTTGGGTAATTTTATCGCATTTTCAAATAATAAAGGTGCGCTGAATAACGTAAGATACATATATACTCCATATTTGATATGCTATATTCGAGGTCTCGAGTCTTTATATTTATCTTTCGTCCAAAAAAATTTACCAGTTCATTATTGTGTGAGTGGAAGTGCATAAAATGAAATGAACAAAATGTAGCATATGTCGGCATTTCGTGGAGTCCCAGCAAAAATCCTCATTACAAACCTCCTTTCCCACCCATTATTTTAACAAGGGCATGCCGCGCGAAATATCTGGTTATTTTGTAACCACTGAAAAAGGTAGATTGTAATCACTGAAATAAGTAGATACTGAGTAGACTCTGACTACTTATTTCAGTGGTTACAAAATAATCAGGTATTTCGCGCGACATGCCCTTGTTAAAATAATGGGTGGGAAAGGAGTTTTGTAATGAGGATTTTTGCTGGGGTATATCCCGAAAACCGATTTGAAACTTTTACGATGATCAAGAATATATGAGTGAATATCATAAAAATTTAGTTTCCATGAAGCCAAGGTTTGCACTATTATAATACGCGAACTATTGCAATTTACCAGTAACTATAACCATGGCTAGATCAATTCAAGTGTTTTTGAACAAAGCTCAAAAATTTGGCAAAATAATTTAATTTGCGTGGAAGTTATGACCGCGTAAATGAATAAAAATAGGAAAAAAACGTTGAAGCTAACGAGGTTTTTTACGTTACTATTTGATTGCTGATTAAACCGTTCAAAGTAAAAGTAGAAGAATACAAAATGAATATTACACTTCTAATGTATCACTTTTCGAAATTTCCACTGCTTCCACCTTTTATGGATGCTGACATTTTGAAGCCGGATTTTAGGTGTTTTTCGTGTTTTTAATTTAACTGGAACGCGCATTCGAGTATTTCAAAAAAACAATTAATAGGATTAAAGTACTCGCAATTGCGCATAATTTGATATGTATATTGGCTATGTAGTCCACACAGCAGCAGAGTAATCTACTAATAAAGGCCAAAATTTAGTGCGATATTTTTTCTAAAAAACATATTTTTTTGGTACAGTATTTACAATATCCTTTTGAGTGTGCTGGTACCCCGCGATATTTTAGTTTTTCGGCGGTCCGGAACATATAAATCATAGATTGTGAAAATCTATCCCTTAGAACGGCGAAAACAGCAACTGCAAAAACCGAAAAATGTGCGAAAAATGTTTTTGAAAATAACGCGGATTTAGTCGCGTTTTCTGTGGATCGTTTTCTTGTCAATGAAAAAACTGACACATCACTCGCGGTTTCGCGAAAACAGCGGTTTAAAAAATTTAGTGGCATGGGAGCTGTATACGTGGGATAAGGTTCTTGATGGATTTGATAGAAATAGGATTAGATCGATGTATTTTTCCACGGTTGGTAGTGAAATCGGATGCGCATAAAAAGTGTATGCACTTTGTGCAAATTATAAGCGTTATGCAGTTTGCTGCACACTAAACTGCAGACGACGCTACATCTTAGCGGCCAAAGGATTTCGCGATTTACACGCATTTCAAATGATACAGTTTTATTTGAAGATTATACCGCATTCAAAGGAACCCAAAAATTTTTTGAACGTTACCCATATCTTCCGCTAGATGTTAGCGTGTACTCGAGAATTGATTAGAATAAAAAACGTGATTTTTTGCGTGAAATTTAACTGAAATAGAAGAACAACTCCGACCTAATTTTCTTACATTTTCTTCAACTAACTCACAAAAAATTTGAAAAATATTTTCTCTTACAAAAATTTTATAACTTCCCTCAATATATTTTTTGTTTTTGCTAAAATGTGCAAACCGCTAAACTGATTTCTATATTTTTGGTTCCATTTGAATCGTCGCGATGTTTAGATTACGTACATATTTTTCAAATATTTTTCCGATGCATAAACAGCTTAAATTTTAATAAAACAAGTTGCAAACAAGCAATTTTTTTAATTCTTTCTTAATTTCCGCGAAAATTTACAACTTTTTCACTAATTTTATGGGACCTCAGTAATCATATAGTACGTAAGAAGTCCTTAATCAAGAATGTTTCGCAATATAATGAGTAGACAGCGGAATTTTATGCAACCCCTAGTTTTGGTCCGATTCATGTCAAATTTTGAGACTGGGCATATTTTTGGCTTCTGATTACATTGCAATCGAAACATATGACATATGCAAAATTATGCAACAAATATTTCAATAATAGGTACAAAAATGTTTGTGGGTACAATTTTTCTGTTTAAAATTCTCTTCAGACAAGTCAATTAAATAGAGAAATGTATAACCACAGCCACAACCTTCAAAATACCGAAAATCGGGAGGTATCGCTCTATGGGGGCTATATGAAGGCCTGAACATAAACCGACAAATTTTAGGTGGAAAGTTTTTTTACCCCCAAGGAAGACTTAATACCAAATTTCAGCCATTTCGGAGGGATATTGAGACCACAACCTTCAAAATACCGAAAATCGGGAGGTACCATTTTATAGGGGCTATATGAAAACGTAGACCTATACCGATAAATTTCAGGTGGAAAGTTTTATACCCCCAAAGAAGACTTAATACCAAATTTCTGTCATTTCGGTGGGATATTGAGGCCACAACCTTCAAAATACCGAAAATCGGGAGGTACCATTCCATGGGGGCTATATGAAGACGTGGACCTATATCGATAAATTTCAAGTGGAAAGTTTTATACCCCCAACGAAGACTTAATACCAAAGATCAGTCATTTCGGAGGGATTTTGAGGGCACAACCTTCAAAATACCAGAAATCCAGAGGTTCCGTTCTATGGGGGCTATATGAAGACGTGGACCTATACCGACAAATTTCAGGTGGAAAGTTTTATACCCACAACGAAGACAAAATACCAAATTTTAGTCATTTCGGTGGGATATTGAGGCCACAACCTTCAAAATACCGAAAATCGGGAGGTCCCATTCCCATGGGGGCTATATCGAGACGTGGACCTATGCCGACAAATTTCAGGTAGAGTGTTTTATACTCCCCTGAGAAGACTAATTACCAATTTTCAGTCATTTCGGTGGGATATTTAGACCACAAATCCTTGAATATATTTTTGCATATGGTTTTGCATATGCTCATTTTATGCAGATATGTACAACTATGTCAAAATATGCACGATATGCAGAATATGCAAAATATGCAAAAATTTCTGAATAAGATTCTAATAAGATTTTCTCTATGACCATCCTAACCATATATGCATTTGCATAGGATTCAGCTGTCTAGTAATGAATAGCGTTGTTTTAAGATTTATTTCTTATTATCAGAATTAAAACCGCCTAACTTTTGCGCGCAACAACCAAAATTAGTATCTCGAACAGATTTGAGAATCGGATTTTTCCCCCATTTTTTTATGGAAAACTAAAAAATTTTGATATTTCCTCATATATCCAATAAATAGCAAAAACGGTGTCCAGCAAAAGTTTTAAATTTCACCGAGTCAAAAAACTCGTACAATTAAGAAATTAGCAACGCTTCTTCTTTAAGATTATACCAGAAGTAGATAGTTTTTTATTTTAAATTGTAGTATTTTGTCAGGACTTAGCAAAAAAGTTTTTGAAAGTTGTTTTCTAACATTATTTTCTGAGATATTTGCTCGACCATTACACTCTGCAACATTTTTAAGGTGATCTTGTGCAAACAATTCGAACTGAGAATGTTATGAAAGTACAGACCCAAACGACAAGAAACCCTAGTTGGGTTTTGTTGTGTCAGATCCAGCTCGGATTTTATGGTCCCATCTAAACATGGTTAAATATTGAGTTGTTAAAGAAATTCGGGGCTATATCTCTGAAACCAATGCGAATCTTCTTCTGACCTCTGAACAAATTTGTAGGTAAGAACAAGAACAAAATATTTGGAGAAATAACACGGTGTGCCTTAACAAATTTAAATGGAAGGTGCTTACACCTCGGAAGTTTTTGCTGATTCTGAAACTACAATGCTCATAGATGAGAAATATCAAGAAACAAAAAAAATCGCCGGAGGGATTTTAAAATAAATCGCGATTTAAGTTCACATTTTTAGGGGTTCTTTAGGTTTTCACGATTTAGCTTGGAAACCGCGAGTTCTATGTCAATGGGTCTAAAGAAAATGTTGTAGCAGAGAAAATTCTCCACAAGATTGGCCTTTATGATATTTTCGTAGGTTTTACCGTTTTTGAGATATAGAATTTCAAATTGAGACAATGCACTGACTGTTACAACATTTTCTTTAGACCCATTTACATAGAACTCGCGGTTTCCAAGCTAAATCGTGAAAACCTAAAGAGCACCTAAAAATGTGAACTTTAATCGCGATTTATTTGAAAATCCCTCCGGCGATTTTTTTTTTGTTTCTTGATATTTCTCATCTATGAGCATTGTAGTTTCAGAATCAGCAAAAACTTCCGAGGTGTAAGCACCTTCCATTTAAATTTGTTAAGGCACACCGTGATAATGAACTCGAAAAACTACATTCATTGTTTCAAATTTCAAAATATATGCAAAAATGCCACAATTTTTATACATTTCGCACCATATCTCCAAAACCGTTAATTTTTTCTGAATATTTTCTTTTGGAAAAATATTCCCTGGAATGTCATTGTTGTAAAATGCCTCTATCCCGTTGTTTTCAGTACATTTTTCAACGACGATTTAATTAAAAATCAATAATGTAGTGAAATCCGAAATGCGAGAATAAACTGTTGGTGTGAACTGTGTTTGAAATACGTGTAATAAAAAATATGAAGCAAAATACCGCTGAAACAACATGAAGTAAGCATTTTAGATATTCAGAATGTTCTAAAGAATTGTTGAGAACTTTATTTCGATGATTTTTGCATAAGGTTACTTGGTTCAACTCCCAATAGTTTAGCCGATACTGATCAGAATATCAGAAATTATGTAAAATTTTCTATATTTTATAGATTTTGATGCCCTAGATTGAGTTTTTCTTATGTGTTTTTTTAAAGATAAGTTCTACTAGTTTAGGGCTACAATATTGCTAAAGACAGCAAAGCCAACGTCCTATTCGTTTCTGAGATAAAGGCCTGATAAATGCAAAAAGTGTAGATTTAGCCCGGTTTAGATGAGGCCACAAAATCCGAACTGGATCTGACAGGACAAAACCCTACTAGGCGTTTTGTAGTCTAAATATGTACTTTCAAAAAATGCATACTGGAAGTTGTTTGCATTTTCAGTGATTAGTTTCGTAGTCTCAAACAGTACTGTGAGTAGGATTCAGAGTCTATGAGCCATTGTCTGTATCTCCCGACTCTTAGTGTAAAGATCTGCATTTTCTAGTTGGAGTTCACGGACTCTATCAATTATTGTAAACTAGCAGGGTTTTTATGTCTTGAAGACATAACAGAGAATTATTTTTCTTATGTTATCGACACAATAGGTGGATTGGAATTATACGATACAAGTCCAATCTGCATTCACGGATTCGAATTATTCATCTTTTTGGGGGTATCTAATTCAAAGAAGTGGTTTAGGTTGCACTCAGGAATTAACGAAAACCATATAGAGTATATTCAGATAATAAATATTATAAAAGTAGCATATAGAGAGAAAAATATTGAATTAATAAAATACCATATCAGATTACTATATACGAAATACCATTAAACGGTTAAAGGTAATAAAGGTTAAATGTCAAATATTTTTCAATTAAAAACTTTTTGAAGTATGGGACTAAAGTTAAAGTGTGATAATTGGATATGAACTTTAAAGAAAAAGAAAAAACGTTATGTTCGGATCGAACTGTTTTATTACCTCCACGACATTAAACCCTTTCGTAACTCTATTCGACATATTCGGGAATGGAATTATAAAGGGATTGTATTGAGATTCTGCAAACCAAAAAGAATCCCAAAATGCATATCCGATGTTCTTAAAAAGTAGATATTTGAATTACACAAAATCTTGCGATATCGAATTGAATGACAGTTCTCTGCGGAACATTAAGAGCGAATGTGGTTAAAAAGTTTTGGGATATATGAATGTACCAAACCGAGAATATATATGGCTAAAAATTTCAAAATACCAAAAACCGAGTCGAACTTTTTGTATGGGGACTATATCGTGGTCCGATATGGATCATTTTCATTTGGAACCTATGTACCAATATTCATCTGTTGCTGATTTTGACCACTGTTCGCTGCTCTATTTTCTTCGAAAAATAAATTATTGGAGTTACTACGAAATGTCGATTCTTTCCATAGCTTTTTCTTCCTGCTCTATTATTGTGTTGATAGTGATGCTCACTAATCTCGTAGTTAACACTGTACTCTTGTTTTTGGTTGGACAAAAAAAGTTACTTCTGCAACCAAAAAAAATGTTTGTTAATTTTCCATAGTTTGAATACAATTTGAGCTGTATGAAACTTAAGACAATAATAACGACGATGACGACAACTACAGCAACATGGCTTACAGGTTTATTGTATTTCTTTTCAGCTTTGGTTTTGGCACAGGTCAGATGCTGTTCATTGCCTCGATATTCGCCATTGTGTTTTTTTTCATACAGGATATTGGAAGGCGTCAAAACAAAAGCATAACCCATGTATGTATGTATTTGAGCCACATATACACATTGCCGTTTTAGTGCCAACAAATTGCAAGTTTAAGCTATAGAATGAAGCTATGGCATGGAAACCCCACAACAATAATAACAAAAAAGGTCTATAGTAAAAAACAGGACTATGATGCGACCAGTCGTCATATTCGTTGGATGTAAAAACAAACTGCATGAAAGGTGGATTTGGCAAACGATGTCTGTATAAACAATAACGTCATGACTATGTTCACTGCAAAATATGGCCAACAATTTTTGGCCACTGTATATGCAGTGAGGGAAAGACAGACACATGGGAGGAAAAAAACTTGGTATTTCTATGATTGTTTTTTACTACAGATTTACTTATGGCCTATTGTTTGCCATATGAAATTGCTGTAGCTGTTTGTTTGGTTGGTCGATGTCCAATAGTTAGTCGCGACCTATGCAATCCACCATATAGACACTGAATATCCATTTTACAACCATGAAATCTATAAGTTCGAAGCCAAAACTAATTTAGTGTGTCGGTAAAATTGTCAATGTATATTTGATTGTGTGATTAGATCCTAACCTGCACATGACCACATTCAATGACTGACTACTGTATTGCAATGTCGCCAGTTTGTCGTTGAGATTTGTTTTTGGTGAAATGACCTTTTCTAGAGTAAATTCATGGAAATTACACCATCAATATCTATGATTTTTCTCTAGAAAAGGGAGAGAGAACTAATCGTGTATATAGAAATATTGCGTGGGTGTTTAATGTTTGGTAGAAAATTATGCGAATTGAAAATATTGCACAATGATGCTTGGACATGATGTTAAACCAATCGAGAGGTTCGCTTTACCACAATTAATTATTATTTCCTTTTGCATCCAGAGAAGTACACAACGTAATTGAGAGCTTAAGTTCTGTATCCTAGGTAGATCGAAACTAAAAATTTGTCATATAAGCCGAAATTTGACACGGTGTGCCTACTTTAAATTAAAGATGCATTCTTTTTTTGAAAATGTCGCCTATTAGGGCGAAGATCATTTCTAGTATTAATTACTTTTAAATTAATGACCTTTTGTTTATGCAAGTGAAAAGCGCTGCCTTTAAAAGTAATGAGTTTGGCTCTGAGCGCTTACACGCAGTGACAACACCTTTTTTCCTTTGTTTTTCAAGGACGTGGGTTCAAACCCCAGCCTGGCTCAACTGATTTTATTTATTTGAAAATGAAAATGAGCTTACCCACTCCATGCAATCATCCGCAGAAAAAAGGGCGAGTGTGAAAAATCGAAAGGAACCAGTATTTTTTAAACTGTTGGTATCCTCTACCACAGATCCGACCTTTTGGTAAAAACAGCAATAAACCAGCTGAAGAATAATAAAGCCACAGGAGCCGATGGCTTACTATCCGAGCTGTTCAAGGCCGGAGGCGTCACGTTGATAAGGAGTATGCTATTGGTATTTAGAACCATCTGGTAAGAGAAACGCGCACTCGATGATGAGAACGTGAGTATTCTATGTCCGGTCCACAAGAAAGGAGATAAGACAATGTGTTCAGAGTACAGGGTCAAAAGTCTGTTGCCTACTGCATGTAGGGTAGTAGGGTGAAGGAGTAAAGCCGATGGTTAGTGAAATAATTGGGCCATAATATTGCGACTGGAGACCCGAAAAATCCACCATTAACAAGATACATACATACCTTGTTGCAATTCCTGGAAAGAACCGCTCCGAGTAGTTCAGTACCAAGGCGACAGCCTTGCATGTGACTCCTCCACATCCTGCTGGAAAAGGTTATATCAGAAGCAGGTTTAAAAAGAAGTTACACAATATACACAAATAGCCACATGCTACTGATTTATGGCGGCGACATTGACATCATGGTTCGATCAGAAAAGAAGTAACCGATGCCTTTGAAAAGGACGAAAGCGGATCTGTTAATGTGAATCCGGCAGTAAACGGCGACCAATGCAAGTTAATGGAATCGAAGTGTAATGGGTCCACAGAACTCGGATGTTGGTATATGCAGTATTGAGGTAGTAAAATACTTCGTTTACATCGCGACCGTCATAAACACAACAAACAACATCAGTTGTGAAATACGAAGAAGAATAGTGTTGACCAACAGATGCTACTTTGGATTAGTAAGCAGTTCAAAAAGAAAGCCACACCTTGTCAAACGAAAATAAAATTTAATCAAAAACTGATACTACCCATGCTAAGTATGTGTTTGTAAGAAAATTTCTTCGTTACATCTACGGACCCATATGCGTTGACGGTGGATATCGACGAGGTATGAACCACGAGCTGCATCTGCTCTACAACGATATCAATATAGTTAAACGTATCACGATACATCGGTTGCGTTGGCTAGTCCATGTCATAAGGCTTCGATGGAGTAAACAAACGAAAAACACGATATCTTAAAGTGAGACCGAAAAGCAACTTTTCGAGATGAGTGGTAATCTGTTCTTATTTGGACTTCTGGGAAAAATGTCCTTCAGAGTAGAGATGGGCGCGTGCCTAACTCACACTCACGCATGAAATTACAAAAAAAGAGAAATCGATATATGTGTACATTTATTTGTTCAAAAAATATTCATATGGGGTTTTCTAAATGAAATCGGACACTTTTTCAATAGGAGGTTTTTGATTTCCTTTATTTTTTGCTGTGGTGATGCTGCTCATCAACAAAACATTTCAGTATAACATTTCAGATTTTTTTCGACCAAAGGCTCCAGAGGTATCGCGCCTTAAAAAAGTCGAATTCTATGAAAACTCTATGCAAAGAAATACTCATAACTTCTTTAATATTGGTGCAATTTGAAAAAAATCTTTTTTCATATGTTGTGTTGTATTTAATTAAAAATAGTATAAAACTACGATCAATTGCAAAAATTTTAAGTCCTATTTGGTAGTGAGATTCGAATGATTACTATTTTTTCTTAATTTTTTAAAGTTTGTCAGTATAATTTTTCCGCAAATTTTGCCTTTTCTAGGCGAAGATCATTTTTATACCCTCCACCATAGTATGGAGGGTATTTTAAGTTTGTTTTTTTGTTTGTAACGCATTGAAATACTCATTTGCGACCCTATAAAGTATACATATTCTTGATCAAGATAAAATTCTAAGTCGATCTGAGCACGTCCGTCCGTCCGTCCGTCCGTCTGTGGTAATCACTCTAGCATCCACAAAAATGAAGATAGGACGCTGAAATTTTGGGAAAGTGCGTCTTTTGTTTGCAGGCAGGTCAAGTTCGATGATGGGCTATATCGGTCCACGTTTTGGTATAGCCCCCAAATAACGGTACCCCCCGATTTACGGTATTTTGACGTTTTTAGCTACATTTTCAGACCGATTTGGCTATTATTTGACATTTAGGGTTCCTAAGTGTCAATAAACATATATAACAAAAGTTGTGGACATAGGTCCACCTTTTGGTATAGCCCCCATATAACGGTACCCCCTGATTTACGGTATTTTGACGGTTTTAGCTACATTTTCAGACCGACTTAGCTATAATTTGGTCCACGTTTTGGTATAGCCCCCATATAACGGTACCCCCCGATTTACGATATTTTGACGTTTTTAGCTACATTTTCAGATCGATTTAGCTATAATTTGACATTTAGTGCTCTTAAGCGTCACTAAACTTATATAACAAAACTTGTGAACATAGGTCCACGTTTTGGTATAGCACCCATATAACGGTACATCCCGATTTACGATATTTTGACGTTTTTAGCTACAATTTCAGACCGATTTATCTATAACTAGCTGAACCCGATGCGCTTCGCTACCCCGAATAAGGTAAAATATATCCCGAATATAATAATTTGATATATTTATTTGTAGGCCAATTTTCGTCACATGTGTTTGGTCAATCAAATACTTGAAATCGGACGATAATATATAGGGGAGCTATATCCAAATCTGAACCAATTTCAATATATACCGATTTACGGTATTTTGACGTTTATAGCAACATTTTCAGGTCGATTAAGCTATAATTTGACATTTAGGGTTCTTAAATGTCAATAAACGTATATAACTAGTGGACATAGGTCCATGTTTTGGAATAGCCCCCATATAACGTTACCGCCCGATTTCAGGTATTTTAACGTTTAAATTCACATTTCTAGACCGAATTAGCTATAATTTGATATTTAGGGTTCTTAGTGACCAAAAAACTTTTATTCGAAATAATTATGAACGTAGGTCCATGTTTTGGTATAGCCCCATATAACGGTACCTCGGTATAACGGATTTCGGTATCCCCATATAACGGATTTTCGGTATTTTGAGAATTTTACCTACAAGTTTTAACCGAATTATCTGTAATTTGAACATTTGACATTTGAAATTCTTAGTGGTCACCACACCCCTCCACCAAAATTGTCAAGAAAGGTCGACGTATTGATAAAGATCCCATATGAAAGTACCTCCCGATTTTCAGTAATATGATGATTTTAGCTGCAATATTAAACCGAACTAGTAATAATTTGACATTTGAAGTTCTTAGTGCGTCACAACACCTCTCCATAAAAAACATAGGTCCATGTTCGGATATAGCTCCCATATAACGGTACCTCCCAATTTTCAGTAATTGGCAATTTTAGCTACAATTTTTAACCGAACTAACTGTAATTTGACATTTGAAGGTTGTAGTGGTCACCACACATCTTCATCAACAATTTTCAACATAGCCCCAATATAACGATACTTCCCGCTTTTCGGTACTTTGAGGATTTTACTTAAAATGTTTAACCACGTAGGTCCATGTTTTGGTATAGCCCCAAAACAAACCTCCCGATTTTCCGTACCTTAGCTTTATTTTTTGGACAACTTTCTGTAATTTGAAATTTAAAAGCCAACAAAAATTTTTCATATTTTCGCATAGCCCACATACCTCCGAACTAGCTGTTAATGACATTTGAAGTTCCCACGTTATGTGCCGATTTTCGGTATTTTGAGGATTCTAGCTACAATTTTAATCGAATTAGGAGTTATTTGAAATTAAAGGCTCCCATCAAAAACTGTCAACATAGGTCCATGTTTTATTATAACCCTTATATAACGGTACCTCCCAATTTCTCGCCCACCAAAAATTGTCAACATGAAGCATTTTATGTACATTATCTGACATTTTAACGTACCCACTTAAAGTTGGGGACAGGAATGAAAACTAATAATTCCATTTCAGTTCAGAATATTTTATGGTGGAGGGTATGAAAAGTTCGGCCCGGCCGAACTTAACGCTTTTTTACTTGTTTTTTTTTTTGAGTTTGCTTCTCTCATGAACAAAACAAATTGCAAACAAACATCATCTGTTTTATATTCTTGTTCGATTTTCGTGTTTTATATGGTCTCTTGCACGACTTCTAAAGGAAGACCAAAAATTAAGCACGATCGTGTCACATAGTGCAGATCGTGTCGTGCAAAGCCGTGTCGAACAAAAACCACGTTCACGCACGGCCAAAAATGTATACCGGCACGACACGCCACAAAGACGGCGATTTTCGAGTAGGCACGAACACGCACTACTCACGGCACGACACGCGCCCTACTCTACTTCAGAGTAAGTACAATTTAAAATCGTTTAGCTAATTTCCAAAGATGTTAATGAACTAGCCTTTATGAGAATTGTGCCTCTTCTGCTCCCACTGGGAAAAATCTGGAGACGAAATGTTTTAAAACTCCGCACAATGCACAGTGTCCGATTTTCCGAAAAACCTGGTCAAAACTCTAAAAATTAATGGATTTTGACCTAACCTTTGGTTCTTATGTTTTTCGGGCAGTTGATTACATTTTTGATATTAATTAGCTCTCTGGCGGCCATTTAAGGGGTCTTTTTGGTCCCTCCTCCTATAAAATGTGATCTTATCGGATCAAAATATTCTACCAATTTCTTCGGCATCAATTTTTACTATAGGTATTAGAATACACCAAATCTCTATATCTTACCTTAACTCCAGAAATATGCAAATTAGAAAAACATTTTAGGGTTAATGTCGTACTGCATCAATGTTTTGACAAAATTGTCATACAAAGCATCATTTTAAAAGAATGGCGTCAAAGACAAAAATGTTCTCAGCTAAGTTTCACTATAAGTCACCAAAGAAATGAAATCTCTATTTGCATTACATACCAAGGAAATATCAGTATCAATTTTGCCAAAAAAAACCAAGAAACTAAAATAGGGGTGCAAGCTTCCACAAATTCTACAGTTTTGGAAATATTTCAGTTAAGATCTCTTATAATACTTGCACTTTAGGTGTATAATGTCTTTAACAACTTTACTGACAAGAATGCAAGGAATATTTGTCTTAAAAAATTAACCCTCATGCGAGTCATAAAAGGGGTCCTTTTGGTCCCTTTTTCCACAAATCTTTAAAATCTCCTATCAAATGTGGGCGGATCAGACCAAAATATTCTAGAAATTTGTTCGCCATAAAATTTTACTATAGGTCTTAAAATATATCAAAACTCTAAATTATGCCCAAACGCCAGAAAGTGACATTCTGAGTGAAAGAAAATCTGTATGTACCTGCAAGACAAAATATCACATAAAAACGAAAAGTGCAAATATGTGCAGGATGTTTCGATGGAAATTGGTAAAAAATCCTTCCTTTTTTATGAAATGATAAATTACACGGCCCAACTCGATCTTACTCACAACTATTTTCATAATTTATTGTGAAAATTGATCTTGAAAAAAATTAACAAGTACGGACATCAATTATTAAAGAACGCACAATTCATTGGCGACACTGAACATCTTAAATACGTTTCACATACCTTTCATTACAATTACAAAAGAAAATATTTAATAAACCTTGTTTATTTTGCACATTACATTTGGATTTATAGATTTATAAACAACTTAAATATTGAAAAGAAAAAAAATCCAAATAGGGTCACTTCGACCTGCTTTTATACCCACTTATTAAACAAGAAATGTATATATTTTTTCATAACTACACGCACTGGGATCCCATAAACAATATCTGACCCTTTTTTGTGTAAATTTATACATTTTTTTCGATTTTTGGCCAGGTTTTTTGGAAAATCGAACACTGTGCAATGGTTCAAGAATTTTTTGTTTTATCACAGATATTTAACTTCTATATGGGATTCGATAGTAAACATATTGAAACTAAGGAAACCAAAAAATTAGGTCAAAATATTGGAAGGTGCGGGCGTGGGGTGCGTAATTATTGCAATCTTCTGGAAACTATAACAGATACTGCAATCACTGCTTCTTTGTTAGGTGTGTAGGATTGTGCCCTTAAAAAATGGTTTAAACAAATTACCGTAGTGTTTACACTACATGAGCTATTTTATTTTTCCTCAGGTACAACATTTTATGAAGTTCCAAATTTAGTGGACTAGAACTTTTGTACCCGTCCCGTTCCGTCTGTTTAACACATTTTTAAATTTATTGAAATTACATGGGTAACAAGTGAGAAAAGGCTATAGTCGGTACGGGGCCGACTATGTGATACCCTACACCACTACCTATGTGAATAATCTTTTCACTCCAAAACATTTATTTTATGGAGATACGAAAGTTTTCACCTATCTGGCCCTTAAAGCAAATGACGTAAGGCGAACTGAACCAAAATAATTAATATTTAATTTTATATTTGACTACTGTCGACATCCAACATCAATAGGCTTCTATCTCTGTGAGAAAATTTCGTGATGATCCGATCAAAATTCCGACCTGTAGTGTGATTGCAGAAAAAGTGGAAAAAGGGATGCATTAACGACTATTGCGATATCTCTATTATTTGACTACCTACGCCAACATACTTTGCATAATTTTAAAGATGGGATTTTCTACTTTCTTAGTCAGGCTTTGCTTTTAGAAGGTTCTATTAGCGACTATTGCGATATCTTCGTTGTTTGACCACCTACGACAACCTACGTTACATCATTGTAAAGGTGATATTTTCTACTTTCATTGCCAGGTTTTTGTATACCCCTTATAGACGCTGATATATTTGCTTTGGAATAAAATGTTGACTTTTTCTCCAAATAAAGTTTTTGCTCATTCCGACCCCTAAATATTATCCGAACATCACCAAAATCAATAAGCTTCTTCCACTGTGAGACCCTCATTAATCCTCGAAATTTCGTGACGATCCAATCAAAATTGGGACCTGTAGCGTGATTTCCAAAAAAATTGAAAAATGGGATGAATTATCGACTATTGCGATATCTCCGTTTTTTGGTCACTGACGACGACCTAGTTTGCATCATTGTAAAGATGGGATCTTCTACTTTCATAGTCAGGCTTTGGTTTTAGAAGGTCCCCAATCAAAGGTGTGATATCCGTCATTAATATTAAAATCGCAAAAATGAGAAGTTGGGCTTTATTAGCGACTATTGCGATATCTTCGTTGTTAGACCACCTACGACAACCTACGTTACATTGTTGTAAAGGTGATATTTTATATATATTGACTTTTTCTCCAAATAAAGTTTTTTCCCATTCTGACCCCTAAATATTATCCGACCATCACCAAAATCAATAGGCTTCTTCCTCTTTGAGATCCCCATTAACTCTCAAAATTTCGTGATGATACGATCAAAATTGCGGCTTGTAGCGTGATTTCCAAAAAATGGAAAAATTGGATGAATTACCGACTATTGTGATATCTCCGCTATTTGGTCACCTACGCCGACCTAGTTTGCATCATTGTAAAGGTGGAATCTTCTACTTTTTTAGCCAGGCTTTGCTTTTGGAAAGTCCCCAGCCAAAGCTGTGATAGTCGTCATTATAACTAAAATCGCAAACATGAAAATTTGGGGTTTATTTGCGACTATTGTGATATCTTCGTTGTTTGATCACCTACAAGAACCTACTTTACATCATTAGAAAGGCGATATTTTCTACTTTCATTGTCAGGTTTTGCTTTGGTAGACTCCATATAGAAGCTGAGATACTCGCTTTGGAAAAAAAAACGTTGTCTTTTATCCACATAAGTTTTTTGCCCATTCCGACCCCTAAATATTATCCGACCATCACCAAAATCAATAGGCTTCTTCCCCTCTGGGACCCCCATCAACACCCAAAATTTCGTGACGATCTGATCAAAATTGCGACCTGTAAGGTGATTACAAGGTTTATATGGACAGACGGACAGACGGACGGACGGACGGACTGACGGACGGACACACATAGCCAGATCGACTCAGTTCGTCGAGACATTCATTATACCCTACACCACTATGTGGAAAGGGTATTATAAGTTTGTTTTGGGAAAAATTCATGTAACACCGCGAAATATTCGTCGGAGACCCCCAATGTGGTATACCAATCTTCATATCTCGGCGAGATAAAGCGATTTTGAGATGTGTGTCCGTCCGTCCGTCCGTCCGTCCGTCCGTCCGTCTGTCCATTATAAATTGTAATCAAACTCCAGGCCGCAATTATGGACCGATCGTCACGAAATTTGGTATGGAGGTCGGTTTCACATCAGAATAGATCGCTATTTTGATTGGTGATGATCGTGAAATATTTAGCGGGTAAAATGGACCAAAAACATAATTTTTATCAGATTTTGTAGCTGCTCTGTAGGTCGCAATAATAGTCCGATCGCTTAGAAATTTTAAATAAGGTAAGAGTATATGACAAAGAAGAAGCTTGCAATTTGAGATGGCGATCAGATAATATTTAGAGGGTTAAATGGACCACAACTTTTGTGTGAAAATTGTGAAAATGTTTAATAAACAGCTTATATCTTTGTTCCTGAAAGACACATTCCCCACTCGTGAGTTATATTTTGAAGACGATCCCTTGACCTTTCCATTGATGTCAATTATGTTGATGTACATGATCAGATACCAAAGTTACAGCCTAATATATCCAGTTTTTTGTTTGTAGTGTAATGATAAACCGGCTAGAGGTCGCAATTATACCTCAATAGTCACGAAATTTTGCACGAGGTAAGAGTTTAGGTTGAAGAAAATGCCTATAATTTTGCATAATGATCTGATATTATTTAGCGGTTGACATACATCATTACTTTTGTATGAAAAATATACAAATTGTATTTCTGGTTCATATTTTGATTCCTAGAGGGCATATACCGGCAAAGTAGCCTACATATGGAGTAATAACTACTGACCTTTCCCCTGATGCTAGATAACGCACCTACTGCCTGATATATAATGTGTTTTGTGCAGAGAACCACAATTTCCTCCCATGCTACAAATTGTCTCTTTCATGACAGAGAAATTTTCAGTTCAGTTGTCAAATTGGATTTTTATACAAATATTGCAACATGGGGTCGCCTCGCCACCTATTTTATACCTCAGGATTTAGGGTAAAGGGGATACAAACAAAATACGACCAAATATGTGTCATCGAAATATTGGTTTTAGACCCAAGTATATTTGGGCGAAATTCGTTTCAGACAATTTGGAGTCTATTTAGCACTGTCCGTTCATCTGTCTCTCTTAATGTCTAACTGGCTGGTGCGCACGATAACTCTCGAACATATCTACCGATTAGAACCAAATTTTATACAACGTAATATTTTGCCCAAACTTTGTTTAAGTTCGAATGCAGGCTATGTCGGTCCACACCTCCCCCAAATAAGTTCAAAATTGTTTTCGAAAAATTGTGTGAACGATAACTGGCGAACTGAGTAATCGATTTGCTCCAAACTTTCCATATATTATTATTCCTTCCAGATATAGATCTGATAAGACTATATCGGTTCTTAGGGTACCTCCCACCCAAAATTCGGAAAAGGGAAATTTAAGAGTCCTCTCGAATCGTTTTGTATTTTTTCAGCAGATTGTACTTGCGCCGCAAATCCGCAAGTTAACTCTCATGGGGATTTTCTGATTGGTCGAAACTTTGCACATCGTATTATTCCATCCAGTCACGTGTCAGGTCAGAATATGGAATATATCGGTCCGTCCTTCGAGGATCTCCCACACAAAATTTGGGAAAAGTGCAGTTTGAGGACACGTATCGGATCAATTTGATCATAGTAAAAAGAAGAAGAATGTTCTTTTTACTATCCCTATTCTCGTCCCTTTCCCGGGGTAAGTCATACTTCCTGAGATTATAGTCCAGAAGTTCCAAAATCCCCTGCCGGCTCCAAGTAAAATTACAAATCTGGAGGGTATAAAATTATAAACTTAGCTTACTAAAATTGATTTGGTATAGCCCCATATTACGATACCTACAGATTCCACGTATTTTGAAGCAAACTATGTTACATCTTCTATCTTCTTTACTGTATAATTGAACATGAATAATTTTGGAATTTATAAATTTGTTTGCATGCATGTTTTTGTTATTTATTTCTACCGGTATAAAATATTTTTTTGATATCACAATATATTATTTTCGAATATTTTTTTAGAAATGTAAAATTTATATATTTTTCCACAAACATCCCAGTAAAGACAAGGGAGGCTTCTCTTATATCAATGGATTCATATTAAGTTATTGATATGTGACCTATTTTTTATCGCCGAGTCCGATCGGCGTGTCCTAAGTTGCCACTTGTAGAGACGTTTTTCATGGCTGAAATACTCAGGAAATATCGCCAACATTACTAAGGGGTATTTTGCAACCGTAGACAATTTGATGGGAATCGAACACGGACATCCAGCGTGCAAGGCGGTTGCACATAGCTAATTCCTACAGGTTGTGGTGTAGGGTATCACATGGTCGGCCCCGTCCGACTATAGCCTTTGCTTACTTGTTTTGATATATATATAAGTATGGGTCTACGACCATTATTTCGATGCGTTACAAACTTTTTGGCCAAAACCAACTTATAATACCCTCCCCACATAGTGGTGTAGGGTATAAAAATGTGTATTTTTCCATACCATTTCCCATATAAATTACAGAATTTTTACAAAATTAAAATTTTTTGGAGTATATGAGTATTTATGTGAGTTTTATAGTACGTTTATATATAACCGGATTTAACAAACCCACTGAGTTTCAAATGTCAATTCCTTTGTGTATACGTCAAATAAATCTTCATTAAGAAGTTTAACCCTGCAAAAACCTATAATATAAACATGGTCTAATGAGTATATTCTTAAATTTTTGAAAAAACATAATTTTTTGTAAAATTTTTGTTAAAAACTTTTTGAAAATTTTTATACCCTCCACCATAGGATGGGGGTATATTAAGTTTGTCACTACGTTTGTAACTACTCGAAATAATCATTGTAGACCCCACAAAGTATATATATTCTTGATCAGCGTGCAATTCTACATCGATATAGCCATGTCCGTCCGTCTGTCCGTCTGTCTGTCTGTCCGTCTGTCCGTCTGTGGAAATCACTCTAGCGTCCGAACGGATTGACGTAGGTTGATGAAATTTTGGGAAAATATGTTATATTTACGTAGGACTTTTGGTATTGAAAGCGGGCAATGTAGGTCCACGCTTTCGTATAGCCCCCCATACAAAATGACTCGTGACGCGTCGTCGTTTTAAGGAATTTTTAAGATATTTGGCCCATTTTACCACCGAATTGGTTGTAATTTGGTACTTTGTGTCCCCAGAGGCCAAAAAATATTCCTACCAAAGTTGGGTTATATAGGTCCACGTTTTGGTATAGCCCCCATATAAGGCCCATATAAAGTACGCGTCTTTTTAATATATTTTGAATGTATTAGACCCATTTGACCACAGAATTGGATGTAATTTGGTATTTTGTGTCTTCAGAGGCCAGAAAACATTGCTACCAAGTTGGGTTATATAGGTCCACGTTTTGGTATAGTCCCCACATAAGACCCCTTATAAAGTACGCGTCATTTTAATATATTTTGAATGTATTAGACCCATTTGACCAAAGAATCGGTTGTAACTTTGTATTTGTGTTTCCAGAGGCTAAGAAACATTTCTACCATAAAATGTTTATATAGGTCCACGTGTTGATATAGCCCCCATAATACAATATCTCCCGATTTTCGATATTTTGAACGTTTTAGCCTCATTATCACACCGATATGGCTGAAATTTGGTATTTAGTCTTCTTTAGGCGTATAAAACTTTCCCCCAGAAATTTGTAGGTATAGGTCCACGCCATCATATAGCCCCCATAGAACGGTACCTTCCGAATTTCGGTATTTTGAAGGTTGTGGCCACATTAATCCACCGAAATGGCTGAAATTTGTGGTGGAGGGTATAAAAAGTTCGGCCCGACCGAACTTAACGCTTTTCTTACTTGTTTTGAAAAAAATTGTACTGTGTTTTTTGAATTTTTTTTTTGTTTGGTTTTTTCGTATTTTAAAGTTTATTTATTGGTGTTTGACCATCTTTAATATATGGGAAGATATAAAAAAACATAAAACACTCATATTTTGATGAAAAATAGTAGAAACAAGTAAGAAAAGCGTTAAGTTCGGTCGGGCCGAACTTTTTATACCCTCCACCACACATTTCAGCCATTTCGGTGGATTAATGTGGCCACAACCTTCAAAATACCGAAGTTCGGAAGGTACCGTTCTATGGGAGCCATATGATGGCGTGGACCTATACCTACAAATTTCTGGGGGAAAGTTTTATACGTCTAAAGAAGACTAAATACCAAATTTCAGCCATCTCGGTGTGATAATGAGGCTAAAACGTTCAAAATATCGAAAATCGGGAGATATTGCATTATGGGGGCTATATCAACACGTGGACCTATATAAACATTTTATGGTAGAAATGTTTCTTAGCCTCTGGAAACATATTTTCCCAAAATTTCATCAACCTACGTCAATCCGTTCGGACGCTAGAGTGATTTCCACAGACGGACAGACGGACGGACGGACGGATCGATGTAGAATTGCACGCTGATCAAGAATATATATACTTTGTGGGGTCTACAATGATTATTTCGAGTAGTTACAAACGTAGTGACAAACTTAATATACCCCCATCCTATGGTGGAGGGTATAAAAATCAAAGGTTTAACTTCGACTTTGAATTCCTCTGCAACTACCAGACCGAAATTGGCCGCTTATAATTCAGTCTATAGCTGTTATCAGTCTATCAAAAACAAGAATTATGAAAATATCTCTATCCGTTCAAAAGTTACAGCATTTTGACCAGGAAAAAACGATTCTGAACCACTGTGCTCCGGCTAGTTTAAAACCCACAGCAAAACCTATGTTACGAGGGATACAGTACAGTGTCTCGCTTTTAGCTTTCCCCGCTCAATCGCACTTCTCTTGAGCAAACTGACTCTCTATACAAACATATTCGCCAGATAATACTCCCGAACATATTGCAAAGGTAGTTAACATTATGGGACCTCATTGTTTTTATCAGAGGGGAGGGTAGTGCGAGTTGGTTGGATGAAAATCCACTTGAGCAACTTTATATATACCAACATGGATTTCCAGAGTAACTGAGTCCGCCTGTCCACCTAATCACACAAGAGGGTTCATTTTTATTTAGATCGCAACGAAATTGCGGAGATTTTGGTCCACGTAGGAAGAAGGGGATTTTTCTCATTCCAGTCTTGCTGGTCTGGGAATCGATCCCAGGCATTTGCTATGAATGGCGGGTATGCTTATCATTTATGATGTAGTGAAGCTTAGAGTCTTGAAGTTCTTGTACTACTTTTTGCCATTATTCAAAAGTAATATAATGCCTTGAAATACTGATTATTTTAGTTATACCAATCTTATAGCTCGGGAAGACGAAATAATATAGCTTTTTTACATCCATCGGTCGGTCTGTTGATCGTATGTTGTAGTACAACTTTCGGCTGCAATTATGGGCCAATCGTCAAATTCCGCATATATGTATTATAATATCTCTGGTATTGTATCTTGCACATCAACATATGTATGTATCACTGTGCAACATTTTTAAGCCAATCGCGTGCAAACAACTTCTGTCCAGAATTTTATGAAAGTAGAGGACCAATAGGCAAAAACCATATTAGGGTTTTGTTTTCTTAGATCGGGTTCGGTTTTTATGGCCTCATCTAAACATGGTTAAAGATCGAATTTTTAAAACAAATAGGGCTGTATCTCTGAAACCAATACGAACCTTGTTTTGACATCTGCAACAAACTTCTAGATAAGAGCAAGTAGAAAATATTTAGAGGAATAGTTAACTCGAAAAACTGCTTTCATTGCCTCAAATTATACAATATATATAAAAATTATATAATTTGTGTATATTTCGCAGCGTATCTCCCAAAATTTTAAATTCTTCTTAATGTTACCTTTTGGAAAAATATTCTCTGGAATGTAATACACAACTCTTCAGAACATTATATTGTTGTAAAATGCCTCTATCTCCTTGTTTGTAGAACATTTTTCAACAACAATTTGGTAAATATTTCAATAATTCATTGAAATCCCCAACATGGGAATAAACAGTCTGTGTGAACATTGTTTGAAATAAGTTTTGTAAAAGGTATGTTATGAAATACCCCTTAAACAACGTGAAATAACAATTTTAGAGTTTCAGAATGTTCTGAAGAATTGATGGTTACATTATTTGGAAAATTTTTAGAATGGTTACTTGTTTCAACTTCCAACAGTTTATTTGTTACTGGCCAGAATTTCAGAAATTATGTAAACTTTTCTATATTTAACGAGTTTGATGCTCTAGATGGAGCTTTTCCTAGTTCATCTGTTTGGCACATAACTTCTACTACTTTAGGGCTACAATATTGCTGAAGACTGCAAAGCAAAATTCTTATTAGTTTCGGAGATAAAGGTCCGATCACTGGAAAAAAGGCTCATTTTAGGTCGGTTTAGATGAGGCCATAAAATCTAAACCCGATCTAAGAACACAAAACCCAATTAAGGTTTTTGTAGTCTCTATATGTACTTTCAGAAAATGTCCATTAGAAGTTGTTTGCATTTCCAGTGTTGCACAGTGTATATAGCCATACTACAAAATGTTGCCAACTTGAAAAAGAAATTCTTCGGGAAGCTAGTGTCCGGGAAAAGTGGCGTATCCGTCCGACTACAGCCATTTCTTGCTTGTTACTATTCAGCCTTGTAATAATACAAAAGTTCTTATTAGAATATTGTACGATAAATTTCCATTGTAAAATATATATCACTGAATATTTCTTTTGCTCTGCCAATTGTCATATCGAAAAGATGTTTCATAGAAATAAAGAAAAAAAGATCCACAAGTTCCCACACAAAGGCCACAACTATCTTAACATTGCCGTGTAGCCTGTATATTTTTATTGATGATTTAAGCACAAATTTGGCAACAATTCTTAGCAGACAAATAACAAAATCGCCCTTGTGTGTGTGGTGGATTGAAGAGGACATCTTTCGTACACCATTCGAAGATGATAAACAAGAAATTGTGTGGCAAACAAAAAATGCCAATAAAAATAAAACGGTAATATTTATTTTGGAAAATTTGCAAATGGAGCATTTCAGTGGAAAATAAACACATTTTCATATTGAAAATCCAAAAAATTGATATTTTATTGCACTTAGAAACCAATTCCAATTTCAATTCCATTTACATATGTATGTACATTTGTATTAGAAAAGTACGGCAACAACATTCATCCAAACGACATGTGGGAACTCAGTACATCTTCCGTTATATTTCAACGGGAAGAACACACTCACATACACTCAGAATTTTGGCCACCAAACACATGTGGGATATGCTGCTTTTCGTTATGTTGTTAGCGTTTGAGATGGCAGGCAGGCTGTAGCCAAAAATATCCAATCAGTTGAGCAGTGGTGGTCCAAGAGAAATATTATGATTGTTATTATTTTATTATTATTCTTGGAATATTCAACAGCAAACTGGGGCCATATATTTTGGAGTGAAAAATTTTACCAACAATTGACAATTTTTGGTGGAGAACTTTTGTGAACACTGGGAACCTCAAATGCTAAAATACATATGGTTCGGGAATTTATTTTCCCGCCAAAACTACTTTTAATCGGGATGTGCCGTTGTATGGGGGCTATCCCAAAACATGGACCTTACTTACTTACTTAGTTGGCCCATTACAGAACATTTGTTCCATAGACCGAACTAAGAAAAGATCTCCATTCCTCTCTGTTTTTCGTTTGACTTTTTGGAATACCGCGCCTTTTCATTTCTTCATCCACTTGTATGCTCCATCGAAGCTTCGGCCTGCCGATTCTGCGTACACCGCCATGTGGACCTATGTTGATAAATTTTGGTGGGGATGTTTTGTAAACACTGGGAATCTCAAATGTTAAATTACAGGTAGTTCGGTCAAATAATGTAGCTAAAATCCTCAAAATACCGAAAATAGAGATGCACCATTATATGGGGATAATACCAATTTTTGGTGGAGATGTTTCATGACCACTGGGAATCTTAAATGTCAAATTACAGATAGTTCAGTCAAAAATTTAGCTAAAGTCCTAGGGGATGAATTATTCCAAGTAGCGGTTCTAACTGGCAAAGCCCAAGATTTAACTTGGTCCCTCTCTCATCTCTAGTGGACACCGACCTCCCCGTGGTGTCACCTGGGGAGTTGCCTTTAACAACCCTGAAAGGTAGTGAGCTAACATGTGCCGCGCGTTCACCCTTAACAACGTTAAAAACATGTGTTTAGGCGTCGGGTTAGTAACCCTCCCCTAAAAACAGCCTACAATGAAAAAACCAAAGAAAAGAAAAACAAACCCCTCTAATGTTGACGACCCCCGCAAACGTTTTGAGGATCATTATCGGCGAATCTGCACCTGGAATGTTCGGACTCTTTATAGAGAAGGTGCAGTTTAAGCATTGGCAGATGTACTTGAAAAGTACAAGGCCGACATTACTGCCATACAGGAAATTCGATGGATTGGAGAAGGCGTCACAACAACACCTAAAGGTGACGCACTGTATTATAGCTGTCAAGACAGAAAGCATGAGTTTGGTTGCGGATTTGTAGTTGGTCGGAGGTTGAACCATCTGGTCTCCATTCTCTCTCCAGTGAATGAAAGGCTTGCTACAATACGTATAAGAACAAAATTCGTCAACATTTGCTGTATTTGCGCTCATGCTCCATGCAACCGGGCACAACTACGAACAGACCAAAGATATGTTCTACGAGCGCTTATAAGAACCACATGACCGTTGTCCTGCCCCTGATATTAATTATTCTTGGCGATTTTCATGTCAAAATTTGAAAGGAGAATATCTTTGGCCCAACAGTCGGGAAATTCAGTATCCATAGTGAAACATCTGACAACGGAAAGAGGCTGATAGAATTCGCAGCAGCAAAAACATGGTAGTTAGCAGTACCAGATTTAAGCATCTCGATATTCATAAGGGCACCTGGCTGTCTCCAGATCAAAGAACAAGAAATCAAATTAATCGAGTTGCGGTAGATGGAAGACATTGGATGTACGTTCGTTCCGAGGAGTAAACACAGGTTCGGACCACTATCTTGTTGCAGCAAAGGTACGTTAAAAATAAAGCACGAACAGGCACAACACGGAAGTTGGGCATCGGTAGGCTGCAAACACAACAGAGAGCCACAGCATATTCCACTCAACTAGCCCAGATACCAGAGACCTCCATCAAGGAACCCATGGTATGACAAGGAGTGTCGTGCTGCACGAAGAATAAAATGCGGTGTATAGCGCTACTCTGCAATCATTTACAACAAGTAGCGCACTAGGGAGGTATCGGAAGAAAAGGAGCGAGCATTCTGGCAAGAGCCAGAATGAAGTCCGAAAATTCTACCAAAGCGTGAAGCATCAGACGTATGGCTTTGGTACAGGTACATCCTCCTGTAGAGACCAGCAAGGTAATTTAGTAACTGATACAGATAGGGATATGGGAAGAGCATTTTTCCAAACTGTTGGTATCTAATACTAACGAAGACGACGAAGATACCACAAATCTAATCCCAGAAGATGGTAATGATGAGGTAAAGACAGCAATAAACCATCTGAAGATTAATAAGGCAGCAGGAGCCGATAGCCTACCAGCCGAGCTGTTCAAAACCGGAAGCGACACGCTGATAAGGTGTATGCATCAGCTAGTTAGCATCATCTGGCAGGAAGAACGTGTACCCGACGATTGTTATGTAAGCATTCTATGTTCAGTCTACAAGAAGGGAGATAAATAGTGTGCTTTAATTACAGGGGCATACGTTTGCTCCCTATTGCATATAAAATAGTATCTGGCGTATTGTGTGAGCGACTAAAGCCTATATGGTCAATGAAATAATTGGACCCTATCAGTGCGGCTTTAGACCTGGCAAATCCACCATTGACCATGTTGGTGATTGTAAAGCAGCCTTCGAAAGCCCCATTGTTCAAAGGTATTCCAAGCCATTTCTGATTTTGGTACCCCCGCAAAGCTTTGTTAGATGACAATTACTGATACTGATTAACTGGTCCTCAGTTAAAATAGGAAAGAACCTCTCCGAAGAGTTTATTGTCAAAAAGGTTTCAGACAATGAGACGGCCTGTCGTGTGATCTCTTCAACATCCTATTGGAAAAAGTTATACGAGATGCAAATGTCAAAAGAAGTGGAAAAATATATACAAACAGCCATATGTTACTTGTTTATGCCGACGAGATTGACATCATGGATCGATCGGTATAGGAAGTAACTGACACCTTTTCAAAAGTCGAAAGGGAATCTGCTAAAGTCGGTCTGGCAGTAAACGACGATAAAACTAAGTTGATGATATGGACGCGTAATACGTCCACAGATTTCGCAACAACTGTGAATGTTGGTACATATAATTTTGAGGTAGTAAAATACTTCGTATACTTCGGCACCACCATAAACGCAACAAACAACATCAATTGTGAAATACGAAGATGAATTGTGTTGGTCAACAGATGCTATTTTGGGCTAAGTAAGCAGTTTAAGTGAAAAGCCACATCTCAGTGGACGGTGAATATCGAGCTGTATCAACGTATACAACGATACAACGACATCAGTATAGTTGAACGAATAGAGATACAACGACTGCGTTGTCTAGGCCATGTCATAAGAATGAGTGATGATGAACCCTGTAAAAAGGCGATAAATACGGGCCGCATGGCAGCACACGCAGAACTGGAAGACCCAGGTTTCGTTGGAGCAAACAAGTAAAACGCAACATGAGAAAACTCCATATTCCAGACTGGGAAAATACCGCAACAAACTGAGAGGACGGGAGATATTTTCTTAGTTCGGCTTATGGAACAAATGTTCTGTAAAAAGTCAGCTAAGTAAGTAAATACGTTATATGAGGACTATACCAAAACATGGATCTGTGTTGAAAATTTTTTGGTGGAGATGTTTTGCGACCACTGAGAACCTCAAATGTTAAATAACAAGTACTTTATGTCAAAAATGTAGCTAAAATCCTCAAAATATACCAAGCCATGGACCTATGTTGACAAATTTTGGTGGAGCTGGTTTGTGACCACTGGGAATGTCAAATTATAGGTAGTTAAGCAAAAAATACCGACAATCGGAATGTACTGTTATATAGGACCATACAAAAACATTGACCCGTATTAACAATTTTTAATGGAGAAGTTTGGTGACAACTAGGAATATTCAAAGTCAAATTACAGGTAGGTCGGTCAAAAAATGTAACTTAAATCCTCAAAATACCGGAAATCGGAAGGTACTTTTATATGGGGGCAATTTTTGTTGGAGATGTTTTGTCACCATCGTATATGTGTTTTGTACCTTCTTATCGGGGTCCTATTTTAACGAAAAAATGTATATTAAAAATAGTTTCACAAACATCATAGAAGGGATAGAGCTTGTCTCCCTTTCATATCAATTCGTGCACCACATTTATATAAGCTCAAAAATATGAGATTTAATTTTTATCGCCTAGTTCGAACTGCTTGTCCTAAGACATCCCTTGTAGAGAAAATACTCGGGAAATGTGAGCCAACATTACGTTGAGAGGTATTCAGTCTTCGTTGGGGCTATCAAACTTTCCCACAGAAATCTATCGGTGTAGGTCCATGTTTTCATATAGGCCCCTAGAACGAAACCGGTCAATTTTTGGTAATTTTATGGTTTTATTCGCATTATTCTCCAGGAATAGCTACAATTTTAAAGCAAGGTCACATTAGGCAAATATTTGCTCCAGCACACTATAGGTAATTTCGACAGGTTTTTAGACAAAAAGTTGATTTTTACACTTTTAATAACGCGAGTTTTCTAATTTGGTTCGAAGAAAGAACATATCGAATTCTGTGGAGTACAATTAGAATCAAAATTTCGAAGACAAAATAAAAAATGTTAAAAAAGTTTAAACCCAAAAAAGAATCCGATTTGAACTAGAAATACATTTTCTTTAAAGAAATATTCACCATGTGTTGTAGAAATGTACAGACGTGCTGCGGTCAACATTTTTGTTAATTATAGCCATAATTCGTCCCAACTAGGGATCATGATTGCGTGACTTATTTGGTCCTCAAAAAGATAATATTTATAAAGATTTCTTCGTCAACCGATATTTTAAACATATCAATGTTTATAATAATCTTTTGGCGGATCAGTACTTTAGTTCATTATAACCGTTTTTATTTTGTTTTAACCACACTGATTGGGTTGAAACGAATAGGGGTAGGAAAAAGAAAATTTGTTTGTTATATTCGACGTTTGTTATAAATGTGTTCATCTGTAAAATTCTTATTAAAGCTAACTTTTAAATGTAATATGTTAAAGTATTTCAAACAGTCGCTATCCTCTTGTGCTTTAAAGCGGGCCGGTAAATCCTAACAAATTGTAAAAAATTCTACTCGCGTGGTAACAATTTTTGTGTGTACAAATATTAAGAAAAATTCTTTGGAAACACAAAACTTTGTTCTCTATAAACATAGTTTCTTATAACCGATGTTCGCTATATCCGAATTTTACTGTGTAATTCTTTGTTTTATCTTACTTTTGCATATGAAGCATTAAAAATGTATAAAAAGCCCATAAGTCCACCGCTATTAATTTTTGCCTCAAAAAACCCCAAATTACCTATAGTGCAGCGACCGGCATTGTGTGCTTACTGAGAGCAAGAGAGCGTAAATAATGCATTGAAGTGTATGCTCACTTGCTCTCAATTAGCGCACACTGCCGGAGCAAATATTTCCCTAATGTGACCTTAGATTTATTTTTAGTCTTCTTTGGGGGTACAAAACATTCCTGCAGAGATATAGCCCCCATAGAACCGTACTGCAGGTTCTAGGGATTTTAAAGATTTTACCCACAATATTACCGAAATAGTTGAAATTTGTTATTTGGTCTTCGCTTAAGGGTATACAATAATCCCATAGAACGGTATCACCCGACCTTCGGTATATTGAAGGTTTTAGACATATTACACTGTGCAACAAAATGGAGCTCGAGGTCTGGGGGGTGGAAAATTCCTTTTGGGTATGGAAGCTCTTGATGAGTACATACAGAACCCCAAATGTTAGATCCGCCGTGAGTTGAACTTTTGAGTTATGGCGTGATGAATTTTTCACTGGAGACCCTATAAACCATCAGAAATTAGCGTTACATCTGTGTTCGCTGTTGAGTTGGCATATTCTTGATATGACTATCTTCAGTCAAATCTTATGAGGATCTTTTTTGTAGAACATTTCGACTTTCTAACTCGCTTCCTTCCATGTCCTTTTCGTCCTTTATTTCAAGAACCGCATTGAAAGTCCCACTAGATGACGTTTTTCAGCTTCGATATGTTCTGCAAAAATGTCGCTCAGAAAGTTTAAGGTATGACTCTCATTGACAACTAATCGATTTTTTCGCGTTTTCGTGGTCATTTTTGACATTTACCCTGTTTTGGCTCGGAAAAATACAATGTTTTGTTTTTTGTATATTCGTTACAGAACATACAAAAACACAAAACACAGTTTTTTTTTCTGAGCAAACAGGGGTAAATGCACAAAACGACCACGAAAACGCGACAACATCGATTTGTTGTCAATTAGAGCCGTACCTAAAATTTTCTGGCCGACATTTTTGCAGAACATTTCGAAACTGAAAAACGTCATCTTGTGGTACTTTTATAGCGGCTCTTAAAATAAAGGACGAAAAGGACATTGAAGGAAGCGAGTTAGAAGGTCGAAGTGCTCTACAAAAATAATCCTCATTCGATTTGACTGAAGACATGTCATATCAAAAATAAGCTAAAGCAACAGTGGACAAAGATATAACGCTAATTCCTGATGGCTTACAGGGTCTCTAGCAAAAACTTCATCACGCCATATCGCGAAAGATCGACTCACGGCGAATCTGTCCTTCGGGGTTCTGTACATACTCACCAAGGGCTTTCAACTCCAATAGGAATTTTCCACCCCTCAAAATTTCGGTTCACAGTGTTATCAATGTTGAACCCCAAAATATTATATAGGGTATATAATTAACTTTCAAAAAAATTTGATGTACACAGAACCCATATTTGGTACAGAAATTTCTAATACTCCGAAAAATGGGCAATATCGATCCACATAAGACGGTACCTCCCGTTTTTTTGTGTTTTGAAGGTTTTAGCCTCAATATCTCACTGAAACAGCTGAAATTTACTATTTAGTCTTCGTTGGGGCTACAAAACATTCACCAGAAATTTGTCGGCCCAGAGGACAGTACAGCTCGAATTTCGATATTTTGACGCCTTAGCCGCATTACTAAACTTAAATAACATTAATATAGAATTAAGCCTTCGATAGGAGTATACAATATAGGTGCAGAGAATTGTCGGTATAGGTTCACGTATCAAATTAAATTAAAACAAGTAAAAAAGTATCAGTCGGCTTTGCCGACAGAGATATACCCTCAGCCTGTGTATATTGAAACAATTTTTTTCCAAAATACGTATGGGGGGTTTTAAAAATTTTGGGCATTTGAAACGACAAAAATGTTGATTAGGATTAAAGATCAAAAGTTTTGCGAAGGAGATACTAAAAGGAATGGATCGACATTGACCGTTATGGAAGTGGATTTCCAGCCACAACATATGGTGCCATAGGGGGTTTTTACACTATACGGGCTGTTTGCTCAAGAAGTATGGGCTTGTCCCTAAAAAACTTTTACCATCGTAATAGGGGCAGCGAATGCAAGTTGCTTCAACAAAAATCAAAGTGATTCGATATTAGGTCATAAAGTGAACTTATCCGAAATTTTGTGTGGGAGGTACCGGATGGAGTGGACAAATATAGTCCATATTTGAACCTGATCTATATCTGGTAGATATATTAGGATGTGTAAAGTATAGACCAATTCGGCCACTCCCTTCAAGAGTTGCCGTACGAACAATTTTTCCGAACATTTTTGAACTTTTGTGGGGGAGGTACATGAAGGAGTGGACCAATATGGCTTATCTTCAAACTTAAACTATGTTTGGACAAAATATTACTAAGGCCATATTTTGGACCGAATCGGCAGATCCGTTTGAGAGTTATCTTGGGCTCCAACCACCTCACACGATGTCATAGGGGTTTTTTGCAACTTTCAGGCTATTTTCTCAGGAAGTGTGGACTTGCCCCTGATGAAACTTGTACCATCGTATGGAGGGCAGTGAATACAAGGTGCTAAAACAAAAATCGAAGCGATTCGAGAGATGGTCCTAAACTGAACTTTTCCGAAATTTTGTGTGGGAGGTACCCGAAAGAGTAGACCTATTGAGACCATATTGGAACCTCATATTACTCTGGTAGAAAGTTTACTCTATACAAAGTATGGACCAAATGGGTCACTCCTTTCAAGAGTTATCGTGCGCACAAATTTTCCGAACATTTTCGAACTTTTGTGGAGGAGGTACCGGAAGGAGTGGACCGATGTAGGTCATCTTCGAACTTAAACTAAGTTTGGGCAAAATGTTTCGAAAGCCAAAATTTGAACCGAATCGGTTCATCCGTTCGAGAGTTATCGTGCGCTCCAGCCAGCAGGACAGACAGACAGACGGACGGACATGGCTAGATCGACTCAAAATTGTCTGAAACACATTTCGTCCAAACATACTTGGGGTCTAAAACCATTATTTCGATGAGACACATTTTCATCGTATCAAAGTGTATATATCCTCCTTAGCCTAAAGGCTGAGGGTATAAAAAATATATATGCGTAATCTAAGCATCGCGAAGATTCAAATGAAACCAAAACTATACAAATCTGTTTAGCGGTTTGAATATTACACTGTGCAACATTTTTAAGGTGAGCTTGTGCAAACAATTCGAACTGAAGATTTTTTGAAAGTACAGACCCAAACAACAAGAAACCTTAGTTGGGTTTTGTTGTGTCAGATCCAGCTCGGATTTTATGGCCTCATATAAACATGGTTAAATATTGAGTTTTTAAAGAAATTCTGGGCTATATCTCTGAAACCAATGCGAATCTTCTTCTGACCTCTGAAGCAAATTTGTAGATAAGGACAAGAAAAAAATATTTGGAGAAATAATGAACTCGAAAAACTGCATTTATTGCCTCAAATTTCAAAATATATGCAAAAATTCCACAATTGTTATACATTTCGCACCGTATCTCCAAAACCGTCAATTTTTTCTGAATATTTTCTTTTGGAAAAATATTCCCTGCAATGTAATACACAACTCTTCAGAACATGTCATTGTTGTAAAATTCCTCTATGCCGTTGTTTTCAGTACATTTTTCAACAACGATTTAATAAAAATGTCAATAATGTGGTGAAATCCGAAATGCGAGAATAAACTGTTGGTGTGAACTGTGTTTGAAATACGTGTTGTAAAAGATATGATGCAAAATACCGCTGAAACAACATGAAGTAAGCATTTTAGAGTTTCAGAATGTTCTAAAGAATTGTTGAGAACATTATTTTAGCCGATACTGACCAGAATTTCAGCAATTATGTAAAATTTTCTATAATTTATAGATTTTGATGCCCTAGATGGATTTTTTCTTATGTGGTTTTTTTAAAAGATAAGTTCTACGAGTTTAGGGCTACAATATTGCTAAAGACAGCAACGCTAAATTCCTATTCGTTTCTGAGTTAAAGACCTGATAAATGCAAAAAAGTGTTGATTTAGCCCGGTTTAGATGAGGCCATAAAATACGAACTGGATCTGACAGGACAAAACCCTACTAGGGTTTTTGTCTAAATATGTCTAAATATGTACTTTCAAAAAATGCACATTAGAAGTTGTTTGCATTTTCAGTGTTGCATAGTGTTATAGTAAAACAAAAAAATATATTGAGCAAATTTATAAAATTTTTGTAAGAGAAAATATTTTTTCAAATTTTTTTTATCAGTTATTTGATGAAAATGTAGGAAAAATAGGTCGGAGTTATTCTTATATTTTAGTTAAATTTCACGCAAAAAATCACATTTGTTATTCTAATCACTTCTCGAATACACGCTAACATCTAGCGGAAGATATGTAGAACGTTCAAATAAATTGTGGATTCCTTTAAATTGGGTATAATCTTGAAAGAAAACTGTATCGGGTAATGTTCATTTTGAAATGCGTGTAAATCGCGAGATCCTCAAAATCACTTTACCAATACAGCGAATTCTTCTCTTTTAATTTGTACACATTTGCCAGGATTTACTTTGGCCGCTAAGATGTAGCATCGTCTGCAGTTTAGTGTGCAACAAACTGTATAACGCTTATAATTTGCACAAAGTGCATACACTTTTTATGCGCATCCGATTTCACTACCAACCCTGGAAAAATACATCGATCTATTCCTATTTCGATCAAATCCATCAAGAACCGCGGATGTAGCATCACACACTATTTTTGGGACCGCTGTTTTCGCAAAAACGCGAGGGATGTGTCAGTTTCTTCATTGAAAAGGAAACGATCCACAGAAAACGCGACTAAATACGCGATATTTCCAAAAACATTTTACGCACATTTTTCGGCTTTTGCAGTTGCTGTTTTGGCCGTTCTAGTGGATGGATCTTCCCGATTTATGATTTATATGATGCGGACCGTCAAAAAACTAAAATATCGTGGGGTCGCAGCACAATCAAACGGATATTGTAAATCCTGTACCCCAAAAATTGGGTTTTTCGTAAAAATATCGCACTTAATTTTGGACTTTGGCAGTGGATTACTCTGATGCTGTCTATACAATATACATATGAAATTATGCGTAAGGGAGATGCAGTGGAAAATTTTAAATGTGATACATTAGAAGTGTAATCTCCAAGTATGTATGTACGCGAGTGTTATGTTAGGCACAACCAAGTTAAGTTAGTGCCGGCAGATTTTTTGGAGCTCCAGGGCCATTATCTCAAAAAGTATGGACTTGTCCCCGAAATAGAATACACCGTCAAGGAAAAGAATATAAAGTCAAAAGTTCGATTTTTAACAAAAAATGTGCCGTTTATTGACCATTAATCGTTCAAAAAATTTTAAGGAAAATTCTCATATTTGAAGACAAAATTTTGATGTATTCAATAAACTCTCAAAAATATATGTAGACTGAACA
Organism: Musca autumnalis; assembly: GCF_047663935.1. NCBI lineage: Eukaryota > Metazoa > Arthropoda > Insecta > Diptera > Muscidae > Musca > Musca autumnalis. Next base: position 210,150 of record NW_027411647.1, on the reverse strand, counting down.
CCAAATTTCTAAAATTTTGGGTGGATAATGTGGCAAAAACCTTAAAAACCCGAAAATTGGGCGGTACCGTTCCACGTGAACGTGAACCAATACCAACGCCAACTCCTTTTATATTTGGCAACCGTTTATTTGAACTCGCGAAATAGTGCAGTGTTTTTTTGAGATTATGCGCCATTATCTCGGGAACTATGGACTTGCCTCGAAAAAAATTACCATGACGTAACGGGGGCCGCATGAACATCCTGTTACAACAAATTTAATAACGTTTCGTGAGGTGTCACTAAACTGCACTTATTTCAAATTTTGTGTGGGAGGTACCTGAAGGAGTGGACCGAATATGGATTATATATTCGAACCTGATGTATGCCTAGAGGTAGTATTACCATAAGCAAAGTTTGGTTCAATTCGGTTACTCCCTTCGAGAGTTATCGTGCGCACAAGTTTTGCGACAATTTTTGAACATTTGTGGGGGAGGTGGACCTACATGGCCCATCTTCGAACTTAAATCAAATCTGGGCAAAATATTTCGATACTCAAAATTTGAACCGAATCGATTGATCCGTTCGAGAGTTATCGTGCGCACCAGCTAGCTAGACAGACAGACAGACGGACGGACATTGCTAGATTTACTCAAAATTTTCTGAAACGGATATCGTACAAACATACTTGGGGTCTAAAACCATTATTTCGATGAGGCACATTTTTGGTCGTATCAAAGTGTATATACCCTCTTTAGCCTAAAGGCTGAGGGTATAATTATATCAGTATATACTGTTAATGTTACAATAAAGTCGTTACTTAACCGAACACCCTTTATTTTGCAATGTGTTAAAATACTCATATCTAAAGGTCGACATGGAAATTGCATCCATTTCATTTTTGCCATAATTTTATTTTATATTATTTAGCCCTTACCAGCCCTTACCCTACCACAGTCATTTTTACCACCATTTCCCATCAACACTGGCATAGCGTCCATTTGTCTATAGGTGATATGTACCATACTGAGCGGCTTGGTGGCTTACCGTTACAACGCTTACCTCTACCGTACAATATTGTAATGCTGGTTTTTATCGGATGGTGAAAATATAGTCGAACATTCGTTCCTTCCAAATTTTATGCATTTTAAATCGATTCCAATATATTGGTTATGTGCGGGTGTTTCATGTTACGTACATCAACCATCCAACCACCATTTGTATCGGTTACTGTTTCATCTCCCGCTTTGACTATTCGATTTTATTGCCAAATAATGTGTCCTGAGATTGTGTCATGTTATTTATTGGCTTTCTTTTAATGTTCTGTTTTTCTTCGTTTTTCTTTGTTGTTGTTATTTGGCATGAATTTAAGAAATGAAAGGATAACATTGTTACCACATTCATTTTACAGCCCCTACGTTCGTCGGCAACTTTAGATATAATTTTATTACTTCTTCACTTACGATGGTAGAGTTTGTTTTTCGTTTCCATCGTTTTTTCCTTAAAGTTCTTCTTTTGACGAAGTAATGTGAAGAGAAAATAAAAAAGCTAAAATAGCATTTGTTAAAATTGCGACAAAGGTACGAATTACCCGTCAAAATGTTTTATTGGCCAACAATCAATTCTGTTTGCCTTCTACACACCGTACCATCATCGTGAACACTCTTTCCTTACAAATCTTACCTAAGTTACGGTGGCAAATTCTTTTTGCAAAGTTTTCATGAAAAATGTTTCGGGGTGGTAAGGTGGATACCTGCAAAATGTCTTATAAAAATTAAGAGTAATTGCTTTAATAAATTATGTACCATTTGTCTGATTGGAGCAATATTTCACTTTACCAAATGATATCCAATGATGATGGTGATAATGGCAAATAACCCATTGCTTTGTAGATTTTAAATGTAGAGCGACAAACTGTGAGAAAACTTTAAATTTTAGCGATTGCAAAAAATGGGAAGTTTAGTGAAGCTTTAAGCATGTTATAAGTTTGTAAGAATTAGAACGTTCATCTATGAACAATATAGAATCAAATACCGACTACGCAACCAAAATCCTTTTCCCCAATATTACCACCGTCGGACAATTTGACCTTGAAGATAAAGCTTGGTGGCTTTTATGTGTTCAGAATTGGTTATTTAAGACAAGAGCTACAACTTTGCTGCCAAAAGCAAATTAAAATTCTTAGCGGTTGAGAACAAGGCCTCAAACCTTTGGGGACCCTAACCGCATTTTTTTTTTTAAATTTTGTCCTTTGACATTTGAATGTTTTTTGAAAGGTTTACAGGAAAAATCTTAAGTGCCATTTTTCCTATACTTTCAGACGTACATATATAATCCGGTTCATGTGTGACGCAATTTTTTGAAAATTGTCGGACGGTGTTATGTATCTAAGAAGTTTTCTGATATTGTGGCCTCTTTGCAAGTTTGAACTCGCCGACAAAAATATATGTTTGAATTAAGCTTAGAAGTGTTGCGGAGGAGGTATTATTTTGGAAGTGGATCTTATTGTGGGAGACAATTCTTTTCGATATGTGGCGCGCCCTCCAGTCATTTCAGTTGGTCAGTTGGGAGGTACCCGAAGGAGTGGACCGATATGGCCTTCTTCGAACTTAGACTAAGTTTGGACAAAATAAAAATTAAATTTTGGACCGAATCGGCTGGTCCGTTCGAGGGTTATCGATCGCTCCAGCCAACGGGGGCTTTTATAGCTTTCGGACTATTTTGTCAAGAAATATTAACTTTTGCCTAAAAAAAAATTGTACCGTCGTAATGGTAGCAGCTAATACAATTGATTTAAAAAAGAACCAAAGCCGTTCGAGATCAGCTGTTAAACTGCACTTTTCCGAACATATGTTTGGGAGGTACCCGAAGGAGGGGACCGACATAAGCCATTTTTAATTTGATCTTTGTATCGTAGAAATATTACGATGTACAAACTGTTCACCAAATCGGTTACTGCCTTCGAGAGCTATCGTACGCAACATTTTACGGAAAAAAATTAACTTTTTTGGAAAGGTGCTAAGGCCAACGTTTGCACCGAATCGGCTGATCCGTTCAGAGTTTTTTTACAGCTTTTAGGCATTTTCTCAGAAAGTATGGACTTGTCCCTGAAAAGCCTTTTACCGTCGTAATGAGGGCAACTATACAAGTGGTTGCAAGAAGAATCAAACTGATTCGAGAGCAACTGTAAAACTGCACTTTTCCGAAAATTAGTGTGGGACTTGAGCGAAGGAGTGGACCGATATTCATTTTCCATATTCAAACCTGTTCTAAGTCCTGCAGAAATATTACGATGTGCAAACTATTGGCCAAATCGTTTACTGCCTTCCAGAGTGATCGTGCATGCCATTTTAGTGTCATTTCTAGTGGAGGTACCAAAAAAAGTGGACCAATATGGCTCATCTTCGAACTTAAACTAAGTTTGGACAAAATATTATGAAGATCAAACTTCGGACCGAAGCGGCTAATGCTTCGTGAGTTATCGTGTGCTCCTGGCAGCGAGACAGTCGGACATGGTCAAATCGGCGACAAATTGTCTGAAACTGATTTCCTCCAAACACACTTGGGGTCCAAAAAGATTATTTCGATCGAATGAATGAAATTTTATACCTAAAGGTTGAGGGTATAAAAAAGCCTATTACCATCTATTCTATATTCAACAGTGCCCCTCATTCCAAATTGCAGAATTCTAACTCAAACCGCTCGAGAACAGTTTTTAGTACCTTTTAGAATTTTTGCGCTCCCCTCTGGTACTAATACAGACAATTACTCAAATTTTCACGATTTTAGCTTCAATTCGGCAGAGCCGACATTTTATATCCTCCACCACGAAAAATTCTAAACTAATCTATAAAATAAAAATCCAATGTCGTTCGTTGATAAAGGCATGAGTTGAAAACGGCTGGACCGATTTGGAGTTTTAATTTTTTTTTTTTTTGGAAATGTTCGTCATAACCCAACTTAAGTTTTTATGCAAATGAAATTTGACCACGCCCACTTTTTTAAATTTTTAATTTTCATCTTTTCTACAAAAACCACTGAAATGATTTTCCTGAAATTGTCAGGGAATGTACAGCGATGGTGAAAATAGGCTACATATTTTGTTGAAGTTCGTAAGGGGCGCGGTACATCCCCTATACCCTATTTCTTTAAAAATGATATATTTAAAATAATTACGAATGTATCAGTTTGGAAATTAATTTGCGAGACAATTGTGGTTGTGTCTCCGAACTTACCTACTTATTCGGGTCTAAAAATCTTGAGAACGCCCATTTTTTAAAATATGTTACATCTACAAAACTACTGAACCTATTTTCTTGAAGTTGTCAGGGAATGTACAAGGATGCCCCTCGAAACTGGCTACTTATTTTATTGAATTCCAGAGGGGTCGCGTTATCTACCCTATGCGACATTTAAAAAAATGCTTTATTTTCAAATATTACGAATGTATCGGTTTAAATATTTACGAATTATTCTACAATCCAGGTGCTTCTTGGGCAAGGAAACTTCACTCATATTGGTATGTGTTCACCCAGATTTATGTTAGCTCAACGAACTTACAGTTTAGCGCCGAGTCTGAACGGCGTGTCCTAGGACACCACTTGTAGAGAAATTTTACATGGCTGAAATACTCAGAAAGTGTCGCCAACATTTTTGAGGGGTATTTTGCCAAGGTTAAAAATGTGATGTTTCCTTGTCGGGAATCGAACCCATGACCTTCGGTGTGCAAGCGGGTGTGCATTAGGGTTATGACTTTTTTACAACCTCATATCGCTGTATCATAGCGTGATGAGTTTTACCGTAAGATTACATAAAATCTTAATTATAATGTGATTCGGTGAAAAAACGTCACGCACAAAATGATTTTAAAATTTGAATTTATCAAAATTATGGACAATTTTTTGAAGTCACTGGAAACAGATATATAATTGAAAATAAAATTTAGAGCCACATGAGATAATTAAAATGACATAAAATTTATTTCTCACTATTTTTCTTCAACTCTGAGAATCGTAAAAATGTCGTAAACGCTTTTATTCAAAAATATAATATTTTAACAAAAAACAAAAAATTTAAAATTTTTTCAAAGTGACTTTTTTCGCGACTTTTTTAATATTTGAATGAAATAAACGTTATTATAGTTATTAGTAGGCTTATATTTATTCATTCGTGCAACAAAAAAATATTTTTTTGAAAAAAAATTTTTTCATTTCATATATTTTTTCAAAAAATTATTTTTTTAAAATCGATTTGTGCGTGAACTTTTTTTATATTTCAATGGAATAAACGATAGCATAGTGATTAATAGGCAAAAAATCATTCATCCCTGTTACAGGAAGTCATTTTTGAGGAAAAATGTCAAAAAGTCATAACCCTAGTGTGCATACCATTGCACCACGATGGCACTTCCATACCAAATTATAAATTTCCGTCTTAAAGACTGTGAGCTGTATCTTGAATTCAACAGACGGACATGGCTATTTCGATTTTTTGCTGATACTTATATATACTTTATAGGGTTCCCAACGAATATTTCGAGGTGTCAAAAACGGTATGACAAAGTATATCTTCCATATTATGGTGGAGGCTATAATTATATAGTCTCCATGCTATTGTGTAGGGAATAAAAACGAATCATACAAAAACGGATAAAACTAGTACAACAAGTCCTCGCTGTGCGTCGTTAATACGTTCCAAAAAAGTGAAACGACGCAAAGCTAAACAGAACTTCAAAAAACATGGGTGGTACCGTCTTCTTCACCTTAGACCGATATGGCCATTTTCGAAGGTAAACTAAATTTGAGGATAATATCAAGATATGCGTGCGTACTATTTTAGTGAATGTTGTTAGACTTTTGAGGCGGATTTACCGGAATGGGTGAACCCTTCTTCGAACTTAAACTAAATTGAACAAAATGTTACGGAGTCCACATTTTTGACAGAATCAGCCGATTCACATGAAGCTCTACGGCTTTCGGACATTTTCTCAGGAAATATGAACTTGTCCCGGAAAAAACATGTACCGTCGTAATGGGGACAGCGAATACAAGTTGAAATAACAAAAATCAAAGCTATTCGAAAGCAGGTCTTTAACTGAACTTATCCGAAATTTTGTGTGGGAGGTACCCAAAGAAGTGGATCAATGGAGTCCATAATAAAACCTCATTTATGTCTGGCAGAAATTTCACGATGTGCAAAGAATGGACGGTTACTCCTTTCAAAAGTTATAGTGCGCACAATTTTCCGAATATTTTTGAACTTTTGTGGTGGAGAAAGCTAAGGGTGTGGACCGATATGGCCCATCTTCGAACTTAAACTATGTTTGAACAAAATATTACGAAAGCCAAATTTGGGACCAAATTGGTTAATCCGATCGAGAATTATGGTGCGCTCCAACCACTAAGCATGTTGTTTAGGTTTTTTTAAATATCTTTTGAGCTATTTTCTCAGGAAGTATGGAATTGCCACTGAAAAAACTTGTGCCGTCGTAATGGGGGCAACGAATACAAGTTGCTTCAACAAAAACCAAAGCGATTCGTGAGGAGGTCTTAAACTGAACTTATCCTAAATTTTGTGTGGTACCCGAAGGTGTAAAAAGATAAAGTCCATATTGGTACCTCATTTATGTCTGGCAGAAATTTCACGATGTGCAAAGTATGGACCAAATCGGCTTTTCCTTTTAAAGGTTATCGTGCGCACAATTTTCCGGAACATTTTTGGACTTTTGTTGGGAGGTACCCGAGGGAGTGGACCGAAATGACCTATCTTCGAACTTAAACTACGTTTGCACAAAATATTACGACAGCCAAATTTTGGACCAAATCGGTCCGTTCGAGAGTTATCGTGAGCCCAGACAGACATACAGACGGACATGGCTAAATCAACTCTAAATTGTCTGAAACACATTTCGTCCAAATATACTTGGGGTCTAAAACCATTATTTCGATGAGGGATATTTTGCCCGTACGAAAGTGTATATGAGGGAAAGTCAAAAAAATTTAACATTGATGAAGCCAAGGTTTGCACTATTATAATAAGCGAACTATTCAAGTTCACCACAAAATATGACCATAGTTGGACCAAATTATGTGTTTTTGATCAAAGCTCAAAAATGTGGCTAAAAAAGTTAATTTGCGCGGAACCTATGGCCGCGTAAATGAATAAAAATAGGTAAAAACACGTTGAAGCAAACGAGTTTTTTTAGGTTATTATTCGATTGCCGGTCAAACCGTTTAAAGTACGGATATCTGCCCAAAGTAAAAGTAGAAGAATACAAAATGAAGATTACACTTCTAATGTATCACTTTTCAAAATTTCCACTGCATCCACCTTTTATAGATGCTGACATTTTGAAGCCAGATTTTAGGTGTTTTTCGCATTTTTTTATTTAACAGAGACACGCTTTTGGCTTTTTCTAAGAACAATTAATATGATTAAAGTACTCGCGATTACGCATAATTTGAAATGTATACTGACTATGTAGCCCACACAGCATCACAGTAATCCACTCACTACTAAAGGACAAAATTTAGTGCGATATTTTTTCGAAAACCCCTATTTTTTTGGGTACAGTATTTACAATATCCTATTGATTGTGCTGGGATCCGAAGATAGTTAAGTTTTTTGATGGTCCGGATTATATAAATCATAAATCGTGAAAATCCTTCCACTAGAACGGCGAAAACAGAAACTGCAAAAACCGAAAAATATGCGAAAAATGTTTTTGAAAATATCGCGGATTTAATTGCGTTTTCTGTGTATCGTTTCCTTGTCAATGAAGAAACTGACATATCACTCGCGTTTTTGCGAAAACAGCGGTTTAAAAAATGTAGTGGCATCGGAGCTGTATCCGATTTTTCCCAAAAATAGTGTGTGATGCTACATCCACGTCTCTTGATAGATTTTATTGAAATAGGTTTAGATCGATGTATTTTTTCATGGATGATAGTGAGGGTTTCGCGATTTACACGCATTTCAAAATGAACATTACCTGATACAATTTTACTTGAAGATTATACCCCATTCAAAGGAACCCAAAATTTATTTGAACGTTACTCATATCTTCCGCTAGATGTTAGCGTGTACTCGAGAAGTGATTAGAATAAAAACTGTAATTTTTTGCATGAAATTTAACTGAAATAGAAGAATAACTCCGACCTAACTTTCCTATATTTTCTTCAACTAACTCACAAAATAAATTTTAAAAAAATATTTTCTCTTACAAAAATTGTACAAATTCCTTCAATGTATATATTTTTTGTTTTTTGCTATAGTAATCTTCGCGATGTTTACATTACGTACATATATTTAAAATATTTTTCTGTTGCATAAACGGCTTAAATTTTATTAAAACAAGTTGCAAGCAAGCAATTTTTTAATTCTTTCATAATTTCCGCGAAAATTTACAACTTTTTCACTAAAGTTATGGGACCTCAGTAAACATATAGTATGTAGGAAGCCATAAATTAACACTGTTTCTCAATATAATGAATATCTTTTTTAAAGGATTTTTTCTTAAAATCAGAATTGAAACCGCCATAACATTTGCGCGCAATAACCAAAAATTAGTATCTCGAACAGATTTAAGAATGGGAATTTTTTCTCAATCTATGCACCAAAAATCTTTCATGTAGCTTCAAAAAAGTTTTTTAATTTTTTGCAAATGGAATATTAACAAATTTTGACTTTTCCTGATATACCCTCGTTAGCATAAATGCTGAGGGTATAAAAACCATGTAAAGTTTGGAGATCGGTTCCAGGGTTAGGAAAACGCTAATTTTTTAAAAAAGAAAATCATCAATTTTTTAAAAAAGAAAATCATGTAGTTAGACATTTTTCATATACATATGTCAAATGATTCTTGAACAGTTTTTCTCAACGCAAAATTCCCTTGTAGTAATTGATATTTCTAACTACCGCGTCCCCCAGCATTTTTAAGTCAACATCGTTTTATACCCTCCGCCATGGGCTTACGACCAAAAAGTGGCTTATCGAAATAATGGGTTTAGATCCCAAGTGTGGTTGGACGAAATTCCTTTCAGATAATTTGGAATCGAATTAGCCCTCTCCGTCCGTCTGTCTGTCTGGTGTGCAAGATAGCTAGAGAGCGGATCAACCGATTCTTACCAAATTTTGGTCTTCGTAATATTATGCACAAACTTATTTTAAGTTCGAAGATAGACCATATCGGTCCACTCCTAAGCGTACCTCACCCACAAAACCTCAAAATTTTTCTGTAAAATGGTGTGAACGAACGAAGGGAGCAATCTTTTTGGTCCAAACTTTGCACATCGTATTATTCGTTCCAGATATAGAAACGGTTTGAATATGGACTATATCGGTGCCGTCCTTAGGGTACCTCCAACACAAAATTTGAGAAAAGTGCAGTTTGAGGACTCGTCTCGGATCTATTTAAATTTTTTTGCACGTATTTTGAAACAAACTCGTGATTCGAAATCAAAATCTTATTATATAAAAGATCTTAGTGATAAGTGAGTGAGTGAGTGACAGATCATCGCCCAGACGAAACGGCTGAAGCTTGAAATTTTGAGTGTGGTTTGCTGTTGGTGTGTAGAGGGTGAGATAAGCCTGGGTTTTTGGAAATTCGAACTGGAAGGGTACGAAAAAAACTAAAGGGTACTAATTATGGTACCCTTTGTATTAGGCAAACGGGAAGAGTTAGAATTCTGAAATTTGAAATAAGGGTCACTAATGGAAAGTTAGAGATATGTACCAAAGTGTCTTTGGAAATTCGAACTACAAATGTACGAGAAGTACTAAAAGTTACTAAATTTTGTATGAATTGTGTATTTTTAACGGATATTGCTAGAATCTTCATATTTGATATGTGAATCAAGGTTGGGAAGTGATATTGAAACAAGGATATGATTTTGTATTTATGTGTACGAAATGTACTAAATGGTACCATATTTAGTACAGCTTGGATATGGGTGAATGGATAGAGCTTGAATCCTGAAATTTGGAATTAAGATTGCTTTGGGATTTTAGGATTGACCATATTTTGAAAATTCGTACTTATGGGTACGAAAAGTACTACATGGAACGGAAAGGGTTCGAATCCTGAAATTTGGAATTAAGGTTACTGTGGGAGTGTAGGATTGAGGATGTTTTGGAAATTCGTACTATTTGGTACAAAGCGTACAAAATAGTACTAAATTTGGTACAATTTGGATTTGAGCGAACGGATAGAGCTGGAATCCTGAAATTTGGAATTAAAATTACTGTTGGACTGTAGGATTTAGGAAGTTTTGAAAATTCTTACTTATAGTCACGAAAGGTACTGAATGGTACTAAATTTGGTACAATTTGGATTTGGTTGAACGGATAGAGGTGGCACCCTAAAATTTGGAATTAAGATTACTGTTGGAATGTGGGATTTGCTAAGTTTTTAAAATTATTTTTATGGTACGAAAAGTACCAATGGTACTAAATTTGGTACAGTTAAATTTGGGTGAACGGATGGAGCAGCAATCTTGAAATTTGGAATTAAGATTACTTTTGGATTATAGGATTGAGGAAGTTTTGAAAATTCGTACTTATGTATACAAAAGGTACTAAGTATGGTACAAGTTGGATGTGGGTGAACGGATAAAGCTGCAATACTGAAATGTGGAATTAATATTACTGTTGGAGTGTAGGATTAAAGGAGTTGTGGAAATTCGTCCTAGTGGGTACGAAAAGTACTATGTGGAACTATATTTGCTACAATTTAGATTTGGGTGAACGGGTAGAGTTGCAATCCTGAAATTTGGAATTAATATTGCTATTGAAGTGTAGGATTTAAAGAGTTGTGGAATACGGAGATATGGAGAGAGCTGGAATCCTGAAATTTGGAATTAAGATTACTGTTAAAGTTAATGATTGAGGTAGTTTTGGAAAATCGTACTTATGGGTACGAAGAGTACTCTACTAAATGGTTCCAAGTTTGGTACAATTTGGTATTGGGTGAACGCATACAGCTGAAATCCTGAGGCTCGGAATTAAGTGATTTATTAAGGTTGAGATAAAACGTACGAAATACGTAGTATAAGTATACGAAAATTACTAAATGGTATTTAATTTGTTGTATGGTGTAGGGACAACGCTTTAATCAATAGTTTTTGGAGTTAGAGTGAGTATTAGTTAGTAACGTTGGTATTTTGACGTTTTTAAGAAAATACGCCCTAACGCGGTTCAAATGTTGGGTGTAGGTACAAAGTTGAATTCTAAAAGTTGTTCTTAGAGTTACTCTTGGTATGTGGGGTTAAGATATGGAGATGGTTTTGGAAATGCAAACTTTTAAAAGTACTAAATAGTACAGAATTTTATATAATTTGTTATCGTGTAAAGGGGTTAGCAGGAATTTTTGAAATTTTAGGAGGAGGTTTCTGAAATTCATACTAATGATTTAAATATAATTTACTATTATAGGGCTTGGAAGAACCGACAGAGCTGGAAATGAGATTCGCGGTTGATATAAATATTGTTGATGTGTAAGGTTGAGATACGGCTGATTTTTTTTGTAGTGGTACGAACAGCAATTTAATAAAATTTAATACTGATTAAAGTTGGTATTAATGCAACCAAATTTTCAGATTTCGCCATTTCCATATTAAATATTGTTTATTTGTAGTTTTTTTTTATTAATTTTCTCGTTTAGAGTTAAGCTTGATGATCGGAAATTATTTTTTTGTTTTTTTTTTTTTTTTTTAATATCCTTTCCGCATACGAAGTAGCGGGCCCTTTGCTAGTATTTTATATTTATGTAGGCTGAGGGTATATTTTCGTCAGCACAGTATACTTGTTATGTAACCAATCTGGTTGTTTCGTCAATAAAATAGTTTGCTTTGAAAATGGGTTTGGAGGTTAAATTTTGTTCATTAGATATATCTATAGTACGGTACCTTTTAGCGCCAACCGCTATGCAGGTTATATGGTTATCACGAACAATTCGGCAAAAAACTTATGACTTTCATAATGATGAACTTTTTCTAAAACTGATACAGTTTCCCCTCAACTAATGGACGCTTCGAACCCAAACGACGAAAATCGAACGACGCACAGTGAAAATTGGTACTAATTGGACAACGACACAACTTCAAAAACAACGCAAAGAGAGGTCTTGTGTACACAACATACATTAAATATTCACAGAAAAATGCTTCCAACGTGAATTTAGATATGTTAAGTATCGATTTCCTAAAATGCAAAAAATATATATTTCTTTAAAAGCTCTTCTCTAAGAGTGTCGGCAATAAAATCGTTCCATTTCGATCCCTTACCAGATATGACATATTTTGAAATATTACCTTTAATTTTATTTATGAGAAATCTATACAATCTTGCCGAAATATTTAATAGACTCCAGTTCATAAATAATTTACATTGAAACGTATTTCAATAAAGTGTGATTAATGGGCTACTTTAATTATTTCAAATTGTATCTAATTTAAAAGAATTCGTGTTAATTAAGAAGAGGTAATCAGCCCTCACAAAGAAACAAAGTCCAACCTTAATGTTGTTAATGTATTTTGTACAATTAATTGAAATCAATCCCCACCCAAAGCACTCTTATTCTCATCATTATCGTCCGAGTCTTCGTCAGCATCATCATCTGTCAAAGAGTAGAATTACCAACGAGTCAAGAATAAAAAGTCAATACTCTTGACAGTGTTCAACCATTAACTGCTCAAAGTGTGCTTTCGATTTCCGCAAAGTAGTCGAGGAAGATGAATAAGAATCTGCCGTTGCTGCGGCTGTCGCTACTGCTGGCTGTCTATACAACGATATGCAAATAAATGCTTCTTAGTTCATTTTAATAATACCGTAAAAGCTTTTAACTAATTTGCATAATTTGTTCTAAAGCTTATAACCACGGACATTGTTATGGGCAACAGCGTCCATGTACTTGGCTTAAAGTCTTTGCCACCCACCTCTTTCCCCTCCTCCTGCGTTACTTGGAAATTCACACTTTAATGGCTCCAATTGCCATGCCTTAGGGGAACTACTACTTAAAACTGGTTGCTATTAATTCAAAGGGGGCAACTGGGGTGAAGGAATAAAAATATAAAGCCAATAAAACGAAAACCCCTTCGAGACATCGTCTATCTGACTGACTGTCTGCCGGCGTGTCTATCCATCTGTTTGTTCTGACTATAAGTTTTTGTTACTGTTTCCTGATTTCAAGATTTGTTGTTTGCCAGTTATTATTATTATCAAGTTATTTTGTGCTGTTATTGTTGTTCTTCATTCTGGCCAGTTTCTTTGTTTTTATGATTCAAATTCTATGAATAGCTGACTGTTGAACAGATTAATTACTGAAATGTTGATTAAGTGAATTGGTTTGTTAAAGAAAAGACAGATTTACAGAGGAAAATATGAGGACGGTAAGTGCTGCTCGTATTTCTTTACATTTCATCAGCAAAATATTTAAGTGGTGGCTTCTTAATCTTTATTTGCACAATAAACATTATGAAGCTGTATTGGAAAGGTGCCACAACGTCACCCTTAGATAAAACGCTTTATTGTGGTGGAATACATAAAGTAAATTTGAAAGTCTAGACTTGCGACGCACTATGTCGCGAGTTCATATTGACTGTGGCCAAAAATAGAGGAAGTTTTTGTAGGTGCATCAATTTTGGTACACGTACCTATTATTGATTTACAATCTCCAGGACAAAAAACTGGGATGGTCGGTCCACGTTTTGATATAGACCCCATAGAACCGTACCTCTTATTTTTAGTATTTTGAAAGTTTTAGTCATAATGACCAATCGAAATTACTGAAATTTCGTGGTTAGTTTTCAGCAGAGGTATGAAACATTCCAACTGAGAATTTTGGGTGTAGGTCCACGTTTTGATATAGCCCCCATAGAACGGTACCTCCCAATTATCGGTATTTTTGAAGAGTATAGCCTCATTATTACACCGAAATTGCTGAAATTTGGTATTTAGTCTTCGTTGGGGGCATACAACTTTCACCTTGAAATTTGTCTGCATAGGTCCCCGCCTTCATATAGCCCCCATAGGACGCTACCTCTGTATTTTAGAGGTTTTAGCCTGATTATCACACCGAAATGGCTGAAAATTGGTATTAAGTCTTCGTTGGGCGCTTATAACTTTCCACCAGAAATCTGTCAGTATAGGCCCTCGTCTTCCTATACCTCCCCATTTTCGGTATTTTGAATGTTGTGGCCTCAATATCCACCCGAAATGACTGAAATTTGGCGTTCAGTCTTCATATTTTTTGTGAGCTTATTAAATACATCAATCTCTTTTCTTTTTATATGAGAATATGCTTTTAAAAACGTTTTTACCGATTAGTGTTCAAAAACAGTCCATATTTTTTTTTTTTTTTTGTAAAAAATCAAATTTGATTTTCGCTATTCACCATTTTTTTAAAAAATTAATATTTTTAAAAGCCTCTCGTTTTAAAGCAAGATTATTACGTACATAATAAGCCCACAAAAATATATGATGATCGGTTCATTCGTTTTCGCGCTATAGCCAACAACGCAAAGCGCTTTTTATTTATTTATTTATTTATTTATTAACAATTATATTTATAAGTGAACAATTATAAATATAATGGGCGTAACAGCTCTGGCTACTGAGGCCTTAAGCTGAAAATAGTATGTATGTACATATATACAAATTTATGTTTTTTAAAGTATAACAATAATCATAATATACAATTTGGTATAATTAAACTAATGACTTAATTTTGTTTATATTACATGGTAAAGATTACTACGTTTTAAGAATTGTATTATTTCAATAAGATGAGTATCATTGGGATTTCCGAGTTTATCGAGTAAGTTATTGTTAGGAAAAAATGAATTAGAATAATGTGTGACATGTTGACAATTTAACAATAGATGATTCATATCAAATGTGGGAGATTTACAAAATTGGCATTCCCTTTTAATGTCTTTGTTAATGACACAATCGTGCGTTGCACCAGAGTGTCCTAACCTCAGACGAATTATTTTAATTTGGTCATATCTTGACAATCGTTTATTATTCTGAATATACGTTTTAATATGGGTTTTATTGTTGTTAATAGTTTTGCACCAGTCGGAACAATGTTCCATATAGAAACCCGTTTACTGTAGAAGTCGTTATTAATGAAAATCTTTATATCGTTAAAATTAAGGTTATCAGTGGCAGTGAGTGGAAAATTGAAAGCTTCCTTTGCAACTAAATCAGCGAACTCATTCCCTTTTATATTGGAGTGTCCTGGGACCCACACTAGTAGATGTTTTCCATCCTTGATATTATCTCTGATCAATGATGCATAAATATTGTTATTATTGGGATTTGCAATGCAATCTAATGCTGATAGAGAGTCTGAAACAATAGCGAATTTACCTCTTAAATGTTTGGTATAAATAATTGCCTCATAAATAGCTATTATTTCTGCTGTAAAAACGGATGAATATTCTGGCAAAATCGATGACTTTATAACTGAATCTTCCTTTACAATACTGTAGCTGATGCCTTTGTGAGATTTAGAGCCATCGGTATAGATAAATTCATAATCTCCATATTTTTCTTTGATGTTGTGAAATTCATTTAAATAGATTTCCAGAATTGTGTTTTCTTTGTTATATTTCCGAAGAGAAGTATCTATAATGTCGAGGTTGTAATTCCAAGAAGGTTTTACAGATATTGGCGTTTTGCGGTTGTATGGAATACTATATATATCACAGAAACTTTTAATTCGCTTTAGAGCTGAATCGATGTTGGAGAACCTTTTAGTTTTCACAGTTTTTTTTATTAGCTCAACTACTGGTGAATTGCCATTAAGAAGGATAGATTTAAAGAGTTTTGCTGTAGAAAGATCTCTGTAACTTTCAATTGGCATAAGATTAGCTCCGAATAACATATTAGATATTCTGGTTGTACGATGTGCTCCTAGAGCAGTTCGTACAGCGGCATTAAATATGGTTTTAATCTTGTTTAAATTTGATTTTGCTGTGTATCCATATAAAAATATTCCGTAATTAATTTTAGATACAATGATGGCATTTATTATGGAAATTAAGGTATATGTGTTGCACTGAAATTTTTTATTTGATAAACATTTTATTATGTTAAGTTTACTTTGAAGAGACAAGCATAAAGCGTCGATATGGGAATTCCAGCGGTATTTTTTGTTAATAGTAATTCCAAGAATCTTCAGTGTTTCCACTGAAGGAATTGTATGATTATTAGAGATAAGTTTCGGATGACAATTTTGTTTACGACATATGTGTAGATGTTTACATTTTTCTAGTGATAACTGAGCACCAGAAAAACTACACCATTTTTCTATTTCTGGGAAAACATTACCAACATTTACAGTTGGAAGCTTCTGCTTTGAAAAATTTCGAATTATTATGAAATCATCAGCATAAGATATGAATTTGATGTCTTTCTGAGATTCTAATATTCTTGAAAGCTTGTTGTAGGAAATTAAAAATAAAACCACAGACAGTGGTGAACCTTGAGGAATTCCATTGTAAAGGGTTTTTGTTTCAGAAAGACAAGAGTTAACTTTAACTTTTATCTTTCTATTATACATATAGTTCCTAATATAATTATATATTTTTGGACCAATACCCCATTCTTCAAGTTGACTTAGAATAGCATGCACCCCGATCTTGTCAAACGCTTTAGAAAAATCAAGGGAAATGATTGAAAGGTGTTTGTTACATTTTAGAGAAGAGTTTATATGGTGGTCTAAAAAAATTAGCGGATCAACAATTGATTTTCCCTTTTTAAAGCCGAAATGAAAAGGACTAAGGAGTTTATTAGCTGTAACAAACCACCAAAGCCTTTTGGCAATGATTTTGTCCAGAACTTTGGAACAACATGTGTTTAAAGAGATAGGTCTATATGACAAAACTGATGTTTTATCAGAACTGGGTTTTGGAATTGGTATTATAAGACTGTTTTTATATACATGAGGAATATATGTATTTAATATGCTATTATATAGTAGGACTAACCTTTCTTTGGATTTATTACCGAGGTTCTTAATCATTTGATAGTTTATTCTGTCTAGTCCTGGGGTGGTGCCCTTAAGTTGATTTAGAGCAAGTTTTAATTCCAGCAGAGTTATGTCATTTTCTAAAGGACTGGCGAATTTGGTTGAGACCAGAGATCTAGGTTTTTGTGAGTATGTTTTCTTATGCGATCTAAATTCGTCGGGGAAGTTAGTATCTTCAGACGAATTAGACCAAAAACTACAAAAGCGATTGGCTATTTGTGCAGGATCAGAAATCAGTTTTCAATTTTCCAGTTGGCATGAATTGATAAAATTGGTGAAATTAATGTTAAATCGATATGTGTGAAGGATTTATGTGTAGAGAAATGAGTTGGCGAGCCGTTGTTTAAAATAATTAAATTTGACTGAGTTATGAATTTGGCTAGTGTTTTTCCTCTAGAGTTGCTAGTTCTAGAGCCCCAAAGGGGATGCCAACTATTCATATCTCCTGCAATTAGAATAGGATTTGGTGATGAGAAAAGGCTTTCAAGTTCGTTCAAATTGAAAGATCTTGAAGGATTTAAATACGTGGAAAATAAGAAAAATGTGTAATTTGATATAATTTTTACAACTACTGTATCCATATTGTCAACACTGCCAACATATTCATGTTGTATGGAATTATGTATTAGTATAGCTGAATTATTTGACTTATACAAAGAAAAATTAATTGGAATTGGAATGTTTTTAGTATGTTTGAAATGTGTTTCTTGTAAACATATTATTTTTGGATTATGATTTTTAATTAAAACTTGTAACTCATTATAGTTGTTACTGTAACCTTTGATATTCCACTGAATAATATTTAAACCCATAATAATATGTTAAAGAAAAAGAAAAAGAGATTAGTTAGCATAAAATAAGAGAAAGTTTGTTGTGTGTTTTATATATCACTATCCATGCCTTCGCTCTCCGTGTTGTTTGTGCATATTTTTTGTTGTTTTTATTTGGAGTAATTTTGTTTTTCAATTCATTTCGCACCCTCTTAGTGGTGTTCTTCGGGAGAATGGTAATGGTTGGTGTTTTTCAGGTTTGCAGCTGTTGTTGTTCTTGGATTTACACCTGTTTTGTTTTCCTCTTTATTCTCAGATGTTTTGTTGGTTGTTTTAGTTTGTTGTAGATCGTCGTATTTGACGAAAGTACGTGTTGTTTTTGAAAACGAATTGTCGTTTGGGTGCCATTCTTTATATTTTTCTGTTGCCGTTTTATTATCAACTTTTTCTATTGTTTTTATTGTTTGAATTTCTTTGAACTTAAGAAAGACGGGACATTTTTTATTGAGAACGGAGTGGTTGTTATCACTCCGATTCTCTTTGGTGCAGTTGTTACATTTTGTTGTTTTTTCACAAAGTTCATTGTCGTTTATATGTTCTTCTTCACCAGGGACGTAGCCAGGATTTCATTTCGGGGGGGGGCCCACCTGACCAAAATTTTGAAAGTTCATGTTAGCGAAAATTTCTTATTTAGCAATGATATAAACCTTATTTTATACTTATATTACACTGTGCGACATGAAAATTATTAACCATATTCTGTCAAATTTCCCTTTTAATTTTTTCTCGGATTTTAGTCTACAGATATCAAACCGATCAAAATTGAAGCAAACAACCAACTAGAAAAATGTTCCTTAGATCTTAGTAAACAACTTTGTAGAACATACGAACTCTGTAGAAACGGTTCTTAATGGTCAAAATAGCAAATTAAATGTGATTTTTATCCTTTTTTTGGTTCCTGCTCAATAGATACTAAACTGTTCAAAATTCAAGAAAACAATAGATCACATTTATGTAGCAAAGACTTCAGCAAACAACTTTATGGAACATACGAAATGTCTATGACCGGTTCTTAAATGTAAAAATAGCCAAAAAATTTTAAAAATATTCGATTTTTACTTCGATTTTTACACTTTACACCGTCCAAAAATTAAGGATACAGACAATTACAAAAATGTACCTACGATTTCAATAAACAACTTTCTAGATCATAAAAAATTCTAGTTAATCCCTAAAGATATTTTGGTGTTTAATCGTAGATCTTGAAGTTCTGAGGCCGTTAGTGGTTTTCTTGATAGAGAACTAATGCTGAGCAATAGTGAGTCTATCCATGATGAAATTCTAGCACCCAATCGTGCATCTGTCAATGGACGATTTTGGCGTCAAATCGTTGGATTTCTCTTATAGAAATTTTTGTTCCCTATCGTGGATTTTCTCATAAATTGATCAGGAACCAAGAAAACTCTTGTCTTGTCAGTCTTGAATACTTTTAAAATGAAATTCTGGCACCCAGAATTTTAGCAAAAATCCATGAACACAATTTTTTCCAATATACATTTTTTATACTCAGCCTTTAGTCAAAATGTGCCTCATCGAAATAATGGTTTTAGGGCCAAGGTGTGTTTGGATGAAATCTATTTCAGAAAATTTGGAATCGACTAAGCTATGTTTGTCCGTCTGGGTGGCTGCCTGGAGAACACGACAATTCTCGAACAGATCAACCGATTCGATCCACCCTTTCGATAACCTTCCAGAGAGTATTTGAAAAATTTTCAGAGAAGTACAGTTTAATTAGTAAATATACCTGTGTAAGCTTAAGAACTCAGTAATCATGGCTTCACTTCTTTTATGCTAATAAAAAGACCTCTCTGGAAAAGGTTTGCTTTTTTGCAACAATTGTTCTCTGGGCCCCTATTACTACAATACAAGTTTTTGCAGGTTCATGCCCATACTTCCAGAGAAAATGGTCCGAAAGCTGTAAAGAACACGCACGACAACTTTTGAACCGGATACTGCGTTGGTCCAAACATTGTTTATAGCTATATTTCTGCGAGCCTTATATAAAGTTCGTAAATGTTGATTTTCGGTCTACTGTTTCTGGTATTAACCCCCCGCAACATTTAAGAATTTTAAATACAATGGTATGTGCGATTTTTCATGAACGGAGCAACAGATTTGTTTCGAACTTTGGTTTTAGTAATATTTTCTCCAAACTTAGTTTTAGCTCGAAAATGGAAACATCCCAACGTCACTTCCCTTCAAAATAGTTGTTTAATGCAGTAAGGTCGGTATTCTTTGTGTTTAGAGCGGTATTAGGTTTTTCGTGGGCAAGTGTATATTTTTTCTTTAAAAAACTGAAAATTATACTGTGACAGAAATGACTTGTGGGCGCAATATCTTTTAAAAGGTAATGACTCCCAATATAAGATATACTTCCCAAATTAACTATGTCGGTCCGGTCCATTTCTTCTGTTACCTCCTCTGTAGCATTTGTGATCAATGATAAAATTCATATTTTGTTGGGGAGTTCATACGTCCGAAAATGGCTACACAGTTCTGAAAATCTCCTAATACATAGCTTTGGGTTAATGGATTTTCGTTGTGTAGCCTCTATTCGATCTGTCCATAGATTAAAGATTCAGTTCATACGGTCTCAGGGTATATTCCTATCCGCAAAGCCGACTGATACTTGTAGAGATTTTGTCGAATCTGAATCTGTTTCCGATCAGTTTTTTATTATTTAGTTTGTCGTTATAAAGTCCTTGGCCGAAGAAGGAAAAAGGAACAATTCTAGAAATGTGCATCCATTGAAAGAACTTCCCAAAATATAATTCAAAGAGTAATCGACAGAAAAATCTCTGAAGATGAAATTCAATGTAATTTCGAAACATTTTAAATAATATGCAATAAATAAAATATAAACATTGACCTCAATCTCAATAATCTTGATTTTATTAACATTCGAAAGATCGAACAAAACATAAAAATACGACAGAAAAACCCTTTTTTGTACAATAGACATTTATTAATTTATTGAAAAAGACGAGTTCCAAATAATCTTAATCATAAAAAATGGTTGATGTAGTTTTTTTTGTTGCAAATTTAAAACATAATAAAGAATTTGTAATTGTTATGATGTTTAAAATAGTTAATTACGAAAACGTGTTAAGTATAGTACACATTGACAAGCAAAACTGACAGTCATCGAGGTCTATTTCGTGAATATCAAAGCCTAACTGAAAATTTTCTTTTGTAATCTCTAAATAATACCATATATATTGTATTTCAAAAGTTTTTAGCTAAGTAAAAGTTGGTATTTGCCGGAAATATGTCCTAAAAGTACGCTGACTGTCAGTTTTGAATGATAATGTGTACTCCCCTTTAGAGACTTATTGCTCTTATCAAAACTTTCAAAAACAAAACATCGCAAGAATGTTTTTTCTAGATGTTGTTTATTTATAAGCCAAAGTAATGGACGTAATATGTTACAAATGTTCAATAAATACAAAGAAAAGCCGTGTTCTGAACTCAGTAACACTTACAGTCAGTCTAAAATTACGATTAAACGCTTAAACAATACTTTAAAACTTAACAACAACTATGCAGAAAATTGCTCTAAAAAGTGTTCATTATTTTTATACTTTCAAATTCTCTGTAATAGTTCCTCCAAATTCTTGAAAAATTTAAAACAGTATAAAATTTTACTCAAAAATTAAAAAAATGTGTAACATACGCTAATATCCTATGGGAACGAAAATCATTTGCTTGCTACGTCGGTGTTCTTCACCACAGTTTGTACAGATCTTTTTGTTTTTGCATAGTTTTGTTGTGTGACCATAGTGAAAACAATTTTTACATCTTAATGGAAGTGGTATATACGGACGAATTACAGACTTTTCATAGCCTATGTTAATGTTATCCGGCAACTTTAGTAGGGAGAACGTTAGTATTATTAATCCAGTCTCAACTAACGATTCATTTATTTTTTAATATTTTTTGGACTTCTATTACATTTTGTTGTTTAAGTTCAGTCAAGATTTCATTTTCGGGAATTCCTCTAAGGTCATTGTTATAAATTACACCTTTGCTACAGTTTAGGTGATTATGCTCCTTAACTTCTACTCTTATCTCATTATTAAGAGACACAAGTTTTATGAGTTTTGTGGCCTGAGTAGCATTTTTTGTTTTAACAAGTAACTCTCCGTTGCGGAGTTTTTTGCACATTTCAACTTCTCCACAAACACCGTCAATCACTTTTTTTATTAAGAACGGAGAAACGTTAATTAATGTTTCATTACTAGACATCGGATTTTTGCATGTTTTTTATTTCTCATCCGATTGGACTCAAATTTTGGATCTAGGCGTTTCAAGGGTCAACTTTTCGATATTTGGGGTCATATCAAAAACATGCAAAAAATATGCAAAATATATGCAAAAATATGCAAAAAATATGCCAAAAAATATGCAAAAAAAAAATATGCAAAATATGCAAAAAATATGCAAAATATGCAAAAAATATGCAAAATATGCAAAAAATATGCAGAATATGCAAAAAATATGCAAAATATGCAAACAGTTTTTGGCCGAAAATCGCCATAAAAGTCGTAAAATTGTCAATTACTGTTAGAAAATCGTCAAAAATCTTCAAAGTGTTCTAAATTAAGATAGTTGGCCGTTTAACGTCGATTTTTAGCAGATTATTGTGTTATCGAGGACTCTTACGACAGTGTGGTGTAGGGTATAAAAGAATGGTATTGTAATACAATTTTTTATTATTAAACTATGCTAAAATATAAAATTTGAAAAAATATCAAACGTTCTATATAAAATTCAATATTTTCTTTGTTATAATTTGTAGCGTTGGGCTGGTTATTGTTCAAAGGGAACAAATCGATGTCGGATTTTTTAAGGCGGCAA
This sequence comes from Musca autumnalis, assembly GCF_047663935.1. Taxonomy (NCBI): domain Eukaryota; kingdom Metazoa; phylum Arthropoda; class Insecta; order Diptera; family Muscidae; genus Musca; species Musca autumnalis. The sequence goes on along the minus strand of NW_027411647.1, from coordinate 187,453 downwards.
CCGCATAAAGTTTTTAGTTTGGTCAGATTTTAAGACTTCAAAGTTTGAGCACAATTAGAATATGTTAACATGTGCCACTGGGGCCTCGACATTATGAAAATCTCGATTTTTTTGCTATTTAGCGATTTCGGCGACCCATTTCTCTGGAATGGTTAAAGCTTTTTGTTCATATTAAGCATTAAATTAAAGGCCATTCTGTTCTTAGCATTTCTTGCTGAACAACAAAATATAAGTATATATAATAAATCTAATACTAAATAGGTATTACTGAATTCGAGATAATAATGCCAATGTCCCGAAAAACGTGATTAGGTACGTCTTTGTGCGAAAATGGAGACTATTAAAAAAACATTTTCTTCATTTTTATAAATTGTCTTTTCATTTTGTTCGAAATTCAATTTATTCGAGAGTCAGACATCATGTGGTTTTGGAGCTGTCTGGGTACAGCTGACTACTTGAAGAACGCTCTGCTATGTAGTTCGCAACTTTTAAGTTGTTTACCATCCTTTGTGTCTCCTGGAAATTCAGAGTTAATGTTTGATCTCTTGAACAACAAGAATTATCCCAGACCTTTTCTAGGATTTTCAGCAGTTGCTCTTTTGGAAGTTTGGATCGAATATTTCTGAAGAAATGTTAATCTTTGCTTTGTTAAGATTTTTGTCGCCTTTTGGCTCTTTACGGCGTTTTGCACCGTTGGATCAAATAATGCCAGGTCAGCAAGTTCAGGACTAAGATACCACAAATTGTTAATTATGTTGTTATTTCCCTTTTCGGAAATTTGTGTGTCAATGTTTTCATATTTCAATGAGGTCTAGGTCTTGTTTTGATGCTAAACGTATCGTAGAATCCAAAGAACCATCTGTCCCGAAAACAATCAAGTGTGGCTTTAAGAAAATCGTAACTATGCAATTGTCATTGGTGTTGGACACCTGTAAGGTGTATAGGAACGTTACTAGTATCATTATGGCTACAGTAGAAGCTATCGGATAGGATCCTTACAAATATAATATCTCTAAAAGCTTTATCCGTGAACAGCGGAGAATAAACCGTGAAAAATAGACGCAACAGCTTCAAGGGACGAGGCTATTTGTGTGCACTGGCATGGAAAACTATTACCAGATATTCTCAAAACAGGGAAGAAAAAACGGGTTGCTGTTCTGGTATCACATTGAGGTAAAGAACAACTCCTAGGTGTTCCTGAAACTGACAGTAGCTCATGGGAGAAACAGGAACTAGCAGTGTACAAATGCCTAGAAAAATGGGTTCTCACCAGCTCGAGCAGATATTAGGTCGAACCGTACAAACTTGTTGGAAAATTGTTGAGAGGGATTTTTGACTGCAAGTTTGGAAGCACATCAACCAAACATATTCAAGCGAGTTCTATAAGAATAGTCTGCGATTGACAAATCAAAGTTCGAAGTAGGCGAGAGTGTTTTAAAACTACTGCCCAACCCACTTCCCAACCCACAAGAGGCCGTAAAAGCACCTTGCATTTAAATCGTTTGAGACTGGACGCCCCCATGGTGTTTTTTCTATTTTATTTATTTATTTGGTATCCCACACGGCAACAACTGAGTGTTATAAGTAAGAGTTTGGGTTATTGATTTTACAAAACGTATAATGAACATGGTAATGTTTATAAAGATATAATATAGGATATATTGGGTAAACATTATCAATAGGTTAGAAAGAAATAGAAACAATAGATTGAGTTTTAGGTCCAAAACAAGACCTAAACCGCATTGAAGATTTACTTAATACGAAAGGCATTCACAAACAAATATCACATAAAGGAAATAACAAAATGATAAATCATATGTGGTACCATAGTCCTGAACTTATTGGTCTGGCATTGTTTGATCTGATAGTGCAAAACACCGTAAAGATCCAAAAAACGACAAAAATCTTATCAAAGCAAAGATAGAAATTTCTCCAGAAATAATCGATCCAAACTTACAAAAATCAACTTCCGAAATTCATAGAAAAAGATTTACCAGGCATAATTACAAGTGAGACTTAATTGTTGTTCAAGAGATTAAACTTTAACTCCGAATTTCTTGAAAAAGATAATGCATCTTGACCACAGAACATCAATTACCAGTAGGGGTAAAGGATGGTAAATAAATTGAAAATTACGGGCATTAAGGGACTGACATAAGGTGGTTTTGGAGCCATCTGGGTACAGATGACAACTTGGTGGTGAACTCGTCATAGCAAGGAGTCGAGTTCACCATCGGTAAATGGCATGTAGAAATTACCAAACGCGTAGGTAAAGATAACTAATAGGTAGCTACGTTTACCCAGACGTTGCAATTAGGGCGATGCCAATCCACGGCCGATATGTCTGATTAGTCTCTACAAAAGGCGAAACATGTCACATAATGGTGGTTGTGGGGGTTCGAATCTTCGGCCTTCCTTTTTCACTTGCAAACATAAACATCATCGGTCATTAAGCTCGACTCCAACGAGAAATAAATTAAAATTAATATTAAAATAGATCTTCGCCCTAATAGGCAACATTTTCAAATAAAGTAAAATATATTCGTTTTCATTCGCAAAAATTTGATAATATAGGAAGAAAAAAGTTTTTTTTTTAATAGACTCCATTTTTGCCCTAAGGCCTTTTTCGTGACATTGGGTTTATTATCTCGAATTCAGTAACACTTGCGTACTTTGTTGTTCAGCAAGAAATGTTAAGAACAGAATAGTTTTTAATTAAATGCGAAATACGGGCAAGTAGCTTTAACCGTTCCACATATATGGGCCGTCGAAGTCGCACAAATAACAAAAAAATGGATTTTCATAACTTCGAGGCCCCAGTACCATGTGCTCAATTGTGTGAATTGTGCTCAAACTTTGACAATCTTAAAATCTAACAATACTAAAAGGTTTAGGCGGCTCCCGGGCTAAAAAATCCGAGATCGATTTGGTCCTTTGAGTTAAAACCAGGACAATCCTACAAATTAAATTAAGATGCTACAAAAAGAAAATATTGAATTTTACATTAAACATTTGATATTTTATCTAATTTTATATTTTTACATAGTTTAATAATAAAAAAATGGTATTACGATACCATATTTTTATACCCTACACCACACTGTCGTAAATGGTATCAATAACATAATAATCTGCTGAAAAAATCGACGTTATACGGTCAACAGTCTTAGTTTAGAACACTTTTATGTATTTTTTGATGGTTTTTCCAACTTTAAATGACAATTTTACGACTTTTATGAAGATTTTGGGCCAAAATCTGTTTGCAAATTTTGCATATTTTTTGCATATTCTGCATATTTTTTGCATATTTTGCATATTTTGCGTATTTTTTGCATATTTTGCATATTTTTTTTACATATTTTGCATATTTTTTGCATATTTTGTGCATATTCAAAATATGCAAATATGCAAAATAAATACGAAATATGACCCTGCCATTGAATTTAGATTTCTTTGAAACGAATTTTGGTCCAATCAGAATCTTAGTATCTTTAATATTAAAAAATATGCAAATATGCAAAATCCGATGTCTATTCATTACTATTAATTCTTGTAATTAGCAAGAATTTTGGACCGATTGTGATGTTTTTGAATAATTTGCTGTTATCTAATTCAAACATTGCAGATTTGGATGATGAACTCATGTTAAATTCACTTGAAGAGTTATCACGGTTTACTACTGACGTTTGAATGGTTACGCAGTCAAGAGACGACTGAAGCGCTTTTTAAAATAGGCGGTAACCCCTGAGTGAGGTGGTCGCTGAAAAAGAGAAATAACATGTTCGTCTGCAAACCTCTGCAGGTGGAACCTTTATACGTTTGAAGTACTCACTTTTAAAAACTCAAACAACGAACAATATCGATATACACTTTTATACAATTTTTCCCACTCCACTAATTTTAAAATTTGGTTCACAAAATCGATGTACTAGGTACCACAGACTTGGGTAGCTGTAAACACCATATGCTCACTATTTACTTCCAAACAAAATTAAATCCATATTTATTACATCCAAAGAACTTAAAAAATTTTATTTTAGAAGGATAAATTACTGTAAGTATTAAAATTTTGGAGCATAATACAAGTTGTTAATTTTAGAAAAATAAGGACAAAAATACATATTTCCAACAATTATCTGATTTGAACCTTCCCATAGAGCAATAAATTTGTATTCCGAAGTACTTGATTTTGGCCACGGTCGTGACACTGTTCGACGTTCATCTATGGACAGATCGATTATTTAGGAAGCTTTCAGAATTTTGTGTCTTTTTTTGGACGTATGAACTTACCGAAAAGAATATCGAAAATTTTGTCGATCTTAATTTTTAACGGCTGTGAAGCCCTATAATATACGACTCTTGGCAACTACGTTTCTAGTAACTGACGTGATTAACGACTCTGAACTTTGTGCAAATTTTGATACCGTGTGTAGGTATAAGTTAAATGTGGCTTCTAGCAGCGCAACACGTTATGTCTTTGATATGAGAAGAACTCAGCTTGTACTCTTGTATTTTTTACGGTATGATTCTCAACGTCTTTCTTCATATGAAATATTTATTGTATACTAGTGGACCCGGCGAATTTCGTCTCGCAGTCTGATAGTCATTGAACATGACGATTTTTTTTTCAAACAGGTCAAACAATTTTTATTACCACGATGCAGAATATCCGTGGTAAATTGACACATGTTTTTAGTTTGAACTATTTATAGTGTTTTGGACTCTTCTTAAAGCCTCCACCATAATATGGAGGGTATAATAAAATCTGTCATTCCGTTTGTATCACATCGAAATATTCATCGGAGACCTTATAAAGTATATGGGGATTTCTGAGTGAATTTGGAAACTTTTTCAAAATGAGGTTTTTGATTTCCTTTATTTTTTGCTGTGGTGATGCTGCTCATCAGCAAAACATTTCAGTATATTCTCAGATTTTTTTGACCTACGGCTCCAGAGATATCTCGCCTAGAAAAAGTCGAATTCTGTAAAAGCTATATGGAAAGAAATACTCATAACTTATTTAATGTTGGTCCAATTAAAAATCTTTTTTGTGTGTTTTCTTGTATTATCAGATATTTAATAAAAAAAATAGAAAACAATTTGCACAGTAGTCTTGGATGCAAATTTGGCGATTTAACACTTAAAATCAAATTTTAACAACGATTGGCCCCTTCGATTTTCTTGCATTTTTTGTAATAAACTACGATTAATTACAAAAATTTTAAGTCCTATTTTTTTTGTGGGATTCGAATTATAACTATTTTTTCTTATTTTCAAAAAATTTGTCAATACATGGTCTGTTCCGGAACTGCAAGAATCTACTTATTTTTAACTACTCTTGCAGGTTCTGGAACAGAGCAACAATTATTTCTTTATACCAATCTGAAAAATGTGATACTTACTTACTTAGCTGGCCCATTACAGAACATTTGCTCCATAAATCGAACTAAGAAAAGATCTCCAATTCCCTCTGTTTTTCGCTTCGCTTTCAGGAATACCGCGCTTTTTCATTTCTTCATCCACTAGTATGCTCCTGCCGATTCTGCGCGCACCGCCATGTGGCATGTATTCATACGACTTTTTAGCGGGTACATCATCGCTCATTCTTATGATATGGCTTAGCCAACGCAATCGTTGCATCTCGATACTTTTATCTATATTCATGTCTTTGTATAGCTGATATAGCTCGTGGTTCATACGACGTCGATATTCACCGCCAACGCAAATCGGTCCGTAGATCTTTCGAAGAATTTTCCTCTCAAACACACTGCCTTATCTGCTTGCGCATGTACCCATGTTCGAAGCCATACATTAGCACGGGTAGTATCAGCGTTTTGTATAGTGTTATTTTTGTTTGACGAGATGTAGCTTTGTTTTTCAATTGCTTACTTAAACCATAGTAGCATCTGTTGGTCAATAAAATTCTTGTTTTTATTTCACAGCTGATGTCGTTTGTTGTGTTTATGGCAGTGCCGAGGTAGACGAAGTCTTTAACTACCTCAAAATTGTAGGTACCAACTTCCACGGTTGGTCCGAGCTCTATGGACGCTTTGCGCGTCGACTCCATCAATTTGGTCTTTTCGTCGTTTACCGCCAGACTTTTTACCCTTTTACAGATTCTGCTTCGACCTTCCTAAGGCTATCAGTTACTTCCTTTACTGATCGTCCCAAGATGTCTATGTCATCAGCATAAGCAAGTAACCTGTGGCTATTGGTGTAAATTGTGCCATTTCTCTTGACATTTGCATGTCGTATTACCTTTTCCAACAAAATGTTGAATAGGTCACACGAAAAGCTATCTCCTTGTCTGAAACCTCTTTTGGTATTGACCTGTTCGGAGAGGTTCTTTCCAATCTTAACTGAGGACCTAATATCAGTTAAAGTCGGCTTACAAAGCTGGATGAAGATTATAGGAATGATTTTCACAGCTGGGATCCACGAACAACTAAATTATTTTTAACATTCCCCCTGCTCAGGTTTGGAAATTACAAACTGTTAAAAACTCAAGGAAATTTGAAAGGTTTGTTATTTACGGACCTAAACAAGAAATAATGATCTAAAGTAATAGAATTTTGAGCTTAAAGAATCATCCCTACACACAGAGAAGAGATATTGTTGGAACAATCATATTCTAAGAGCAAAATAGTGTATTTTAAAAATCTGAAAATATATATTGTTGTTTCAACCATATATATTTTTATTAGGAAACATGATGACACAAAATATATTGTTGCGCCAACAATACATATTTTAAGAATTTTAAAATACACTATTTTGCTCTTCGAATATGATTGTTCCAACCATATTTTTTCTCTGCGTGTATAATATTTATATGTTCAAGAAACTTGTTTATTAAAATCTAAGGTACATTTTTGTAGTTGACGGTATCCTTAATTTTTGGGCGATTCGGTATCTGTGAACCAGAATTGGAGAAAAAAGTGTATTATTTGAATATTTTCAAAAGTGTTTTGCTATTTTTACCATTAAGAACCGTTCATAGACATTTCGCATGTTCCAGAAAGTTGTTTATTGATGCCTTTGCTACACTATTGTGGTTGACTGTTTTCTTGAATTTTGAACGGTTTAGTATCTATGGAGCAGAATTCGAGAAAAGAGGATAAAAATCGCAATTGTTTTGCTATTTGGACCATTAAGATCCGTTTCTTCAGGGTTCGTATATTCTAGAAAGATGTTTATTGAGATCTGAGGTACATTTTTGTAGTTGGTTATTTGCTTCAAATTTGAGAAAAAATTTTAAAAGAAATTTTACCATGGCGATTTTGACCTTGCAGATGACGTTTGATGGATTACATGTGTTCACAATTTTTTTTCCTTAAGACAGGAGCTAGATGTTTGCCTCAGAGATAAATTCAAATTTCTTAACAGTTTGGAAGATATTGTCCTGACTAAACATCAAAGCCTCAAACCTTTGGAGGGTTATAACCGCGAAAGTTGATGAGATACGAAAAAACGGCGAGACACGTGTCTTCTCATTTTTGGTATTCTATAACAGTGTGGAGTCAGAATATGGTTAATAAAACATGACTCAAAAAATTACACACAGCGAAATTTAAAAAAACATAATAAATAGTAATCATTATAATCCCACTACCAAATAGGACTTAAAATTTTTGTAATTGATCGTAGTTTAATAAAAACAAGTGAGCCAAGGCTTTAGACGGGTCGGGGCCGACTATGTGATAACCTACACCACTACCCCTGTGTATAAGCTTTTGGCTGGTAAATTTTAAAATATTAAAATTGGGATAGCTTAGTGCCTTTGTTCTGAATGTCTTCATTAATACTGGTCAATTTTGTTGAAACGCATTTAAGTGCATCGTCAGTGCAACTCAAATAAAAAAATGGAAAAGTGGGATGTAGTCAACCACCAATAGGCTTCATTCCAAACTAGCTGAGGTTTTCTGTGGTCACAAAACTTCTTCGCCAAATATCGTCAACATAAGTCCATGTTTTAATATAGCTCCCATATAACGGTACCTCCCTATTTTCGGTATTTTGAGGACTTTTGCTAACATTTTAAATTTTAAACCTAGCTGTACACTTGTTGTTCTCAGTGGTAACGAAATTACTCACTAAACATAGTCAACATAGGTCCATGTTTTGGCATAGCCCCCATATAACGGTACATCCCGATTTTCGGTATTTTGAGGATTTAACTACAATTTTAAACCGAGTTAGCTGTAATTTGACATTTGAGGTTCTCAGTGGTCACGAAACTTTTTCTATAAAAACCGTCACCATAGGTCAATGTTTTGATATAGCCCCATATAACGGTACCTCTCGATTTTCGGTATTTTGAGGATTTTGCCTACACTGTTTGACGGAACAACCCGGTTCCATGCAGTTACTGAACTGTTCCATCAAAAACATATTTCTTAGATTAGATTAGATAATTTAGGTATTTCGGGTATCAGTGGTCGAAAAATTTTTGCACCTACAATTGTCGACAGGAAATGAAACTAACTATTCCATTTTAAATAAGAATGTGTTATGGTGGAGTGCTCGGCCTGGCCGAAATAATATTTCGAGGTGGGAAACCAATATCCTCTCCACATTCTGGTGCAAGGTATAATTACATACATTTTGAATATACATCCATACGTAAAAACACATGTCAACACACGCACGTATATTATCCTTGTTTTCTATACGTTTTAAATTTCAAATGTATGCTATTTGAAAAATTTCGTCCTTTTAGTCTATCGATGTTTGCTATATTTCGATTTCCATGTTCTCGTCCTACGATCAAGAAGCAGCACTTTTATTTCAGGAAGTAATATTTACATGACATTTGATCTGTTCTTTTGGTACATCAGTTCAGAGTTTTTATTTTATTTCATTCAACTGACATCCTTGTTTGTCGTCATAAGTAACGAACTTTGATTTCAATATGATGTACTCAATTGTTCAGTCATTCGTTGAATATCGTTTATAGTCAATTTGTGAGTGCATAAAACTCAATTTTTCGTATTGTTTTCTATTGATTTCACAACTTTTGTATATTTGTGTGTCCCAAAATCCAATTTCATATTGAATTCGTTTATGGAGCTTACAATACATTTACACACAGAGAGCTCGAAGGATTTTATAACAATAGAGTGTTATGGAAAGAGTCTAGGTTAACGTTTATGACCATCCTTCCACAAGGTTGACAGAACGGTCCCCTCAACTTGGTACTAGAAATGTCAGCTTCATTGAAACCGTATTTTTTTGTAGAATAGTTGACTACAACGTATGCCCTCTACGAGTGTGAATTTGTGTTCACATCCACATGTGGCCGTACGTCCTTCCTCGTACAGATGAGTGTGAGTGTGTGAAAGGGTGTCGAAATTGAAATATTGTTCAATTGAAATGTATGGGAATTAGTTGTGGTCTCTCGGGATAATTCATAAAGAAACGACAACAATAACACAGAGCAACATTGACAACATTACCAACAGTGACAACAAAGGCGATGTGACAAACATTATTATTCACATAACCGCAAAGCTAACGTTGTCCTTTCAATTGAATTTCGTGGATTTTAGTTTAATACAATTGTGTGTTGGATAGAGAGACAGTGTTGAATAAATGAGTCCCGACATATATATGTGTGGTGAATTCTAATCCACTAAACCACATTAAAACTCATTGGTATTGAATTGTAAAAGAAATGCTACAAATGTATTTGTAAGCAAGCATGAATGGTCTGAAGCTGATTGAAAGTTGATCAACTGATGTTGTTACGAAATAAATGTCATGTTATTTTTTTAGCATTCCCTCCGTGAGTTCGAGTCCTTGGCAACCTTGTTTCCTACACTTACTAAGTATTTCAACAGTGTAAAACTTCTCTTTGTGGTATTCTATTATTTTCGTTCAAAAATCTAAGGGAATATAGGACCCTGACACTATATGTTTTGGCAATATAACTGTTCCAATAGCGGAACGTAACAACATTTTCCAGCTAAAAAAAAAACTTCAAAACAATACCTAGAGGTAACACACTTTGTTATAGTATGTATGGAGTTTGAAGTTTGTTTTTCCGTTTGTAACGCATTGAAATAAACATTTGCAATCATATATAGAGTATATGGTAATATTCAAAAATGTTTTACAATCGTTGAAGTTGAGGTTCACCATTTAATAAGTCGCGAACTGTCAATTTATTTTATATAATATGAACTCCCACGGGAGTTGCCAATCTTCTACTGGGCGCGTCTTCCCGGGTGGCGGATGGGAAGGGGGTTTCTGAGATATGCGGGGTCGGCAGCGCCCGAGGGAAACTGAAGGTGTTTACTGTCTCCACATATCTCAGAAACTCTGGGGGTTTTGTTTCTCTTTCAAACCCCCCGTGGACCAAAATTGGATCGGGGTAGTTCCCTTAAATAAATCAACTAAGATGGGTAAAAGACGTAAAAGGAGTAAAGTTACGGTGCAGGGAGTTAATAACCCAGTACCGGCGGTAAGCGTTGGTGAGATCACAAGCCACGTACCGTCGAGATCAAGCGATTGTGATCCGGCTGTCTTAGGTGTGGATGCCTTGGCACCTACAGCCGTAACTGCTACAAGTGCAGTATATACAACCCGAATTATTGTTGACGGACCGGTTTTTCAAAAGGATAATGCTTTAGCCAAAACTGGTGTTAATCAGTCCACGGCTGACAGGACCGAAGTTTTGGGCGGGGACGACCTACATCTCAAAGTGATTGGGGACAGTCTGGAGAGACAGAGTAGGGAACTCCTCGACCAACTGGAGAGACTTGTTCCGACCGTACCACCAGAGGACATGCTCAACAATCTCACCCTCACTGACGACGAACTGGACATTACGGTGATCCCAGCTGAGTCAACAAGAAGGTCTGATGACGACATGTCCACTGACGGTGATGTGGTCGAAGAGGTTGTGAACCTTGGTTCGCAACCACAGACTAGTCGCAACCAGTCTGGTCCTGTATCGGCACCAGCCGATACTAAGCTTCGAAGGCAGATTGCCACGGAGTCAATGGATGTTGATGGAGAACCTAGAGATGATCCATCAGCAGCCACTGACTCTAAGTCAATGACCATCGAGGGGGAATCAACGGAAGCTCCAACAATTGCCACTGACTCTGAGTCTCCGGCCTGCGTTGGGGAATCCAAGGAAACCTCATCGACGGACACCGACGCAGACGCAATTTCCGCCAAAGAGGCTTCAGATACGAGGCACTACAAGCGTGCAGCTTCGTATCTGCGCAAGTTCGTGGGAAGGGACGCGAGCTCGCATACTAGGAGAGAGATCATGTTCATCAAGAGCAAGCTGAAGTACATGCGGAAATTCGAAAGAATTTATCCAAATGCACCCAGATGCGAGCTCCTGGTGGACAAAATCTTTCTCCCGAACCCTGCTTCAGCTTCAGCCAAAGACTCAGTAGAGACTGCGGCGACAAGCAAAAAGGTGGAGGTGAAGCCTGCTGCTTCTGACAGCAAGGTGGAACCTAAAGCTGTTCCGAAGCCGAACCCGAGCCAGAAGGGACTGGAAAAGGATAAGGGGCATAATCCGACTCCAAATGATTCTCGTAAGAGTAGTCAACTGGAGAAGGTGACTGTCCCGAATCCGGCTCCTACCCCAACTAATGAGGGTAAAGCGGACGAACAGAAGACCTGCGCAAGCCACTCGGGAGTAACGACGGGTGGATCGACTGGGACACCATCGACTTCGGAGAAGACGAACAAGTCCTCGCAGTCAAAGACTGTGAAGCGAGTTCGCTCTTCAGAAGGCCCTCAGCCTTCGCCAAAGAAGACGATGATCTCTCAGACGGTCAACACGGCGAACTCCTACGCTGGTGTCCTTGCTCACAAAGCCAAGGGAAGCAGCACCAGTACTGAGAAGGCGTCCACCTCCTCAGGAAAAGCTGTTACCAAGGCACGTGAGCGAGGACGTAGGAAACCCTACGCCAAAACGGCCACGGTGGCAAACGATGACGAGCTCCTAGTAGCAATCATCGACCGAGCTGACCCCTTCGGGAAAATCAGCGAAAGTCACTGGTTGCTCTTCGAGACTCGGCTTCGTTTAGCCATTGTGTCCACTGAGGCGAACCAGGGTGACCGTCAGTTTGGTGGCGCCTTCCTTCACAAGGGAGTTAAAGTCATTAAATGTCTCAACAGGAGCTCGCAAGAGTACCTTAAGAAGACAGTTAATGGCTTTGATGAACTTTGGGAGGGGGCAAAAATTGCTGCGGTGTCTATAACGGAGATTCCGTCCAGGAAGGTATTCCCAGCATGGGTTCCCCCACCTACCGTGGATAAGGAACTTCTGCTGAGGATGCTGGAGCTCCAGAACCCCGGTCTCCTTACTAAGGACTGGACTGTAATGAGTCTCACCCCTTGTAAGGAGAATGGAGGGATGGACATTAAGATGGCGGTAGACTCCTCAGGAGAGGAGTACCTTAAGATTCGTGAGGGAAAACTGAACTTCGGTTCAGGATGGGTTCGGTTCCGACTGAGTCCACCTCGCGGAAGTCAGTAGGAGTAGGCAGGCGGCAGGTGCTACGCATTTTGCAGATTAATCTGCATCATTGTAAAGCAGCTGCCGCCGAACTACTCCTGTCCCTCACGAACTCAGAGGTAGACATTGTTCTAGTCCAGGAACCTTATATATATAAAAATAAGGTCTCTGGACTGAACAATGCCAACTTCGAGGTCTTTGCATCGTCCGAAGGGGACAAGGTGAGGACCTGTGTGGTAGGTAGGAAGAACCTCAATCTAATCTTTCTATCTAATTACAGTAATGGAGACATGTGCACGGTGCGACTGGAGAACGGCAGGAAGAAGGCCACTCTCCTGTCCTCAATCTACATGCCGTATGAGGACCCTGATCCACCAAATCAGGGGGTACACAGGCTGCTGAAGGAGAACCTGGGCGTTTGTAACGTTATTCTTGGATGTGACGCCAACGCCCACCATTTTCACTGGGGCAGCAAAGACACAAACACTAGAGGTGAGTCGATTTTCAATTTTATATTATCTTACAATCTAAGAATATGTAATATAGGAAACGATCCCACCTTTAAAATTAGAGGCAGGGAGGAGGTCATTGATCTAACCCTGTCTAATTTAGATGATTCTGTCGTCAGGAACTGGAGGGTATCCAACAAATGCTCCTTTTCGGATCATATGAGGATATACTTTGAAATCTCTTTCGACGGAGTCCGCCAAAATCCTTATAGGAACCCGAGAAGGACGGACTGGGGAAGGTTCACTGATCTGACGAACCATCAACTGACACTTCCCGGAAGGATAGAAACATTTGCTGAGCTTAACAGTAAGGTGTCCAACCTAACAGAAATCCTTCTTCGCTGCCATAAGGATGCCTGTCCATTAACTTATCCTGGGAAGAAATCCCAACCGGTGTGGTGGAACAAGGATCTTGGCGAACTACGGAAAAACACCAAAAAGTTGTACAACAAGGCGCACTCGACGAAACTTGACAGTGACTGGGAATCGTATAAAGCGAGTTTCACCAAATACAAGAGTGAAATCAAGCGCGCCAAAAAGAAGTCATGGGTTTGTTTCTGTGAGTCTGTAGAAGGGGTAAACGACGCTGCCAGATTCCGTAAGATACTCTCGAAGGACCCCAAATCCATCGGTAGTGTCAAAAAACCGGACGGCACGTGGACAGACTCAGGTCTTGAGACTCTAAACCTTCTAGCTGAGACCCACTTCCCTGACTGCACGGATGCCAGTAACCTTCACATTGAATGTGACAACTTCCAAGTCCAAGAGTCAGTGGACGAGAGCCTCATCGATAAGGTTGTAAGCAGAAACAAAATAAAGTGGGCAGTAAGTACATTCAAACCCTATAAGTCACCTGGTCCAGATGGAGTAATTCCTGCGATGCTTCAATTTGCTGCACCGCAGATATACCAAATTCTGGAGGAGATCTTTAGGGCCTGTTTGTTTCTTTCCTGCGTACCAGATCTGTGGAAAGAGGTAAAGGTAACTTACATCCCCAAAGCGGGGAAAGTCAGTCACTCTGCACCGAAGGACTACAGACCTATTAGTCTATCCTCCTTTCTCCTCAAGACACTCGAACGACTGATCGATCTGGAGATTAGGAGCTTTGTAGACACTGCCTCGCTGAGCGACTCGCAGCATGCCTACATGAAAGGTAAATCTGTCGAAACCGCTCTTCATGAGGTCGTGGGTTTCATTGAGAGAAATATGGAGAACTCAAACTTTACCTTGGCGGCTTTCCTGGATATAGAAGGAGCCTTTAACAACGTAAAACTTGAATCCATTCATCTCTCGCTTAGATCGGTCAACACCCCGGAAACCCTGATCTGCTGGATAAAGAGAATGCTGGAGAGCAGGATCATAAATTCCAGTATCGGGGAGTTGACAACAAGGAAGACAGTAACACGAGGTACTCCCCAGGGAGGTGTACTCTCACCGCTGCTGTGGCTACTTGTGATAAACAATATTTTGGCGGAATTCGACAATCAGGGCATCAAGGTTGTCGCATACGCGGATGATGTAGTTTTACTAATAACTGGCAAATTCTTGTCCACTATTTCGGAGCTTATGCAAGGAGCCTTATCAAAGCTGTCTCGTTGGGCCACCACAAATGGCCTTGGTGTAAATCCAACGAAAACAGAACTGGTATTGTTCACCAGAAAGCGTAAGCTTGGCGACTTCATACCACCAACATTGGATGGAGTGCAGTTGCATCTATCTCCTGAGGCCAAATACCTAGGTACAATCCTGGATTCTCAACTGAGATGGAAAAGGAACGTCGAGGAACGGACGAAGAGAGGTATGATCGCACTCTATTCATGTAAGAATTCGATTGGGAAAAGTTGGGGTCTAAATCCAGCTATTATACACTGGTTGTATAATACTGTGGTGAGACCCATCCTATCCTACGGATGTCTTGTCTGGTGGCATGCGCTTCGACATAAGTCGAACTCGGGCAGCATAGACAAGGTGCAAAGGGCAGCCTCGATCCTGATAACTGGAGCTTTTAGAAGTACACCACAAGCAGCTCTGAACGCGATGCTAAACCTCTTGCCCACGAGAATTAGCATCAAAGGTCAAGCAGCACGTAGTGCTCTAAGGCTACATGAATTGAATCGTTGGCGTGACAGCACCTATGGTCATGCATGCATTCTTCGAGAGCTAGGGCCAAACCTTGGCTTAAATCAGCAGGGGAAGTTCAGCGACTACTTATCACCAATCCATAGATTTGATGATTTTGAGGTCGTTATCCCTAGTAGAGATGACTGGACCCGTGGTAACCCTCCTCTGGACGGTCTGGCTTTCTATACAGACGGTTCCAAGATGGAAGAAGGTACCGGAGCTGGCGTCTACTGCGAAAAGCTTTGCCTCGAGTACTCCTATAGGTTGAACAGCGACTGTAGTGTTTTCCAAGCAGAAATCTTCGCGATCAAAATGGCCGCAGAGTTGATAAAAAGTCTGGATGCTGAAATCTTTGAACCGGTGACTATCTTCGTTGATAGTCAGCCGGCTCTTAAAGCCATCAAATCCCCCAATATCAAGTCTGAGGCCGTTCTTGAGTGTAGAACTGCTTTGGCGAACCTAACTAACGCTGTCCGACTCTGCTGGGTACCGGGTCACTGTGACATTGTGGGAAACGAGAAGGCAGATGAATTGGCAAGACACGGATCTCAATCAACAAGTCAAGCTATCACTGTTTCTATTAAACCACCCATATGTCACGTTTTTCGGAAGGTGGAGACGTTCTTTGAAGAACAGGCCAAGGAACTATGGCATAATGAACCAAGGTGCAACGTGTCAAGGGCCATTTGGCCGAATCTTTCAACAAAGAGAACAACTTCGCTTTTAAGTCTGAGTAAATCAGAAATCAGGGTATTGACGGGAGTCATTACCGGCCATTGCTACATCCGAGCTTTTATCGGCAAATGGCAGGATGATGGAGTGGACTATTGCAGGCTCTGTGAAGATGAGGAGGAAACGGAGACGATCGAGCATATTCTATGTCGTTGCCCGATGTTAACTCAAAAGCGGTATAGACTAACAGGAGTACGCTTTCCTCCAAGCTTAACCTTCTACTCAAACATGGAACCAACAATCATAAACAACATCATTAAAAATCTGATGTGGCTGGGACGGCGCGACCCATAAGCGTAACTACTTCTCTGACAGTTTTTTCCACCATCGCCAAAAACCACCCTCTCTGTCTTTATTACATCTTCATTATTTCTTATAATTAATTTTTTTATTATTATTCTCCAAACCACACCCCCCCTTTTTTCTTTATTCTTCTCTTTTTTCTCTTCTCTTTTCAGGTAATTCTGAACCTCCTTTTTCTTTATGGATGATCACAATGGACCGAAAGGTCTCCGAGTGGCGTAGTCAATATACATATATATTGACTACACATCCCCAAACCTAACCTAACCTACATTAATTGAAGTGTTTAACCCAGGGTCTCATAATATAAACCATAATAAATAAATTACGTGGAAGCTGTGTTGGTGGTAATATAAAAAAATGGGTTGAAGTTAGCAAGTTTTTTTGTGTTTTTTCTTGATTTCTGGTCAAACCAGGGAAAATTCAGACCTGAGCTCAAAGAAAGAAACCAGATAATGACCTAAACTATTTATTGGATTGTAGAACTCGTGATTCCACGTCGTTTGATGTATATCTCATGAGTGTGCTCCTTACAGCTCCCTAGTAAAAGGAGTCCAAAGTCGAATTTTTGGTGCGTAAATTTTCTTTAAAAACCTATTTTTGGCTTCAAAATTTACAACTGTGACTCAGGTACCCTTGAACCCCGCGTGATTTTAGTTTTTTTCCGCGCCGGATTTAATGAGCCCTACCGCGATCGAATCCATCCACTAAAACCGCTGATATAGATACCCTGAAAATAGGAAAATAAGCAAAATTTTATTTTTACTAATACACATACTAAACCGCGATTTCCCTTAAATTTTTTTACATAAATGGAATCCTTTATACACGATTATAATATTTGTCAAAAAGGTGTATCATAAATTACAGAGATTCGGGAGTAGTATTCGCATTTAACCAAAAATAAAATCAGGTAGCACATCCGCGGTTCTTGACGAATCTGTATAAAATTTGTCTTATTGACGTATTTTTAACAGGGGGTCACTGAAATCGGATGCGCCTTATAATCATATGAACATCGCGTTATTTTTACCCACATGAAGCATTTTGGTGTAGTAAGATGCAACTGATAGCACACTTTGGTCGCTGAATGAAACATGGAAAAATGCAAACATATTGACAGAGATGCACTCGCTCTATGCGAAAAGCACATGCGCCTCAACAGATTTTAACTATTTCGGTTTCGGTTTCGGTTTTTTATACGGTTTTTAACTTTTAGGTTTTTTCTTTGATTGTAATGTCAATATCACTCATTATTTCCTAGTTCTATTGCGTATCACACTAAGCAAGTATATACAATGATAAACTATTTTCCTTGAATAGGTTTTAGCAAAACAATTTAAGTTTTGTTTGGAAATTTAGCGAAATAGTAGAATAACTCCCAAAAAATGTTCTTAAATTTTTCGTATTAAACCAAAAAATATATTCTTGAAATAATGTTCCAACAATAAACTTTTGTCTTTTGTTGTAGCTGCAATATGCACATTTTTTCTGGACATTGTCTAGATTCTGTACGTATTTTTAATTTACTTTTTTAGAGATTTTTATGGACTCTGAGTTAGAATAAATAAAATTTACTCCAAGATTCCTTCATTATTTTTTGATTTTCCGCGAAAATTAAATTAAATTTAGCAAATATTTAGACGTCTACGGATAGATATTAAATGTTGTTACCGATCTATATATATACATTTTGGTATTACAACACAAAGGGAATTTTTAAATATTTTTTCTTTATAAGGGAACAAAACCCCCCATAACTTTTGGGCGCAGCATCCAATTTTGTGAACGCGAACAGATTTGAAACCACGATTTTTTTTCTTAACCAATGTACCAAAAATCGTGAATGTGCCTGTAAAATTTTTTTTTTAATTTTTTTTCGATGGAATTGTAAAGGAAATTTGAAATTTACCATATTTATTCTTGATAAGTTCACTGTGTGTATTTTTTTGAGTCATGTTTTATTAACCATATTCTGATACCTCAGCGTGATAGAAGACCTAAAAAGAGAAGACACGTGCCTCGCCAATTTTTCCTTTCTCATCAAATTTCGCGGTTATAGGTCTCTAAAGGTTTGAGGTTTTGATGTCAAAAGGGATCATTTTGTCAGGACTATATCTTCCAAACCGTTAGAAAATTTGAATTCATTTCGGAGGCAAAGTTGTAGCACATCTCAAAAACATGACATTTAAGTTTTTCTTGAATTTTGAAGTGTTTGTTATTTACAGACCTGAGTAGGGGAAAATATTAACAGTAATTGATTTGTTTGTGAATTTCAGCTTAAAGCGCCATTCCGAGAATGTTCAAATGTTCTGGAAAGTTGTTAATTTTAATCATAGGTACATTCTTGTAGTTGGCTCTATTCTTAAATGTTGGACCAGAATCGGAGAAAAAAGTATAAAAAATAGAATATTTCTAAAGTGTTTTGCTATTTTGACCTTTAAGAACCAGGGTTTCGGAGTCGGAGTCTACGAGTCGGAGTCGAGCAAATTTGCTGGAGTCGGAGTCTGAGTCGAAAAAAATAACTCGACTCCGACTCCGGGCAAAAATTTTTCCACGTTATGAAATATAACATTAAATTTGGAACAAGAACATTTTTTATTAAATTATTTTTTTTTAAAAAGGAAGGTATAAGAAAACATATATGCAAACTAAGTTAAAGGAAAATTTACAGGATATTTACTATCTTCTGAAGTGTAGTCTATTCATCCCTATTTTGTTGATTTGATTTTTTACATTTTTGCAAACAGAAGTAAAGTTCTATGACAATCGAATTAAGATTGGACCTTTAACTTCTTTCGTCAGAAGTCTTACTGGTATTCTCACAAAGTTCTATTGGTATTCTCATCTTGTTTTTATGAAAAGTTATCCTTTTCTTCTATTAAAGACATTGTGGTCTCAATGGGAAATCTTACTGAATACCCTGTGACACAAAATGGAAGTCAAGATCTGGGGGTGGAAAAATTCCTTTTCGGAATGAAAACCTCAATTGAAAACCCCAAACGATCCCATATCCGAGTTTTCTACACAATCAATAGCTTATACGAAATTGAATAAAATACAAAATCATATAGTTTTTCATGAAAAACGGATCGGGTAAAAGTGATAAAGGACAATGAAAATATGACAATATCGACTACTTGTCCTAGTGGACCGATCATACATAAAATTTTCCTATCAACATTTTTGTAGAATATTTTCATGCACGAAATCTCAGTGTGCTAATTTCCAGTTCCAGAAGACATCCATCTGCTTACGTTCTGGGTGGTGTCCACAATATATCTCAAATATTTCAATACAAGTAAAAAAGTGTCAGTCGGCTTTGCCGACAGAGGTATACCCTCAGCCAATGTGAATTGAAACTTTCATCTACGGACAGATATAATGTATTTAGCGTCTCTTCAGAATTTTGTGGCCCTTTTTCAACATTTGAACTTGCCGACAAAAATGTGGATTAGGAATTAACACAAATGTTAAACTTTTATGGGGAAGGTACCCTTAGGGAGGACCGATATGGGCTATTTTAGAAGTTAAACTAAATTTTGACAAAATATTAGGAGATCCAAAGATTGGACCAAATTGGTTGCACCATTCAAGTGATATCGTCCTAGCATTTTAGTGACATTTTTTAAATATTGGGGAGTAGTATCGGAAGTTGGGGACCGGTATTGCCCCATGAAACTAAGTTTGGATAAAATATGACGAAGACCAAATGTTGCACCAAAACAGTAGAACAGTTCGAGAGCCACATATGGTGACATAGGGCTTTTTACACCTTTCGAGATGTTTTCCCATGAAATATGGACCTACTCCTGAAAAAACGTTTACCGTCGTAATGGGGGTAGCGAATGCAAATCGCTTCAACAAAAATCAAAGTGATTCGAGAGAAGGTCTTAAAGTGAACTTATCCGAAATTTTGTGTGGGAGGTACCCAATGGAGTGCACAAATATAGTCCGAACCTGATCTATATCTGGTAAATATATTAGGATGTGCAGAGTATGGATTACATCAGTCACTCCCTTCAAGAGTTATCGTGCGCATATTTTTTCCGAAGATTTTTGAATTTTTGTAAGGGAGGTACCTGAAGGAGTGGACGGACATGGTTTATCATCGAACTTAAACTATGTTTGGACAAAATATTACGAAGGTCAAATTTTTGACCGAATTGGCAGATCTGTTCGAGATTTATCTTGCGCTCCAACCACTACACACGGTGTCATAGGGGTTTTTGCACCTTTCAGGCTATTTTCTCTGGAAGTATGAACTTGCCCCTTATGAAACTTGTACCGTCATATTGGGGACAGCGAATACAAGTTGCTACAACAAAAATCAAAGCGATTCGAGAGCAGGTCCTAAACTGAACTTTTCCGAAATTTTGTGTGGGAGGTACCCGAAGGAGTAGACCGATTGAGTCCATATTTAAACTTCGTCTAAGTATGGTAGAACTTTCACGATGTACAAAGTGTGGGCCAAATCAGTTACTCCCTTCAAGAGTTATCGTGCGCACAAATTTTCCGAACATTTTCGAACTTTTGTGGGGGAGGTACCGGAAGGAGTGGACCGATATAACCCATCTTCGAACTTAAACTAAGTTTGTGCAAAATACTGCGAAAGACAAATTTTGAACCGAATCGGTTGCTCCATTCGGGAGTTATCGTGCGCACCAGCCAGACAGACGGACAGACAGACAGACAGAGGGACGGACATTGCTAAATCAACTCCAAATTGTCTGAAACACATTTCGTCCAAACATACTTGGGGTCTAAAACTATTATTTCGATGAGGCACATTTTCATCGTATCAAAGTGTATATGGTAATATTCAAAAATGTTTTACAATCGTTGAAGTTGAGGTTCACCATTTAATAAGTCGCAAATTGTCAATATATTCTAAATAATATGAATATTGTTGACGAAAATATCTTCTCATCAACCCACAACAAGTGTTACACAAACATCATTATCAACAACCTCAACTAAATCCATTGCTAACAACAAATATCATCCTCATCTAAAACAAGATCATCATCACTTACATAAAATAACTGCCGCCAGTACCTTCTTTGCCTGCAACAAACATCATCAGCTACAATTATTAGCAACAATAATAATTATTATTTCATTATTTGGTTAATTTTCTTTCATTTTAATCTTTATTATTTCATAATTTGCATAAATTTAAATATTTGATTATTATATTATTTTTATGTAAATTCATTTTTTATTGATTTGCCCTAAATTTCAAATAATTAGTATTTTGCAATATTTTTCTATTTTATTATAAAAAAAATACATTGTACGTATACTAATTACCATTATTGTAGCCAAAAATAGCTTTCTGTTTGGTGACCACACATTTGCCTTTTCTACCTGTTTACAACAACAACACATACGTCGTTTGACACTTGTTTGGTCCCTTATAAGCAATGATTTTCTTATTGCTGAAATAAACAAATGGGAGTACAGAGTAGAAGTAGGCAAATGAGTGAGTGCACACCCAACCGCACATGCATATTTATGTGTGATCAGCGTATGCCTAAGCCTTTCTTGTATGTAAGAAATCATACATAATAACTAAAAGAATTTTTGCATGATTGGCTTAGGTAGTCGTTGACACCTAACGATATGAAATAGAAAAATGAGTGCATATAAGATGCGATCAGCCGTTTGCATATTATATGCATTTTAATAGGAGTGTTTTTTGGCTACCAGGAAAGTTATTTATGTTGACTCGTTCTCTTCTAATTGGATATTCGAGCGATCAACAAGTAACTTTTGCAGCAAATACCTGTAACCTTTACAAATAAATCTTTTCTAAAATAAACTTAATAAAATTCTTGTCAACCCTTGTTTGGTGAATAAAGAAAAATTACTTTGTTTTTCTTTTTACTTAACTTGACCAAATAAAGGGAAAAACACTCAACAAATATATTTATTTTAATTGAAGTGTTTTAGCCGGGGTCTCATAATATAGACCATAATAATTAAATTACGTGGAAGCTGTGTTGGTGGTAATATAAAAAAATGGGTAAAAATGTGTTGAAGTTAGCAAGTTATTTTGTGTTTTTTCTTTATTTCTGGTCAAAACAGGGAAAATTCAGACCTTAGCTCAAAGAAAGAATTGAAAAATACCCCTTGGGCAACATGGTTCTAATGTATGACTTCGCGATATATACAGTGCATCCCCCTTAAATCGATGCTGACATTTTGAAGTTTCGAAATCGGGGTTTTTTGAATTTTTCTTACAATTGGAGGGCGCAACCAGATAATGACCTAAACTATTCATAGGATTGTAGAATTCGTGATTCCACGTCGTTTGATGTATATCTCATGAGTGTGCTCCTTACAGCTCCCTAGTAATAGGAGTCCAAAGTCGAATTTTTGGTGCGTAAATTTTCATTAAAAACCTATTTTTTGGCTTCAAAATTTACAACTGTGACTCAGGTACCCTTGAACCCCGCGTGATTTTAGTTTTTTTCCGCGCCGGATTTAATGAGCCCTACCGCGATCAAATGAATCCACTAAAACCGCTGATATAGATACCTTGAAAATAGGAAAATAAGCTAAATTTTATTTTGACTAATCCGCATACTAAACCGCGGTTTCCCTTAAAAATTTTTGCATAAATGGAATCCTTTATACGCGATTATAATATTTGTCAAAAAGGTGTGTCATAAATTACAGAGATTCGGGATTAGCATTCGTATTTAACCGAAAATAGAATCAGGTAGCACATCCGCGGTTCTTGACGAATCTGTATAAAATTTGTTTTATTGACGTATTTTTAACAGGGGGTCACTGAAATCGGATGCGCCTTATAATCATATGAACATCGCGTTATTTTTACCCACATGAAGCATTTTGGTGTAGTAAGATGCAACTGATGGCACACTTTGGTCGCTGAATGAAATATGGAAAAATGCAAAAATATTGTCAGAGATGCATTCGCTCTATGCGAAAAGCACATGCGCCTCCACTGATTTTAACTATTTCCCGCGTTATACAGTTTTTAACCTTTATGTTTTTTCTTTGATTGTAATATCAATATCACTCTTTATTTCCTAATTCGATTGCTTATCACACTAAGCAAATATACTTTCACGATGATAAACTATTTTCCTTGAAGAGGTTGTAGCAAAATAATTCAGGTTTTGTTTGGAAATTTAGCGAAATAGTAGAATAACTCCCAAAATATGTTCTCAAAATTTTCGTATTAAACGAAAAAATATATTCTTGAAATAATGTTCCAACAATAAACTTTTGTCTTTTGTTGTAGCTGCAATATGCAATTTAAAAACCTAATCTATAAAATGTTGGTCTCACATTTTTCTGGACATTGTCTAGATTCTGTACGTATTTTTAATTTTTTTTTTAGAGATTTTTATGGACTCTGAGTTAGAATAAATAAAATTTACTCCAAGATTCCTTCATTATTTTTTGATTTTCCGCGGAAATGAAAATAAATTTAGCAAATATTTAGGCGTCTACGGATAGATATTAAATGTTGTTACCGATTTATATATACATTTAGGTATTACAACACAAAGGGAATTTTTAAATATTTTTTCTTTATAAGGGAATAAAATCCCCCATAACTTTTGGGCGCAGCATCCAATTTTGTGAACGCGAACAGATTTGAAACCACGGGTGTTTTCTTAACCCATGTACCAAAAATCGTGAATGTGCTTGTAAAATTTTTTTTTAATTTTTTTTCGATGGAATTGTAGAGGATATTTGAAATTTACCATATACCCTCTTTAGCCTAAAGGCTGAGGGTATAAAAAAAAACTTAACAACAGTACCTAAAGGCAGGGACGTAGTCAGAAATGGCTCTCGACGCCATTTCGGGGGGGGGCCCAATGGACAAAATTTTAACTTTTGCAAGTAAAATGTACCAAAACCGTATCAAAAATTACCATTTCGGGGTGGGGGCCCGGCCCCCCCGGGCCTCCCCCCTGGCTACGTCGGTGCCTAAAGGTAACACACATTATTATAGTATGTATGGAGGGTATATTAAGTTGGTTTTTCCGTTTGTAACGAATTGAAATAATCATTTACAACAATGTAGAGTACATATGTATATTCTTGATTAGTTATTTCTTGTTGTCCTATTAGGACGAAGGTCATTATTTATGAAAGTTTTTAATTAATTGAATTTTAATCGAGCTAATATGACCTAAGGTTTTTGTGAAAGTGAATTCTACCAAACCCAACCAATATGCTACGATCGTTTCGATGGTGGTTTAATTCAGCTCATCGATTATTTATTGTTGTCTTATTAGGACTACTCCCAAAGTAGAAAAAAATAGTTTTTATACCCTCAGCATGAGCCTCATCGAAATAATGGTTTTACACCCCATGTATGTTTGGACGAAATCCGTTTCAGACAATTTGTAGTTGATTTAGCCGTGTCCGTCTGTCTGTCTGGTTAGAGCGCACGATAACTCTCGAACGGATCACCCGATTCAGTCCAAAATTTGGTTTCGTAATATTTTGTCCAAACTTAGTTTAAGTTCGAAGATGGTTTATATCGGTCCACTTTTTCCGGTACCTTCCCCACAAAAGTTCGATAATGTTCGGAAAATTTGTGCGCACGATAACTCTTGAAGGGAGTAACCGATTTCGTCCATGCTTGGCATATCGTAAAATTTCTACCAGACTTAGATGAGGTTCCAATATGGACCTAATCGGTCCACTCCTTCGGGTACCTCCCACACAAAATGTCGGAAAAGTTCGGTTAAGGACCTGCTCTCGAATCGCTTTGGTTTTTGTTGTAGCAACTTGTGTTCACCACAGCATATACGACGGTACAAGTTTTATCTGGAGCAATTCCATACTTCTTGAGAAAATAGCCTGAAAGTTGCAAACAAAAACCCTATGACACCGTGTGTAGTGGTTTGGGACGCAAGATAACTCCCGAACGTATCTGCCGATACGGTCCAAAATTTCGTCTTCGTAATATTTTGTCCAAACTTAGTTTAAGTTCGAAGGTACCTCTCCTACAAACGTTCAAAAATGTTCGGAAAAATTGTGCGCACGATAACTCTTAAAGGTAGTGATCGATTTGGGTCATACATTCTATTGTATCTAGCAGATATACATATATCAGGTTTGAATATGGACTATATTTGTCCAATCCTTCAGGTACCTCCCACATAAAATTTCAGATAAGTTCACCTAAAAAACTTGCTCTCGAATAATTTTGATTTATGTTGAAGCAATTTGCATTTGCTGCCTCATTTCTTGAGTTATCACACAAATCGTTAAAATTAAAAAGCAAAATTATGAATGACAAGTCCGAATAAAAGTTGACAACACTCTTGCTATCGGTATAACTTTACGGCTACGATGCTACATCGCAGACGATGCTACATCGCCAAATTAAATCTTGGCAATTGAAAAGAAAACAATTCGTTGTATCGGGAAACCGCATGCGCATCAAGTGATTTTAAGGATTTCGCTATTAACACTCATTTCAAAATGTATATTACCCGATACAGTTTTCCATCAAAATCATTCCCCATTGAAAGGTACTTAAAATTTATATGACCATCTTCCCTATCATCCTGAAGATGTTAGCGTGTATTCGGGAAGTGATTATAATGATAAATATGCGTGAATTTTACCTAAAACAGGTGAATAACTCCG
Organism: Musca autumnalis; assembly: GCF_047663935.1. Taxonomy (NCBI): domain Eukaryota; kingdom Metazoa; phylum Arthropoda; class Insecta; order Diptera; family Muscidae; genus Musca; species Musca autumnalis. The sequence continues at coordinate 161,656 of NW_027411647.1, read as the reverse complement.
AACTAGTTTTCCTACATTTTCTTCAACTAACTCACAAAATACATTTGAAAAACTAATCTTTCCTTATAAAAGTTTTTTTAAATTTGCCAAATATATTTTTTGTTTTTGCTATAATATGCGAACCGCTAAACAGATTTGTAAAGTTTCATTTGAATCTTCGCGACGTTTATATTACGTACATATTTTTTAAATATATTTAGGTGCAACAGTTTGAATTTTATTAAAACGTGTTGCAAACTATCAATTTTTATAATTCTTTCTTAATTTTCCGCGAAAATGTACAAGTAAGATTTTTTCTTATTATCAGAATTGAAACCGCTATAACCTTTACGTGCAATAACCCAAATTAGTATCTACAACAGATTTGAAAATGGGAATTTTTTCACAATCCATGTACCAAAAATCTTTCGTGTAGCTTAAAAAAATTCCAATTTAGCAATTTTGGGACTATTTTTAAAGAGTAAGAATTCATTTAACGGTAATGGCATATAATAGCCTACTATATCAAGCCGAGATTTGTTTAAATTTTTCTAAACTCGGAGGGTTGGCGTTTTTTATTTGGGATGACGACATCTATTTTGTTTTTCAAAATAGTCAGACTTAATATTAAAACAACTTTAATTTATTAGTGGAAAAAAATTGGCGATGTTTACCAAGGGGTAAGGCGGGGAAGACTATGGTTTCGAATCTCGCCACAGATCCTCACCAGTACCCTTGTTTCCTGTTTTTTAACAAGAAACTTGTTACATCCAAGTGTCGATTGCTCGCTCAAATAGATATGTGTCCAAAGAAACACTCTGATCGAGAATTTCTTTCGCACTACCTAAACTCGAGCAACAACTTGGCAAATATCGCCAATTTTTCCCACTAAAAAATTAAAGTTTTTTAATAAAATGTTAAAACAATGACTATGGGATTAAACCGGACTATTTTGAAAAACAAGTAAGAACGGCGTTAAGTTCGGCCGGGCTGAACTTGTTATACCCTCCACCACAAGTTGTATTGAAGTAAAATAAAATAATTAGTTTCATTTCGTGTGTGAAGAAGACTTAATACTAAATTTCAGCAATTTCTGTAAAACAATGTGAAGCACCATTCTATGGGGGGCTATTTCAAAACGTCGATCTATACTGACAAATTTCTGACGAAAGTTTTTAGGCTCAAAGAAGACTAAATACCAAATATAAATACCAGTATTTCAGTAAGAGAACGTGGCTAAAACTTAAAAAATACCGAAAATCAAGAAGTACACATCTATGGGGATATAGGAAGACGTGGACCTATACTGATAATACTCTTCTGGAATATTTTATAACTCTTGGAAGACGAAATAACGAAATTCAGCCATTTCGGTTAGATATTGACGCCACAATCTTCAGTATTACGAAAAACGGGAGGTACCGTTCTATGGCGGCTATATCGAAACGTGGACCTATACCGACGAATTTTAGTCAGAAATGGGACAGTCGTTGTTTAACTTTGCTACTAGCCAGACGTGTTACTGCTTAAAACGGCAATATTTCGTTAACAACAATTTCATATAAAATTGCAACGGTTTATTTATTTTTTTGTTCTATAATTTTAACAAACAAAAATACAGTGCACTGTCTTGCAGTGTTCCAATTTTTTGCATGCGTGCATTAATTGCATTGCTTGCAAAACCTGAATTAACCACAACACAAAAGATAACAATAATTAAAAAAATAGCCGCAATGAGTGTCACAACAAAAAGTAATGCAACTGATTGCATTGATGATCAAGAAGAAAAGTTGCAGGAAGTGTCAACTAAAAGAAAAATACCTGTGTCCCCACCTTTAGGTAATTCGCCTAAAAGGTAGCAAGTGGTTGATGACAACCAGCCGTCCACATCCAACAGATTTAGCGTATTATCAACTATGGAAAATGAAAACAACATCGATGAAGCAGATCAAGCTGAACCGAATCAACCAGAACCAAATCAAGCTGTACCAAAACCGCCACCAATTTTTATTCCGGACGTCAAGAATGTTACTAAAATGTTGGATAGCATAAATAAAATTATTCCAGTTGAAGATTTTAATTTTAAATCTCTTCTAAAAGGTGAAGTTCGTCTAATGATAAAAAACGTCGATTCGTACCGAAAAGTAATTAAGCACTTTGATAGTAACAATATATGCTATCATACTTATCAACTGAAAACGGAAAGAGCTTACAGGGTAGTAATTAAAAATTTACATTACACCACCGATGTATCGGATATAAAAGCCTTTTTAATGAGTAAAGGTCACGATGTAAGGAGCGTACGTAACATAATTAGCAGAAAAACCAAGGAGCCTTTACCCATGTTCTTCGTTGATTTGGACCCCAAAAGTAACAATAAAGAGATTTATAATATTACTGGCATATTCAATAACATTGTTACTATTGAACCCCCAAGAAAATTTGACGACTTAGTGCAATGCTTTAGATGTCAAGAATTTGGACACACAAAATCATACTGCCGTAAACCTTTTAGGTGCGTTAAATGTGGTTTAGGTCATCCCACATTAGAATGTAATAAACCAGAAAATACCGCACCTAAATGTTTGCACTGCTTGAACACCCATACAGCTAGTTACAAAGGATGCCCGATTTACCAAAAACTGGTTCAAAAGAAGTCTGCTCCTGTGTATTCTAAACGTAACGAAACTGCTTATGAAGATAACACCATGCCCAACCAGACTTCAGATAACTTTGTGTCATATGCCCAAGCCGTAAAAGGAGAAATAAATTTGTTAAGCAAGATAGAATCTTTGCTAACGAAACAAATAGAAATGACAAATTCTTTAATGAATATGATGACATTGCTAATGTCAAAATTATGCAAGTAGATTTGATCATTGCCGAGTGGAATGCCAATGGCATTTCAAATCATAGAAATGAAATAGAATTATTTCTTCATAAGAATTTTATAGATATTCTACTTATTTCTGAAACTCATTTTACAAGCAAATCATACTTCAGAATTAAAGATTATGACATTATAACAGCGAATCATCCAGATAACCGAGCCCATGGAGGTGCAGCTATAATTATTAAATCTAAAATTATATACGAAGAAGCGGAGCCAATCTTAGAATCTTTTATGCAGGCAGCTGGTGTTAATATAATATGCGAAAATTCAAAAGTATCTATTTACTCCGTTTATCTTCCTCCTCGATTTAATTTAAAATGTATACAATATGAAAATTTCTTCAAAAATCTTGGAAACAAATTCATCGTCGGTGGCGATTTCAATGCCAAACATACTTGGTGGGGATCTCGGCTATCAAACCCCAAAGGAAGAGAACTGTATAAATGCATCGCTTTAAACCATTACGAAGTTTTGTCAACTGGTAGTCCTACATATTGGCCTGCAGACCCAAATAAAATTCCCGATCTAATAGATTTTTTCATCTACTCAGGAATATGCCAGTCAATGCTAAGTATAAACGCATGTTATGACTTAGACTCAGATCACAGTCCAATTATTCTTAACTTTAGTACAAGAAATGTTCATAAACATAAAACATTAATTACATCAAAAACCAACATACCTATGGTACAACATCACATTGAACAACACCTAAATTTAAATATCCCGATTAAATCCGGAAAGGAATTGGAAAATGCTATAGAACATTTAACACAAGTCATACACAATGCTACAAATCTATACACTCCCGATAAAATTGAGCTAAATTCCACAAACTTTTATGTTACGGCTGAAATACGATCAATGATAAGAGAAAAGAGACGATTGCGCAGAATTTGGCAAAATTCGAGACACCCAATGGACAAAACAAATTTAAACAGAGCTTCAAATCGGCTTAAAACCCTTCTAAGTGACTACAGAAACCAATCAATTGGAAGCTTCTTAAGTAATTTAAGCCCAGATGAAAGTAACGAGCACAGTTTATGGAGAGCAACAAAATATCTTAAGAGACCTCAAAAGAGAAATGTGCCTATAAAACATTCAAATGGAAATTGGTGCAGATCAAACAAGGACAAAGCTGAGGCGTTTAAAGACCACTTGGAGAATTCCTTTACACCTTTTGATTTATGTAGTCCCCAACAAAATAAATTAATTTCCGATTTTTTGGATGTTCCATGCCAAATGAGTCGCCCTATTAAACATTTTACGTTTAGTGAAGTTTGTAAGGAAATTAAAAATCTAAAGAAAAAAACACCAGGGTCAGACTTAGTTGATCACAAAGTCATAAGATTGCTTCCAAAGAAGGGTTTGGTGTTCCTAACGACAATTTATAATTCTATTATGAGGCTGTCCCATTTTCCAGTGCAATGGAAATGTGCTAAAATAATTATGATACCAAAACCTGGCAAACCTGAAAACCTGTTATCATCGTATAGGCCTATAAGTTTATTGTCCATATTTTCTAAACTGTTCGAAAAATTGTTTCGAAAGCGGCTTTTTCCGATTTTAAATAATATAAATATTATGCCAGATCATCAGTTTGGATTCAGAGAAAATCACGGAACACCTGAGCAGTGTCATAGACTGGTGAAGGTTATAAGAGATTGTTTGGAATGTAAGCAGTTCTGTTCTGCAGCCTTTCTGGATATCAAACAGGCGTTTGATAGGGTTTGGCATCAAGGCTTGTTATATAAACTAAAAATGTTATTACCTGCTCCTTTTTATTTATTTTTAAATTCATATCTGAATGGAAGAACATTTTATGTACACATCAATGATAAAGAATCTAATTTTGGCGTCATTAAAGCTGGTGTACCACAAGGTAGTGTTTTAGGTCCTGTTTTATATACGCTTTATACAGCAGATATGCCAGTAAGAAATGAGACTATGATTGCTACTTATGCAGATGATACTGCCGTTCTTGCTATTAAAGATGATCCTTCTTCAGCTACTGACTTACTCCAAACACATCTGAATGATATCGAGAAATGGTTTAATAACTGGAATATTGGAGTCAATACTGAAAAATCTGTGCATGTTACATTTTCCTTAAGGAAAGGAAACTGTCCTTCTCCAAAATTGAATGGACTTACAATTCCTTCTGCGGATTGTGTTAAATATCTCGGTCTGCACCTTGATAGAAAACTTAACTGGAAAAATCATATAACATATAAGAGACAGCAACTAGATCTGAAGACTAAAAGAATGTTCTGGCTTCTTGGTCCAAAATCAAAACTGAGCCTCAATAACAAATTACTACTGTATAAGACTATTCTAAAACCTATTTGGACATATGGAGTACAACTATGGGGAACAGCCAGCAATTCTAATATTGAGATACTTCAACGATATCAATAAAAGACGCTTAGATTGATTACTGGTGCTCCTTGGTTTCTTAATAATAACGCGATTCATAGAGATTTAAACATAAATAAAATTACAGATGAAATTAAAAAAATTAGTACTACGTATCTTAACAGATTAAGTAACCATTCGAATGTGTTAGCAATTAATCTATTAGATGACACAGATGAAATTAGAAGACTAAAACGAAGACATGTTTTAGACCTCCCATTTATTTAATGAGTTTCATAAAATATGTAATCTGAAATTAAAATTGTAATATGTATTTATTGTTAAATTCACTGGGGTTTAACAATTCCGTTATATTGTAGTAATTATTAAATTTGCTGAATGTTTCTTGTAAATAGATTGCAAATAAAAAGAATAAATAAAAAAAAAACAGAAATGGGACAATATGAAAGCGTGGACCTGTACAGACATATTTCTGACGAACAGTTTTATATCACGTTGAAGACTAAATACCAAATTTCAGCCATTTTGGTGGAATATTGAAGACACAACCTTCAAAATACGGAAAATCGGGAGGTACCTTTACATGGGGGCTATATGAAGGCGTGGACCTATACCAACAAATTTCAAGGGGAAGTTTAAGTACCACCAACGAAGTCTAAATACCAAATTTCAGCCATTTCGGTGGAATACCGAAAATCGGGAGGTACCGTTCTATGGAGGCTATATGAAGGCATGGACCGATACCAACAAAGTTCTGGGGGAAAGTTTTATACCACCAACGTAGACTAAGTACCAAATTTCAGCCATTTCGGTGTGATAATGAAGCTAAAACGTTCAAAATACCGAAAATCGGGAGGTACCGTTCTATGGGGGCTATATGGAGGTGTGAATCTACACCGACAAAATTCTGGGGGAAAGTTTTATACCCCTAAAGAAGACTACGTACCAAATTTCAGACATTTCGGTAGGATAATGAAGCTAAAACCTTAAAAATACCGAAAATCTGGAGGTACCGTTGTATGGGGTCTATATCAAAACGTGGACCGATATATCCCATTTTCAATACCAACCATCCTGCAAGTAATAAAAACTTCTGTACCAAATTTTGACACTCTATCTTTAAAATTGCGAGGTGTTTCTTGATTTCAACAGACATACAGACGGACTGACGGCCGGACAGACGGACATGGTCAAATCGACATAGAATTTTATGCTGATCAATAATATTTAATTATACCCTCCATATGGCGGAGGGTGTCCCCGATGAGTCCCAAAAGAAATTTTCGGCAGTTTTCTGCCGTGGTACAATTTTTAAGTATGTTTTATATCCAAAACAGCTTAAGCGATTTTGCTAAAAATTTCAGAGAATGTTTACGGATGACCAGTGGTGAAAATAGGTAAAATATTTGGTTGAATTTCGGAGAGGACAGGGTACCTTCCCATGCCCTTCTTGTTTAAAAAATTGAAAATTATTCATGGATTAGTTGAAATCAGTTGATGCGCATCCAATTTTGGATACAGCGAATCAATCTCTTTCAATATTTATGCATATTTCGGTGTTTCACTCAGCGGTCATTGTGTGCCGTCAGTTGCATTTCACAATGCCAAAAACCTTAAAGTGGGTAAAAGTCGCGCAATGGTCATATGGCGGATGTGCCTCCATATTCGCGGATGTGCCTCCATATATTTTTGCTGATTTTCCTATTTTCAAGGTATCTATATCCGCGGTTTCAGTGGATGGATTTGATCGGAAGGGAACATAAAAAAACTTGTTGCCAACACAGCCTCAACGAAAATTAATTTTAATGGTTGACATTATGGGATCACTCCTAAAATACTTCATTTTAAAGAATTTCAGTCATACTATATAGAATAGGTTGGGGAATTCTGAAAGGGTGAAAGGTTTTTACCATATACAAATTTCCTCAAATGGTGAAATTGCAGCAATGAATACTAAAAACACATACGGCCTTAATAAGCGGAATAATTCGACTAAAACCAAATTTTTAAAACTTTTTAAAATAGATCGTGTTAGGATAAAGATATTGAACAGGACGATTATCAATCCAAAACAGCATCATTGGGCAGAAAATTCCAAAAAATCCCTCAGAGAAAGAAAAAATTACAAATAAAATCTGTTGATAAATTTAAAATCCTCAATGAATAACTGGGTTTGTTAATAAACCTGAAGAAATGAGGTAGAAAGTACCTATTTTTGAATTGTATTGTATAAAGGGCATAAGAAGTGTCATTAAAAAATAAACGGCGTGCCAACAACGCGGACCCGCGTCTGATTGTTATCATTATTTTTGAAAAGCATAACCCTTTAAAAACTAATAAATTATTTCAATTTTGTCCAATGGCCGCTACATTGACCGTATATAAGTTGTATAATCTATCAAAATGTAGCTGTCATGAAGAAGAATGTGTAAAGCTTTTATCCTGGTATAGTGGTCTAGGTTATCATATGGCCGGACCCGTGCAACTAGCACACTTTCCTAGCAATCTTGTTAATGACAAGAATTTGTATAACTAGGATTAGTAGTATTACTCTCTATATAAAATAACCGATAGAAGTGTTTTTGATGTCGACAAGGCATTTGAGACGTCTCTTTTCTCGAAATTCCCAAAGATAGTCTTCTGTTTATAAAATACGTGGCAGTTGTCTTATTTGTTTAAACTATCCACATAGAAGAATCATCTTTCGTTATACTCTTGCATTATTATTTCCCCCTCCTCGCTTTTGATTTAACACTATAGTATCCTTTATTGCAATTACAGATTGTAGAGCATTTAGTTCAACTTAAGCATGAATTTAATTGCATTTTACTGCAAGTGAGTAAAAAGCCACAATTGTTATTGCGGTCACTGTTGGTTTAAATTTATTCACATATTATGTTTTTGCAGAAACCCTTCAATTGTTCTTAACTCCTTTCTTTGTCATGACTTTTGTTACAGTTGTCGCCCCTCTTTTTATTTTATTTTGAATGTTATTTTTGCTGTTGTTTTGATAACACTGCTTGTTGTTGTTATGACCTCCTCTCACTTATTATTGTGAATGTTACCCCAACCGTAAGCAACCATTCGTCGTGTTTCCTTTATTCAAGTGTGGCTTGCCTTTATCATTGTCATATCCTTTCTATGACATATGAACCTTTTATGATTGGCATGAGATTGCAGTCAACATTTATGGTCATGAGTACCCATGTCAGTCATTCATAGAAGGTTTAGAGGAATGTGTGTGCGTTTGATTATGTGTGACACCATTATTCTTATTGTAGAACAAAAAAAAAAAAAAAAAAACGGAAATGAATGTTGGTTACATTTATTTGTTTATGTTAATAAACATTTATGAGATCTTTGTTGGCCTTTTTTCTTTTGTTGGTTTCATGTGCATGTCACAGCACTAATTTAATAAACAGAGACGTCACAGAGTGCGTGATATTTCTACCACAACCGAATAACATGATGTATGAAGAAATAATGTTAAATTTTCGTTCAAAATATATTTCTTCAAATTATTAAGTATTATTACAGCAAGGCCTTGCAGCATTCACTCTTGAGATCCTCCACTTTTATACCCTTCACCATAATATGGATGGTATAATTATATTTGACATTCCGTTTGTAACACATCGAAATATTCGCCAGAGACCCTATGAAGTATATATTGTTGATCAGCATAAAATTCTAAGTCGATAATGCGGTGTCCGCCCTTCTGCTGAAATTAGGATATAACAACATAAGTTTCTGCCATAGGCAACACTACGAGAAGCCATAGGCAACACTACGTGTACATTTCAATTTGAAAGTTTGACATTTTTAGCATAAAGTTACTCAGTACGGTTTGACGTACGACCGTGTGTTGCGTTGTTGTTGTTGTAAGAAGGCATATACATATATTCGTTTGTGTATTATTTTAGTTACCAGGTTTTGGTTCCTCTGTATCCAGCTCCAAATATTCTGCAACCTGGACCGGTTGCGTCCATAAATCAGGAGACAAGTGAGTGGGGTTAGCTGGACAGCTAAACAAATGCAGCGTGTCGTGCGGTCCCAATCCCCATTTCGGGCATGTGTTGCATACCGTATCATCAATTCGGGCCCAATACGAACTGTGGCGGCTGCATCGTTCGGATCTTAACTGGGCTAAAACCACTCATGTTTGCCTTGGCAGCTGGCGTCCTTCTGCTGCGATTGGTAGGGGCGGTGAAATAAAATTTCAGCCATATCGGTGGGATATTGAAGTTACAAGCTTCAAACTACCGAAAATCGGAAGGTACCGTTTTATGGGGAATATATGAATTGTGTAGCCATACCGACAAATTTCAGGTGGAAACTTTTAAGGAAAGGCTAAATACAAAATTTCAGCCATTTCAGTGGTATATTGAGGTCACAATCTTCAAAATAACGAAAATCGGAATCGGGAGGAACTGATTAACAAAGACTAAATGCAAATTTCAGCCATTTCAGTGGGATATTGATACTAAATCCTTCAAAATACCGAAAATCGGGAGATACCATTTTATGATGGCTATATGAAGACGTGGACCAACATTGACAATTTTCAGATGGAAAGACTAAACACTAAATTGGAGCCATTTCGGTGAGATATTGAGGCTAAAGGCTTGAAAATACCGAAACTCGGGAGGTAACGTTCTATGAGGGCTTTATAAAGACGTGGACTTATACACCCAAATTTCTATACACCCAAGGAAGCCTGAGTACCAAATTTCACCATATCGTTGGGCTATTAAGGTCACAACCTTCAAAATACCGAAAATCGGGAGTTACCATTTCGGTGTTATATTGTGTCAACAACTTTTAAAATACCGAAAATCTGGAGGCACCGTTCTATGGGAGCTTAATGAAGACGTGGAGCTATACCCACAAGTTTCAATTGGAAAGTTGTATACCTCTAACCATGACTAAATACCAAATTTCAGACATTTCGGTGGGATATTGAGGCCTTCTCAATCAAAGTACCGAAAATCGGGACGTACCTTTCTACGGGGGCTATATGAAGACGTGGATCTATACCGACAAATTTCAAATGGAAAAACACTAAACACTCAAGGAATCCTAAATAGCAAATTTCGGGAGGAGGTCCCGCTCTATGGGGGTTATATGAAGGGGTGTACCTATACCGAAAACGAAGACTAAATACCTAATTTCCGCCATATCGGAGGGATATTGAGGCTAAAACCGGCCACAAACTTCAAAATACAGAAAATCGAGAGGTACCGTTCTATGGGGGCTATATAAAAACGTGTACAGATATATCTAATTTTCAATACCAAACATCCTGGGGGTGATAGAAACTCCCATACCAAATTTCAAAGCTCTATCTTAAATATTGCGAGCTTTATCTAGATTTTAACCTTGTCCGTTATATGGATCAAAAATATATATACTTCATAGGGTCTCCGAATAGTATTTCGATATGTTACAAATGGAATGACAAATATTATTATACCTTCAAAACGAAGGTGGTGAAGGTCGTGAAAGAACGGCCATTGTGCCAGAAAAAATTGATGCCGTGCGTGAACTGATGATGCATGATATTCATGTGACATACCGTGATATAGAAGCATCCTGGCTTAATTCTCTCACCATCATACTTCCGATATTGCATGAGCATCAGTCCGTAAACAAACTTGTTCTCGTTGGATCCAAAGAAAGGCTTGGTTCGCTTGGTGCAAATAAATGTTGAAAAATACGATCGCGGTGCTTCAAAAGACGTTTATAATATCATCACAGGTGAAGTCCTCGGACAAACTCGAAAACCGAAAAATGGGATAGAAAACATTTCTGCTGAGAATTGTAGGTTTTAGAGCGGGAAGTATGGGAATATTGAAGGTAATAACAACATTACCACACGGCAATAGCTGTAATTTGATGTTTAATCTTTTGATATAGCCCCCAAAGAACAGTACCCATCGTTATTCGATATTTTGAAGCATTTAACCACAACTAAACGGAAATTGCTTAAATTTGGTATGTGATCTTCCTTTGGGATGTAAAACATTCCTGTTGAGAATTGTCAGTGTAGCCCCAGGTTTTGAAACAGCTTCCACAGAACGGTTCTTCTCGATTTTGGGAATTTTGAAGAACTTTTCGTTGCCATGTAATTTCTACGGTAACGGTTTCTTTTCTGTATTAAATTAGTTCATATATATACTCTGCAAATACTCAGATTTCCGCTTCAAAAAAGTGTAACTTGTGACAAAGGAACAAATTTCGGACTCCGGCTTTTAGCATCGGGCCTTCTGTGTTCATACATGCTCACAGTGCGCCTTAACTAATTTTAAATGGAAGTTGCTTACACCTGGGAAGTTTTTGCCTGAGGGATTTTCAAATAAATCCCGATTTAAGTTCACATTTTTAGGGGTTCTTTAGATTTTCACGATTTTGCTTGGAAACCGTGAGTCCTATGTAAATGGGCCTGAAGAAAATGATGTAGCTGTGAATATTCTCCACAAGACTGACATTAAAATGTGAATTAGGATTAAAGTTCAAAAGTTTTGGGGAGGAATGAATGGACCGACCTAGTGCATTACAAAAGTGGATCTTATTTTAAGAGTCATATCTTTTCGATAGAAATCGCGCCCACTAGTCATTTCAGTGATTTGGACCATTATGCCAGGATGCATGGACTTGTCCATGAAAAACATAATATGACTGTAAACAGGACCATAAAGAACATCATCGGTATAAATGTCCGAAGGATCTTCGAACAGACCCTAAGCTGCACTTGGACACAAATGTTGAACTTTTGTGGGGGAGGTATCCTAAGGAGAGGACCGATATGGGTCATTTTAGAAGTTAAACTAAGTATGGACAAAATATGACGAAGGCCAAATTTTGCACCAAATCGGTTTCGAGAGTTATTGAGCTCTCCAACTACCACATATGGTGCCATAGGGGTTTTTTACAACTTTTGGGCTGTTTTCCCAGAAGTATGGACTTGCCGCTGAAAAAACATTTACCGTCGTAATTGAGACAACGATTGCAAGTTGCTTCAACAGAAATCAAAGTTAATCAAGAGCAGGTCTTAAGTGAACTTATCCGGAATTTTGTGTGGGAGGTACCCTAAGGAATGGACAAATATAGTCCATATTCAAAGCTGATCTATATCTGTTAGATATATTAGGATGCGTACAGTATGGACCAAATCGGTTCTTCTCGTCAAGAGTTATCGGGCGCACAATTTTTCGGAACATTTTTGAACCTTTGTGGGGGAGGTACCTGAAGGTGTGAACCGATATGGTTTATCTTCGAACGTAAACTAAGATTGGTCAAAATATTAGGTATGTCAAATTTTGGATCGAATCGGTAGATTCGTTTGAGATTTATATTTCGCTCCAACCACTACTCACGGTGTCATTGGGAGGGATTTTTTAACCTTTCAGGTTATTTTCTCAGGAAGTATTGTTTTGCCCCTGATGAAGCTTGTACCGCCGTATGGGGGCCGTGAGTACAAGTTGTTACAACAAAAATCAAAACGATTCGAGAGCAGGACCTAAACTGAACTTTTCCGAATTTTTGTGTGGGAGGTACCCGAATACGTGGACCGATTGAGTCCATATTGGAACCTTATCTAAGTGTGGAAGAAATTTTACGATGTGCAAAGTTTGGACCAAATCGGTTACTCCCAATTTTTCCGAACATTTTCGAACTTTTGTGGGGGAGGTACCGGAAGGAGTGAACCGATATAACCCATCTTCGAACTTAAACTAAGTTTGGACAAAATATTGCGAAAGCCAAATTGTGGACCAAATCGGTTCATCCGTTCGAGAGTTATCATGCGCACCAGCCAGGCAGACAGACGGACATTGCTAAATCGACTCAAATTGTCTGAAACACATTTCATCCAAACATACTTGGGGCCTAAAGCCGTTATTTCGATGAGGCACATTTTACCCGTATGAAAGTGTATATACCCTCGTTATCATAAATGCTGAGGGTATAAAAAACATAAAAGTAGTTAAAATTGGATGATCGGAACAAAATTCTAAGTCGATATAATCATGTCCGTGTGTCCGTCCACCCGTCTGTCTGTTGAAATTAAGATACAGCTCTTCAATTTTAAGAATTTAGCTTTTTTAATTTGGTATAGATATTTCTATTATTCCTAGGATGTTTGGTAGTGAATGAATATGGCCAATATCCGTCTACGTTTTGATTTCTCCCCCCCCATAGAACGGTACCTCCCGATTTTCGGTAATTTGAAGGTTGTGGTCTCATTATCACCCCGAAATGCCTGAAATTTGTACTTAGTCTTCGTAGAGGATATAAAACTTTCCACCTGAACTATGTCTGTATATGTCCACGCCTTCATAAAGCCCCCATAGAACGTCACCTCCAGATTTCCGGTATTTCTAAGGTTGTGGCCTAAATATCCCACCAAAATGCTCAAAACATCCAAATACCTGATATCATGTGGTACCGTTATATGAGGACTAAGGTCATCAAATTTTGGGAGAGAAACTTGATGATTACTTGGATCCCTCAGTTACTTTATATTCCAGGTCACTGTATTATTTCGTAATTGGACGCTGATGGTGGGCTTACTACTGCAGCGAGCTATCAATACGGATTGGGACAAAACTCTTTTCTGAATTCGCCAAATTACAACTCGGTAATACAGCGTTGGGAATACTTAGAACGAGCTCTGTACTTGTACCCGATGGCCAAAGCCATCGTGTTCCCGAACATCTACAGCCAATCGCCTCTTGTTTCCAGCCGAAATTATCGAGTCCCGATCATCCACAGCCGAGCGCGGAACCCATCGTGTTCCCGATCACCCACATCCTCATTTTCGGTATTTCAAACGTTGTTGCCTCAATATTCCACCAAAATGACTGAAATTTCGTATTTAGTCTTCGCTGGGGTTATAAAACGTTCCACCTAAAATTTGTCGGTATAAGTCCACATCTTTATATAGCCCCCATAGAACGGTACCTCACTATTTTCGGTATTTTGAAGGTTGTGACCTAAATATCCCAGCGATATGGAGGGTTGTGGCCCGAACATCGCACCAAATTGGCTAAAATTTGGTATTTAGTCTTTGTTGTGGCTGTAAAATTTTCCACTAAAAATTTGTCGGTATAGGTCCACGTCTTCATATAGGCCCCACGGTATCTGCTCATTTTGATGGTTGTGGTTTCATTCTTACCCCGATATTGCTGTATTTATACCCTACACCACTATGTTTGGCGGGTATTATAAGTTGGTTTTGCCCAAAAAGTTTGTAACGGTATCGAAATAATCGCCGTAGACTAATACTTATGATGTCTCGACAAGCTCAATCGATCTAGCTATGTGTGTCCGCCCGTCCGTCCTTCTGTCCATCTAATCTTTGTAATCGCGCTACAGGTCGCAATTTTGATCGGATCGTCACCAAATTTTGGGTGTTGATGAGGGTCGCGGAGGGGAAGAAGCCTATTGATTTTGATGATAGTCGGATAATAACACTGTGACACAAAATGGAACTCAAAGTCTGGGGGGTGGAAAATTTCTTTTGGAGATGAAAGCCCTTGATGAGTATACTAAGAACCCAAAAGGAAATTTTCGCCATAGGTCAAGTTTCTGAGATATCGCGCGATGATGTTTTTAATTTTTTTCCTATAATACTTGGGAAAATAGCTCCATATCTCTGTTTGGCGTTGTTGTAGCTTCGTTTTGAGGTGACATGTCTTCAGTCAAATCGATTTGCGAATCTTTTTGTAGAACATTTCATTCTTCTAACTCAATGCCTTTCATGTCCTTTTCGTCCTTTATTTCCTGAACCGTAGTGAAAGTACCACAAGATGAGATTTTTCAGCATCCAAATGTTCTACAAAAATGTTGCTCGGAAGATTTTTGGTACGGTTCTCTTTGACAACTAATCGATTTTGTCCCGTTTTCGTTGTCATTTTTGATATTTATTCGGACTTGGTTTGGAATTAAACTATGTTTTGTTTTTCTGTATATTCGTTATTGGTTATGTATAGGTATGTAGACATAACAGCTGGAAGGACAGTTTTGCCATAGGTCAAACTTCTGAGTTATGGCGTGATCAAATTTCGTTAGGGTTTTTGTCATGTGAGTATGTATAGTTTGTCAAGAAAGAATTCATTTCGCTATAACTCAGAAGTTTGACCTATGGCAAAACTGTCCTTCCGGGTTCATCATATTTCCTTCATCGACATTCATCGCTAAAAAGAATTTTTCACCCCCCAGCCTTTGATCTCCATATTTGCGCGTATTGATATTTTTCCTTAAAAACGGTTTAAGAAAACCGTTTTTTTGTTCCAGAACTGCAACTAGCTAGGTTTTCATAAGCGAATTGATTTAATTTGATTGACAACTCTATAAGCTTTTTAATGGTATACATATAAGTTTAATCGGTTACTTAAAGCCGGTTCAAATATCGGTTTTAATCTCGGAATATCCGGTTCAAAAACTGAGATAACCGTGTTCATCATTACAAGAGCTATTTGTGGTAAATATTTCAGAAGCACCCCAGATGTCTACATAAGCAATAACCAGCTGTTATGTCTACATACCTATACATAACCAACCAATAACCAATATACATAACCAACGAAAACGGGACAAAATCGATTAGTTGTCAAAGAGAACCGTACCAAAAATCTTCCGAGCAACATTTTTGTAGAATATTTGGATGCTGAAAAATCTCATCTTGTGGTACTTTCACTACGGTTCAAGAAATAAAGGACGAAAAGGACATGAAAGGCATTGAGTTACAAGAATGAAATGTTCTACAAAAAGATTCGATTTGACTGAAGACATGTCACCTCAAAACACTGATGGGCAAATTGCGAGAGACTCATGTATTTTTTACACTTTTGTGTGTGAAGCAGAGCATTTCTGCCCATCAGTGCCTCAAAACGAAGCTACAAGAACGCCAAACAGAGATATGGAGCTATTTTCCCAAGTATTAAAGGGAAAAAATTAAAAACATCATCGCGCGATATCTCAGAAACTTGACCTACGGCGAAAATTTCCTTTTGGGTTCTTAGTATACTCATCAAGGGCTTTCATCTCCAAATGAAATTTTCCACCCCCCAAAAATGCTGCTGCACAGTGTAATTAAGGATCGGAGTTGACAAAAAAGGTATTTGTAGAAAAAGCCAAAGTTTTTTCCAAAGAGAATATTCCAGCTACTATACGGAAATGAGGAAAATGTCACCTCTATTATGATGTAAAATAGGTTGGCGCACATCCCACTTTCTCGTTTTTTATTTGAATTGTACTGACGAGTATCTTAGCTTTGGTTGGATGCGTTTCAAAAATGAAGATATGTTCCCAATTGCTTTACCAAAATTGGTAAAATGATTGTGATGTTAAAAAAGACTCTGAGATATCCCATTTTCCAATTTATGAAATTTTATTTCCATGCCAGATATTTCTGCTTCTGTTGGACATATCCCAAGCCGAGAGCTTGATAATCAAACTAAACCATCTGAGCTTTAAATTAATACAAAATGTGGCATTTATTGTAAAATATTATAATATTTTGAAGTTTTTACTTTAATGACAAATACTTCTGCTTCTACTTGGTGTATTAACGATTAATCAAGAAGACCAGCAAAGCTTTCAATCAGTACCAAGTAGATGTCGGCAGAAGTCATATACATATAAAATTAAATATTAATTATTTTAATTCAGTTCGCCTTAAGTAATTTGGTGCAAAAGCTAGATAGGTGAAAACTTTAGTATCTCCCTAAAAAATGTTTACGAGTGGGAAGCTTAACTGCAGGGGTAGTGGTGTAGGGTATCACATAGTTGGTCCCGTCCCGAATATAGCCTTTTCCCACATGTTTAATATTATGTGTTGCAATTATTTTTGATATTTCTTCGACCATTTTTTTGTTGATAAATAAATATTTTGTGTTGCCAGAGGATATAATAGCTTAATTCGGAAAATTGTAAATATTGGTCCATCTTTTGGAAAGAACCTGCCACATATCAGCCCTTTTACAGGTAATAATGTCCGCTAAGATATCCTTATATTTTGCAAGGAATATGAGAAACGAGAGAAAACTTATTGTTCCCTTTTACTTCAATACAGTTCGTGATGGAGGGTATAACAAATTCTACACAATTACCACCATAAAAAACGAAGGTAATCTAAATCTATTCACTTAGCTAATGGGAAATCGTTCTTTTTACTTTCAGCTATGACATTCACTGACGGAAAAGTATATCACAACACTTCAGGAGGTTACCAAATTCTTCACAGCAAAATGTCTTCAACAACTCTTTGGTTTAACAAAATTAGCAGACGATATGAAAGTGATTCAATTAACTCTAGCTGAGGTCAATTAGACAACATTATATAGCACGAATACTAGCTAAAAGAAAAACAACAACAAGAACATTTTAACCCCCCAGCTAAACAATTAACTTTTTCCAACTTTTCATGTTGTTCTTATGGTGTTTTCATATTTCTGCTGAGTTGCTAATCCCTTTCCTGAGCTCGAAAAAAAAACTCCACCACTGAATTAGATGGTGATGTTGGCTGCTTCTGCTGCTTGAAATGTAACATAAATTGGTGTCAAAAAATATTACAATTTTTATGGCTATGTTGCAGTACGAGTAACATCTTCTAAAATTTTATTTGCATTAGATAAGAACCCGCATCAAGTGTGTGTGAGCACAAATGAGAGTATCATCATCAGCATCAGCAACAGTAGCAGCAACAACAACATCTATGTACTTTACTTTATTTCGTTGAAATATGCTGAAAATTAATTTGAAATTTTTGCACGCCAGGCGAAAAAGCGCTATCTTTATCCATTTAGTTGTTGTTGTTGTTATTTTGCTGTTATTTTTAGCTAGTTGAGTGTTGTGTTGCTTTTGTTTTCCTCGAGAGGGGTTAAAAATTTAATAATGGCACACTTGGTGTACAAAACTAAAGGCGGCCACTTAAACGTAGAGTTTATGTTGTCTCAGCACCTGTTTAGAGTTAATTTCCACTTTACTACCTTTGAAATACTAAAAACACCAACGAGTCGAAACATAGCTACCAACAGCCGCCAGCAATACCACCACCGCCGCCAAACTTCATCAGAAAGAATACAAAATGGAATGTTTTTTCCAACGTGAAATTCCCTTTTACCCAAGGATATTAACAAGTACCGAGTTACCTCTAACAAAGATACCAAAAGAGGGCGGAGTAAATTGTAATATCCGTGGGATAAACAACCTTTGAAAATTGGAAGGAATTACGACTTCATCATGTATGGTTTTCAGGAGAGTAAGTAAGGTTAAGGATTTAGGTGAACAATCATACATACTTAAAGACACTGTGTGCAAAATATTTGTCTATACAAATGGAGTGTTCTATTCCATGTTACGTCCAGAACATTTCAGTCCACGACTTGTGTCTGTAGAATCAGGAAAATCTAGAAATCCTTAAATTACCTACAATAAACGTATATAAAGCATAACATTTCTAAATATATTTACCTATGGCTTTTGTTTTATTCATCCACTTCACTCCTTTTGGCCATACGACCATAGTTTTTGTCATCGTTAGATGATGATGTTATTTGTAATTTATGACCATCTTCTAAGAACACTTCGCAAATGTCATTGCTTGTATTTGGTTTGGTCTATGTCTTGGCGTTGTTGATTTGGTAGCGTTTATCGGCGGCCTTATGTCTTTGCCTGCTGTTTGAAGTGTTTCAGTAAAGACATTTTCGGCTGTAGTTCTCTTTTAGGTTACGGTTGAATGCAACTGGAGCGGGTGTGGGATTTAATAGTTGGTGGTTAGTTTAATAATTGAGTTAAACAGAAGAAGAGTCATTTTTAGTAGCGAAGACTTTTACCAAACAAGTTTGTAAATTAGGATTAAAAGAAACAAGTAGACCTCCGATGCAAGTATGTCCTTAATCGTCGCTATTGCGAAAAATTTTAAAATTTTGAGTGGGAGGTATTTGAAGAAGCTTTACAGTCCATATTAGACAGAGAAGTCTCCCTTGTCCCGTATGGGATGTTGTGGAACAATGTCTTTTATACCCTCCACCATAGTATGGAGGGTATATTAAGTTTGTCATTCCGTTTGTAACACATCGAACTAATCATTTGCGATACTATAAAGTATATATATTCTTGATCAGGATACAATTCTAAGACGATCTAGCCATGTCCGTCTGTCCGTCCGTCCGTCTGTTGTAATCACCCGTGGGTCTTTTTTCCATAGGCAGGTCAAGTTCACCGAATTAGCTATAATTTGGCACTAAGGGTTCCTAGTGATCAACAAACTTATACCCCAAAGGATATGGGCATAGGTCCATGTTTTGGTGTAGTCCCCATATAACGGTACCTCCCGATTTCCGGTATTTTGAGAATTTTAGCCACAATTTTTAACCGAACTATCTGTAATTTCACATTTGAGGTTCTCAGTGGTCATGAAACATCGTCAACATAGGTCCATGTTTTGGTATAGCCCCTGTATATCGGTACCTCCCGATTTTCGGTATTTTGAGAATTTTAGCTACAATTTTTAACCGAACTAGCTGTAATTTGCCATTTGAGGTTCTTAGTGGTCATAAAATATCTCCACCAAACATCGTTAACATAGGTCCATGTTTTGGTATGGCCCCCTTATAACCGTACCTCCCGATTTTCGGTATTTTGAACATTTTAGTTACAATTTTTAACCGAACTATCTGTAATTTGACATTTGAGGTTCTCAGTGGTCATGAAACATCTCCACGAAACATCGTCAATATAGGTCCCTGTTTTGGTATAGCCCCCATATATCGGTGCCTCCCGATTTTTGGTATTTTGAGAATTTTAGCTACAATTTTTAACCGAACTAGCTGTAATTTGCCATTTGAGGTTCTAAGTGGTCATAAAATATCTCCACCAAACATCGTTAACATAGGTCCATGTTTTGGTATGGCCCCCTTATAACCGTACCTCCCGATTTTCGGTATTTTGAACATTTTAGTTACAATTTTTAACCGAACTATCTGTAATTTGACATTTGAGGTTCTCAGTGGTCATGAAACATCTCCACGAAACATCGTAATATAGGTCCCTGTTTTGGTATAGCCCCCATATATCGGTGCCTCCCGATTTTTGGTATTTTGAGAATTTTACCTACAATTTTTAACCGAACTAGCTGTAATTTGCCATTTGAGGTTCTCAGTGGTCATAAAATATCTCCACCAAACAACGTCAACATAGGTCCATATTTTGGTATGGCTCCCTTATAACCGTACCTCCCGATTTTCGGTATTTTGAACATTTTAGTTACAATTTTTAACCGAACTAGCTGTAATTTGACATTTGAGGTTCTCAGTGGTCATGAAACATCTCCGCGAAACATCGTCAACATAGGTCCATGTTTTGGTATAGCCCCCATATATCGGTACCTCCCGATTTTCGGTATTTTGAGAATTTTAGCTACAATTTTTAACCGAACTAGCTGTAATTTGCCATTTGAGGTTCTCAGTGGTTATGAAACATCTCCACCAAACATCGTCAACATAGTTCCATGTTTTGGGATAGCCCCTATATAACGGTACCTCCCGATTTTCGGTATTTTGAGAATTTTAGCTACAGTTTTTAACCGAAATTTCTGTAATTTGACATTTGAAGTTCTCAGTGGTCATAAAACATCTCCAACGAAACATCGTCAACATAGGTCCATGTTTTGGTATAGCCCCCATATAACGGTATCTCCCGATTTTCGGTATTTTGAGAATTTTAGCTACAGTTTTGTCTATTCAAAAATAATCGTCAACATAGGTCCATGTTTTGGTATATCCCCCCATATAACTGTACTTCCCGATTTTCGGGAATTTTCAGTGATCACGAAATTTCTTCACTAAAATTCGTTAACATGGGTCCATTTTTGAGGGTCTACGTTGTTTTGATGAAACTACCCTCAATGTGACTCTATAAGTTCCCTGCAGCTATAAAACTTTTCCGCCAAAAAATTTAAAGATAGGTTGACTCTTTGATATAGCCCCGTAGGTGGTACCTTTCACCTAGCTGAACACATTTTTTTAGATTAGATTAGATACCACTGTGCAATAAAATGGAGGTGAAAGTCCGGGGCACGGAAAATTCCTCTTGGGGAAGAAAGGTGATGAACCCCGAAGGACAGATCCGCCGTGAGTCGAACTTCCGCGTTATGGCGTGATGAAATTTTTGTTAGAGACCCTGTGGGCCATCAGGAATTAGCGTTATATCTTTGTTCACTGTACAAAAGCAACAAAAAAAGATATAATGCTAATTCATGATGTCTTACAGGGTCTCTTGCAAAAACTTTATCACGCCATAACGCGGAAGTTCGACTTACTAATTACTCCATTTTAATTGAGACTATTTTACGGTGGAGGGTATAAAAAGTTCGGCCAGGCCGAACTTAACGACTTTTTACTTGTTTGTTTATTAGACAGAGGTGTAATGTACTAGGTGTAATGTTTGGACCAAACCGGTTAATCCGTTTGAGAGTTATCGTGCGCTCCTCCCGCACAAAATGATTGTACAATTTTTATTTATCAACACTTTGGACGTTTTTATACCCTCCACCATAATATGGAGGGTGTAATTAAATTTGTCTTCCGTTTGTTACACATTGAATTATTAGTCAGAGACCCTATAAAGTTTATAATCAGCATAATATTCTAAGTCGAAACAGCAATTTCCGTCTGTCCGTCAGTCCGTCCGTCTGCTGAAATCAGGATACAGGTCGCAATTTTTTTAATTAGAGCTTTATAATTTTGTATAGAAATTTCTATTACTCCTAGGATGTTTGGTATTGGTATTGGATGTTTGGGCAATATCGGTACTCGTTTTGATATAGCTCTCATAGAACGGTACCTCCCGATTTTCGCTACTTTGAAGATTTTAGCCTCATTATAACACCGAAGAGGCTAAAATTTGGTATTTGTTCTTCGTTGGGGGTATAAAACTGAATATCTGATAACGGAACCTATCGATTTTCTGTATTTTGAAGTTTCTGGCCTCAATATTCCACCGAAATGGCTGAAATTTTGTATGTAGTCTGCATTGGCGGCATAAAAAGTTCCACTTGAAGTTTTTCGGTATAGGCCTTCATATAGTTCCATAGAACGGTACATTCCGATTTTCGGTATTTTGAAGTTTGTGGCCTCAATATGCCACCAAAATGGATGAAAGTTGGTATTTAGTGTTCTTTGTGGACATACAATTGGGGGGAGGGGAAGTGGTATTAAGCTTTCCACCTGAATATTTGTCGCTATAGGTCTACGTGTTCATATATCTGCCATATAATGATACCTCCCGATTTCCGGTATATCCCAACGAAATTACTGAAATTTGGTATTTAGTTTTCGTTGGGGGTACGCAAATTTTCCTCATGAAGATTACTGGTATAAGTTCATATAGCTCCCATAGAACGGTATCACCCGAAATTCGGCATTGTCAATATTTTAGCCCCAATATCCCACCGAAATGGCTAAAATTTGGTATTTAGTCTCCTTTCCACCTAGAACTTGCCGGTATAAGTCCACATTTTCAGATAGCCTCTATAGAACTGCACCTCCCGATTTTCGGTATTTTGACGATATTAGCCAAATTTGTTGACGTAATTTGACGTTAAGGACTTCTAGTGGTTACAAACTACTCCATCAAAAATTTTCAACATAGGTCCACGTTTTGGTATAGCGCCCATTAAATGGTGGTACTTCCTGATTTTCGGTATTTTGAGGAGTATAGCTATAATTTTTATCCGAACTAGCTGCAATTTGCCACTTGAGGTTTCCAGTCGTCACAAAATTTCCCCACCAAAAATTTTCAACATAGGTGCACATTTTACCTCCCTATTATAAGTTTTTTTTTAATCCTCCGTCATGCACATGTTCCGATAGTCACGTACGTAGCGCATGTATCTGGCCAGATACAGTATGTATTTCAGTACATTTATATATTGTTATATTGTTATCACGCCAGGCAGATATATATTTTCTCTTTTTATTATTACAGTGTTTTATTTAACTTGCCTTGGTGTGTGTTTAGTTCAAATCTGGTAACTCATTTTTAACACGTTTGCAGTTGACCAATCGAACTAAAACTTTGCACACTTCTCAGATTTGGAAGACAATACACGAATTTGAAATCAAAACCAATATTGGTCCATTTTTTACACTGTTTTACAGTGTTTTATCTAATTTGATTTTCAAATCTGGTAACTAATTTTTCACATAGTTGCAGTTGACCAATCGAACTTAAAATTTGCACACATTTCAGAATTGGATGACAATACATGAATATAAAATCAAAACCAATATTGGACCATTCTTACAGTGTTTTTACGGTGTCTAACTTAACCCCCTTTTCAAATCTGGTAACTGATTTTTAAAGCGGTTGCAGTTGACCAATCGAAGTAAAACTTTGCACACTTTTCAGATTTAGATGACAATACGTGATTATGAAACCAAAATCAATATGGGTCCATTTTTTCATATAGCCCCCATATAACGGTACCACCCGATTTCCGGTATTTTGCTTTTCAAATCTGGTAACTCATTTTTCACACAGTTGCAGTTGACCAATCGAACTAAAACTTTGCAAAGTTTTCAGATTTGGATGACAATACATGAATATGAAACCAAAATCAATATGGGTCCATTTTTTCCTGTAGCTCCCATCCAGCGGTACCACTCGATTTAAGGTATTTTATTTCATTTTAAGCCCGTATTGGCTGCTTTTTGACAACTAGGTACAGAAACGTATCCATTAAAAATTATGGATATAGGTCCAGGTTTTGGTATAGCCCCCATATAGCGGTACCGCTCGATTTCAAGTGTTTTATGGATTTTATCTTCATTTTTATACCGAATTGCGTGTAACTTGCCATTTGGAGATCCCAGTGGTACAGAAATTTATCCACCAAAAATTGTGACATAGGTCCAGGTGTTGGTATAGCCCCCATATTACGGCTCCACCCGATTTCAAATGTTTTTGTCTTAATTTTTGGGCCGAAATGGCTGTAACTTTGATTTCGAGTTCCCAACTTCTCCACCAAAAATTGTGGACATAGGTCCAGGTTTTGATATAGCCCCTATAAATGGTACCACCCAATTTCAGGCATTTTAAAGTATGTATCTACATTTTCGGCCTAAATTGGGTTCCGTTGAGAATTGAAAGAGCATGTTGAGAGGGGAAAGTTCGGAGGAGGTAGTTCGGCGGTGGTTTTTCGGTGGTTCGGTGTAAGTTGTTAGGAGTTAAAGTGAATGTTGTTCGGAAGTTCCGAGGAGTTTGTTTGAAAGTTCGGATGAGGTTGTCCGGAGGAGATTTTGCGGAAGTTTAAATGAGGTTGTTCGGAAGATCGGTGGAGGTTGTTCGAAGGGGTGGTGTTATGAAGGTGGATGTTAGAAACTTCCACCCCCCTCCGAACTTCCAAACAACCTTCTCCGAACTTCCCCTTCTCAACTTGCCTTTTCCACATTCAGTCTATCTTGTTCACTACTACACACATCCACACACACAAGCACACAAACAGTCAAAAACTAAATACTTATTTCAAAATCTGACCCATGTACACAATTTTGGTGGGGACGTTTCTGTACAACTGGGAACTCGAAGACAAAATCCTCAAAACAACTTAAATCGGGTGGTACCACTATATGGACACCATCATTAAATAACATTTATAATCTCAAGTATATACAAATAAAATTGAAATTCTTAAAAAAGGTATTTACAAAAAAATTAAAAATAATTATAAAATTAATAAGTTTCAGTGTTCTATTTTTAAATGCACTAAAAACTAGAAAATAAGTATGTAATTAAAAAAAATTAAGTAACAGTGTTTTATTTATAAATGCACTTAAAAGTAGAAAATAATTTTGATGATGGAATCTCTCAAATAAAACGCTTGCCGTTCAATATTATCACAAGTTTTAATTTAAATGCAAGCGTTTTATTTGAGAGGTTCCATCATCAAAATTATTTTCTACTTTTAAGTGCATTTATAAATAAAACACTGTTACTTAATTTTTTTTAATTACATACTTATTTTGTTCTTAATACATGCTTAACCTGTGTACAAGATAATTGCTTCGGGTTTCATTGCTTCCCCTTCACAATGTTTCGTATAATGAACTGTCGAAAGTAGGCTCACACATTTATTTTTTGTGCATGTAGCTGCAAATTGATACCAAATTTTCGTGGAATCCAAATAACGATGACAAAACAGGACGAGAACGATCCTTTTTCATTTCGTTAGGAATACATGTATCAATAAAGTACAGAACTCTTCATACAAAATGAGTGTGTATCTGGTCAGATACATGCGTTACGTATACGATGTATAGATGAACAAATCTACATAAATTTTGTTCGTTGTTTTTTTAATGTCTTTTTTCATAAAACGATACCTTACAATATTTGTAAAGGGTACCTGGAGACTCAAGCCCCTAGCTTAATTAGAAATATATTTAAATCACAGTTGAATTCGTAAAATATCTGGCCAGATACATGTGCATGACGGAGGGTTAAACTTTAACTACTTTTGACCGAAGTATCAGTTATTTGACATTTGACGTTCCCAGTGGTTACAAATCGTCTCCACCAAAATTTTGCAACATTGGTCCATGTTTTGGTATAGCCCCCATTTAACGCTACCTCCCAATTTTAACCGAACTAGCCGTAATTTCCACTGAAGTTTGTCAATAGAGGTCCTTGTTTTGGTATAGCACATAACGGTACCTCCCGATTTTAGGTATTTTTAGAATTTTAGCTACTTTTTGATCGATCTAAGGGTTATTTGACCAGTGGTCACAAAATTTCTCTACCAAAATTTGTCAACATATCTATGTGTGTTGCTTACCGTTATATAGGGGCTATATATAACAGTACCCTCTGGTTTTAGGTGTTTTGACCGAATCATCTGTAATTTAAAATTTGATATTCCCAGTGGTCACAAACCTACTCCATCAAAAATTGTCAACATAGGTCTATGTTATGGAATACATTTTTTGGATAAATTTTTTGATACATTTTCTGAACTTATTTCGGCATTTGGGTGTCCGTGGTCAGAAGCTATCTATTCGTAAATTATTAAAATATTAATTTCATACCTGAAAAGAGCCTATGTTTTCGGGTCGAAATGTAGACATCTCTAAAACTAGAGCAGATAAGAAAAACGAACAAAATTCAGAAAAAGCTACGCGAAAACCCTAGAAAAAATGACGTATGGTACACTATAGCATGACCATATATAGTCATGCATAATTGTTTTTAACGCCATTTTCCTGTTTTGAGATAATTCCATTCCATTCCGACTGAAGAAGATACTTTTTAGACCCTACTCCACAATGTGGGATGGGTATTATAAGTTTGTTTTGCTAACAATTCATGTAACACCACGAAATATTCGCCGTAGACCCCAAATGTTATATACCATTTTTCGTATCCTGACGAGATAAGGCGATATAGCGATGTGTGTCCGTCCGTGTGTCTGTCCGTCCATTATAAATTGTAATCAAACTCCAGGCCGCAATTATAGACCGACCGTCACGAAATTTGGTATGGAGGTCGGTTTCACATTAGAATAGATCGCTATTTTGATTGGTGATGATCGTGAAATATTTAGAGGGTGAAATGGACCAAAAACATAATTTTTATCCGATTTTGTAGCTGCTCTGTGGGTCGCAATAATAGTCCGATCGCCTCGAAATTTTAAATAAGGTAAGAGTATATGACAAGGAAGAAGCCTGCAATTTTAGATGGCGATAAGATAATATTTAGAGGGTTAAATGGACCACAACTTTTGTGTGAAAATTGCGAAAATTTTTATATACAGCTTATATATTTTTTCCTGGAAGAGAAATCCCGGCAAGTAAGGTATATCTGGAAGAGGAACGCTTGGCCTTTCTATTGATTTCAATTGTGATGGTGTACATGATAAGATAACAGAGCTACAGCCAAATATACCCAGTTATTTGTTCGCAATTATAGCTCAATAATCACAAAATTTTGCACGAGGTAAAAGTTTAGGTAGAAGAAGATGCTTACAATTTTGGATGATGATCTGATATTATTTAGCGGGTGAAATGGACCATTACTTTTGTATGAAAAATACAAAAAATATTTTTGGTCTATAGTTTATTTCCTGGAGGGCATATGCCGGCAAAGTAGGCTACATATGGAAATAGAACTACTGATCTTCCCCCTGATGCAAATTGCAATCACGTGTCTGCTAGATAACGGCCCAACTGCTTAATATATCGCTCATTTACTCAAAGAGTGGTATAACTCAAAGAAAGCGTTTTCTGAGTTAGCAATTTATATTTTTTCTACGACTTCTTTTTTATCTTGTGTCAAATTTTCATGCTGATATCTCCAAAACTCAACGAGTTACAGCTCCTTTGCTACGAGTTTCGCATAATTCAACACAAAAGTTTTTTGATTTTATGAATCACTAAAACACTTCAAATCATGCTTGATCTTGCACAGAAATTTAGCACTGATATCTGGCTAGCTTTTTGCAAAATATGGTCCAAGTAGTTATTTTAGTTTTTGTATAATAACCTTTTTAAGTTTGGAAGTCAAATTTCAATCGCCAACTTAAAACGCGTTTTTCTCGAAAGTCGTTATTTTGAGTTATGCCACTCTTTGTGTAAATGAGCGATATAATGTGTTTTGTGTAGAGAACCACATTTTCCTATTCGCTGTTTTCGCATTATTGCAAATTACATGGCGTCTAACGTTTTAATTGTCCAATTGGATTTTTATACATACATTGCAGCGTGGGTCGCTTTGTCACATTTTGCAAAACTATTCCCCAGCCAAGCAAAATCAAGTTTTCAACGGTGGCAAAGTATCCTCCAGTAAGGTTTGCGACATTTTCTGAGTATTTAAGCCATATAAAACTTCTCTACAAGTGGTGTCTTAGGGCACGCCGTTCGGACTCGGAGATAAGCTGTGGGTCCCATATTATTGAGCAAATATGAATCGGGGTACACTCACTCATTGATATGAGATAAGTCTCCCTTGTCCCTTATGAGATGTTTGTGAAGCAATTATTATTTTATTTAAGCTTGGTGTGATACGGTACCAGAATCCACAAAGTTATTTCTTACATTAAGTTTAAATGTTCCATAAAGAAGTTTTGATTTGTGAAAATGTAATTTCCAGTGGTAAAGGTGTAGGGTATCACATGATCGGCCCCGTCCGACTATAGCCTTGGCTTACTTGTTATTATTACAGTATTTTATTTAACTTGCTTTGGTCCGTTTAGTTCAAATCTGGTAACTCATTTTTAACACAGTTGCAGTTGACCAATCGAACTGAAACTTTCCACACTTTTCAGATTTAGATGACAATACATGAATATGGAATCAAAACTAATATTGGTCCGTTTTATAGTGTTTTAACGTGTTTTATTTTAATTGCATTTCAAATCTGGTAACTCAATTTTGACACAGTTGCAGTTGACCAATCGAACTAAAACTTTGCAAACTTTTCAGATTTCGATGACAATAAATGAATATGAAATCAAAACCAATATTGGTCCATTTTTTCCATTTTTACAGTGTTTTTACGGTGTTTTATTTAAATTGCATTTCAAATCTGGTAACTCAATTTTGACACAGTTGCAGTTGAACAATCGGACTAAAACTTTGCACGCTTTTCAGATTTGGATGACAATACATGAATATGGGCCCAATTTTTCCTACAGACCCATATAGTGGTACTGCCCGATTTAAGGTATTATGAGGATTTTATCTTCATTTTTGCCAGAATTAGCTGTCATTTGGCATTTCCAATGATACAGACATTTCCCCCCCTTATAGCGGTACCACCCGAGTTCAAGTATTATGAGGATTTTATCTTCATTTTGATTTGGAGTCCCCACTGGTACAGAAACTTCTCCACCAAAAATTGTTGACATAGGTCCAGGTTTCAAGTGTTTTAAGGATTTTATCTTCATTTTTAGTCCCCAATGGTACAGAAACTTCCCCACCAAAAATTATGGACATAAGTCCAGGTTTTGGTATAGCCTTATATATAAGGGTACTACACGATTTCAGACATTTTAAAGTTTTTAGCTAAATTTTCGGCCTAAATTGACTATAATTTTGTTCTCAGTGGTAAAAAAATTAAGTTTCAGTGTTTTATTTAGAAATGCACTTAAAACTAGGAAATTATTTGTCGCTTAGCCTCAATAAATATATTCTTTCTCATTATGGAAACTGTCAAATAAAACGCCTGCATTTAAATTATAAATGGTGGCAAAATTAAAGGACAAACGTTTTATTTGAGAGATTCCATCATGAGAAGGAATACATTTATTGAGGCTTAGCGACAAATTATTTCATAGTTTTAAGTGTATTTCTAAATAAAACACTGAAACTTAATTTTTTTTTAAATTATATTTTATTAATTCAAAATATCCTAATTTCAATAATATTTCTTAAATATTTTAAACTCACTATTGTTTTTATATAATTTGTCTCAATAATTAATAAATAAAATCAACTACAAAGCTTTAAAATAGTGTTACATAAGACTACACAAAATTTTAAAATTTCATGATTTTTGGTGAAGGTGTCAACATAGTTCCATGTTTCATAGACCCCACATAACAGTACCTTCTGATTTTCGGTATTTTGAGGATTTTAGCTAATTTTTTTTGGCCGAAAGTTTGGCCGTTAAGTTAACATTTGAGGTTCCCAGTGGTCACAACACATCTCCATAAAAAAATTGTCAATACAGAACTATGTTTTGGTATAATCCCCATATTACAGTACCTCTATATTTTCGGTATTTTGAGGGTTTTAGCTAAATTTGTTTGACCGAACTATCAGTAATTTAACATTTGAGGTTCCCAATGGTCACAAAATTTACCCAGCAAAAATTTTTAACATAGGTCCATCTTTTGTTATTGCCCCTATATAACGATACCTCCCTATTATAGGTTTGTTAAGAACTTGATGTTTTGACCGAATCATCTGTAACTTAAAATTGTATATAGCCCCCATACAACAAGTGAGCCAAGGCTATAGTCGGGTCGGGGCCGACCATGTGATACCCTACACCACTACCCCTGTACATAAGCTTTTGACTGGTAAAATTCAAAATATTAAAATTGGATAGCTTAGCGCCATTGCTCTGAATGTCTTCATTAATACAGGTCAATTTTGTTGAAACGCATTTAAGTGGATCGTCAGTACAACTCAAATAAAAAATGGAAAA
The DNA here is from genome assembly GCF_047663935.1 of Musca autumnalis. Taxonomy (NCBI): domain Eukaryota; kingdom Metazoa; phylum Arthropoda; class Insecta; order Diptera; family Muscidae; genus Musca; species Musca autumnalis. Next base: position 131,199 of record NW_027411647.1, on the reverse strand, counting down.
GTGGGATGTACGCCAACCCTCAATAGGCTTCTTTCTCTGTGAGACCCCCCAAAAACCATAAACATTTCGTGAGGATCCGATCAAAATTCCGACCTGTATTGTAATTGCACAAAAATGGAAATAGGGATGCATTACCGACTGTTGTTTGACCGCCTATGACAACCTATTTCACATCGTTGTAAGGTGATATTTTCTACTTTCCTTGTCAGGTTTTGCTTTCGATATACCTCTTACAGAAAAGAAAAAATATTCGCTTTGAAATAAAACGTTGGCCTTTTCTCCAAATAAGTTGTTGTCACATTCCGACCCCTGAATAATATCCGATCATTACCAAAATCAATAGGCTTTTTCATCTGTAGGACCCCCATTAACCCCCAAAACCCCCTGTGGCGTGATTACAAGAAAATGGAAAAATGGGATGTTATACCGACTATTGCGATATCTCCGTTATTTGGCCACCTACGCCAACCTGCTTTACATCATTGTAACGATGGGATTTTCTACTTTCATAGTCAGTATTTGTTTTTGAAGGCCCCCAACCGAAGCTGTGATATTCGTCATTATTATTAGCGGCTATTGCAATATCTTCGTTGTTTGACCACCTATGACAACCTGCGTTACATCGTTGCACAGGTGAAATTTTATACTTTCATTAACAGGTTTTGATTTTGATATACACCTTAGAGAAGCGGAGATCTTCGCTTTGAAATAAAAGGTTGACTTTTTCTCCAAATAAATTTTTTGCCCATTTCGACCCCTGAGTATTAATCGACCATCACAAAAATCAAAAAAAAATCAGGCTTCTTCCCCTCAGGGACCTTCACGATCGGATTAAAATTGCGACCTGTAGCGTGATTAAAAGGTTTAGGTGGACAGACGGACGGACGGACACACATAGCCAGATCGAGACATTAATTTTGGAATATATATGTACCATTATTTCGATGCGTTACAAAGTTTTTGGCCAAAGCCAACTTATAATACCCTCCCACATAGTGGTGTAGGGTATAAAGATGCCGCGCGATTCGGGACATTGTTTGATACACACGGTGCGCCTTAACTAAATTTAAATGAAAGATGCTTACACCTGGAAAGCTTTTGCGGTTTCTGAAACTACAATTTACATAGATGAGAAAAATAAAAAAATTGGCGGAGGGATTTTCAAATAAATCGCGGTCAAAGTTCGCATTTTTAGTGATTTGTAGGTTTTCACGATTTTGCTTCGAAACCGCAAGACCTATCGAAATGGGATTTAAGAAGATATTGTAGCAGTGAAAATTCTCTACAATATTGACTTCAATTGTAAGAACCATTCATTTAGATTTAGTTAAGGCGCACCGTGCACATTCACTGAATTTATTTATCGACTTTTATCGCCAACAGTAATTTTTCGCCCCCAGCCTTTGATCTTCACATTTGCACTTAGTGATATTTATACCCTATACCACAATGTGGAAAAGGGTATTATAAGTTTGTTTAGCGGGTGAAATGGACCAAAAACATAATATTTATCCAATTTTCTACCGGCTCTGTAGGTCTCAATAATAGTCCGATCAACCCGTACTTTAAATAAGGTAAGAGTATATCACATAGGAGAAGCTTGCAATTTGAGATGGCGATCGGATAATATTTAGAGGGTTAAATGGACCAAAACTTTTGTGCGAAAATTGTGAAAATTTTTAATATACAGCTCTTATCTTAATTCCTGGAAGTGACATTCCGGACAAGTGAGATATACTTGAAAGTGGAACGCTTGACCTTTCAATTGATGCCAATTATGTTGGTGTGCATGATCAGATAACAGAGTTACAGCCTAATATATTCCGTTATTTGTTTGTAGTGCAATAATAAACTCGCTAGAAGTCGCAATTATACATCAAGAGTCACGAAATTTTGCGCCGGGTAAGAGTATAGGTCGAAAAAGATGCCTACAATTTTGAATGATGATCTGATATTCTTTAGCGGGTAAAATGGACCATTACTTTTGTATGAAAAATATAAAAATTTAATTTTTGGTCAATATTTTAATTCCTTGAGGACATATATATTTCGCAAAGTAGCCTACATATGGGAAGAAACTACTGACCTCTCCTCTGATGTAAATTGCAATAAAGTGTTTGCTATATAACGGGCCTACTGCCTTATATATAATGGGTTCTGTGTAGAGAACCACATTTTTATCCCATGCTACATATTGTCTCCCCAAAAGTGTATGTAACACCACGAAATATTCGTCCTAGACCCCTTATTTGGTATTCCAAAATTCATATCTCGACGAGATAAAGCGATTTAGCGATGTGTGTCCATCCATTAAAAATTGTAAACAAGCTTAAGGCCGCAATTATAGACCGATTGTAACGAATTTTTAAGGAGGTTGGGTTCGGGCCAGAATAGAAATCATTAGTTTATGGTGATGATCGTGCAATGTACAGGGGATGAAATGGACCAAAAACAAAATTTTAACCAATTTTGTAGCGGCTCTGTAGGTCAAAATAATAACCCGCAAAATTTTAAACAAAGTTTGAGTTTATGATGAAGAAGAAGCGTACAAACCAACGTGAAGATCAGATAATACTTAGCGGGTTAAATGGACTGAAACTTTTGTGTGAAATTGGTAAAAATTTCAATAATGTAGCAGTTAAACAACGGAAGTAGTAGTACTACATAAGTGGGTTTCATTACATTTTAGTTTGTGTGAACTAAATTTTCCTTTCCTGCTACAAAAATGTCTTTGTCATGCTAGATAACTTTTTGGTTTTGGTCATGAGTATTATACATTACATCTCTGATTTGATTTGATAATTAAATTTTCACAATCATTGAAAACTATAGACTTTTCTTACTTGTTTTCCTTAAAATCGGTTTAAGAAAACGGGGTTTTTTGTTCTAGCACTGCAACTAGCAAAGATGTAGTCAGCAAATTAATTTAATTTGATTGACAACTCTATAAGCTTCTTAATGATATACATATAAGTTTAATCGGTTACTTAAAACCGGTTCAAAAATCGGTTTTAATGTCGGAATATTCGGTTCAAAAATTGAAATAACCGGATCTATCCTCCAAGAAAATTGGTTATTAACGTGTTCGTCATTACAAGAGCTATTTGTCGTAAATATTTCAGAAGCACCCCAGATGTCTACATTAGCAATAACCAATTGTTATGTCTACATACCTATACTTAACAAATAACGAATATACAGAAAAACAAAACATAGTTTAATTCTAAACCAAGTCAAAAATGACAATGAAAACGGGAAAAATCGATTAGTTGTCAAAGAGAACCGCGCCTAAAATCTTCTATTTGGATGCTGAAAAATCTCATCTTGTGGTACTTTCACTACGGTTCAATAAATAAAGGACGAAAAGGACATGAAAGGCATTGAGTTAAAAGAATGAAATGTTCTACAAAAAGATTCGCCAATCGATTTCACTGAAGACATGTCACCTCAAAACGAGGCTACAACAACGCCAAACAGAGATATGGAGCAATTTTCCCAAGTATTATAGGAAAAAAAAAATCAAAAATTTCATCGCGCGGTATCTCAGAGACTTGACCTATGGCGAAAATTTCCTTTTGGGTTTTTAGCATATTCATCAAGGGCTTTCATCTCCAAAAGAAATTTTCCACCCCGCAGACTTTGAGTTCCATTTTGTGTCACAGTGTTATTGGACCAAATTCCGTAACACATTGCAAGTTTCATCAATATCGAACATATGCGTGTTTAGTGTAGCAAATACGTGAAATCGGCCGAAAATATATATTGGAGACACATACAAATCTGAACTGATTTCCATATAATTAGGCATATTTATTTCCAGATCAAATTCAGTCCCACGTTCCAAATTTCATCAAAATCGGACGTATATAGCGTGTTTGGTGCAGCAAATACGTGAAATCGGCCGAAAATATATATATGGGAGCTATCGAAACGGATTTCGATATAGTTTTGCACATTTACACATTCCAAATTTAATCGAAATCGGACATATAAAGCTGGTTTGGTGCAGCAAATACCTGAAATCGACCAAAAATATATATGGGAGCTATCTGAACGGAGTCACACGTTCCAAATTTCATCAAAATCGGACTATATAGCGTGTGTGGTGCAGCAAATACGTGAAATCGGCCGAAAATATATATGGGAGCTATATCCAAATCTGAAATGATTTCGATATAATTTGGCACATTTATATTTAGACCGAATTCAGTCAACCAAATTTAGTCGAAATCGGACATACATATAAAGCGTGTTTGGTGCAGCAAATGCGTTAAATCGGGCGAAAATATATATGGGAGCTATATCCAAATCTGAACGGATTTCGATATAATTTGGCACATTTATTTCTAGACCGAATTGAAGCACACATTCCAAATTTCATAGAAATTGGACGCATATAGCGTGTTAGGTACAGCAAATGCGTAAATTCGGCCGAAATTATTTATGGGAGCTATATCCAAATCTGAATTGATTTCGATATTATTTGGCACATTTATTTCCAGACCAAATTCAGTCACACATTTCAAAATTCAGCGAAATTGGATATATATAGCGTGTTTGGTGCATCAAATACAGGAAATCGGCCGAAAATATATATGGGAGCTATATCTAAATCTGAACGGGTTTCGATATAATTTGACACATTTATATTTAGACCGAATTCAGTCACACATTCCAAATTTAGTCGAAATCGGACATATAAAGCGAGTTTGGTGCAGCAAATACCTTAAATCGGGCGAAAATATGTATGGGAGCTATATCCAAATCTAAACTGATTTCGATATTATTTGGTGCATTTATTTTTAGACCGAATTCAGTCACACATTCCAAATTTAGTCGAAATCGGACATATAAAGCGTGTTTGGTGCAGCATATACGTAAACTCGGCCGAAAATATATATGGGAGCTATATCCAAATCTGAACGGATTTCGATATAATTAGGCACATTTATTTCTATACCGAATTCAGTCTCACATTCCGAATGCGTGAAATTGTCCGAAAATATATATGGGAGCTATATCCAAAACTGAAATGTTTTCGATATTATTTGGCACATTTATTTCTAGACTGAATACAGTCGTACATTCCAAATTTCATCGAAATCGGACATATATATATAGCGTGTTTGGTGCAGCAAATTCGTGAAATTCGCCGAAAATATATCTGAAAGCTATATCCAAATCTGAACGGATTTCAATAAATTTTGGCACATTTATTTTTAGACCGAATTTTATCATACTTTCCAAATTTATTTTCCACATTTATTTCAAGACCGAATTTAGTCACATATTCTAAATTTCATCGAAAACGGACGTATATGGGGTGTTTGGTGCAGCAAATACGTGAAATCGGCCGAAAATATATATGGGAGCTATATCCAAATCTGAACCGATTTTCACCAAAACAATAGCGTTCTTTCAATGGCTAACAAAATTATGTTCCCCAATTTTCAGCTGAATCGGACATTAAGTGCGACCTGTACATTGCGATCGGACGGACGGACATGCATAAATCGACTCAGCAAGTGATTCTATGTATATGTCTAGGAGGAACTATAGGTCTATCTCGTTTCCTTTTGTTACATACAAATGCACAAAGACATAATACCCCTTACCACAGAGTGGTGTAGGGTATAAAAATTGATACTTGTGTCATGATTATCTGTCTTTATTTGTTCGCAATTGTTATAATTGTTTAACTTTGGCTTGTCACCCAATTAACCCATACAGTTTTCTCCCAAACACTTTAAGAGCCATCTACTTTCGCGAACATTTCACAAATGTAAGTAGTTGAGTAGTAACATCTTTCTACCAAATGAACGTTACCTACAAATACAAAGCTAAATTGGATCTTTTAGAATTGCACAATATTTAATTTACTACACCTCGTAATACTTTTCAATACTTAGTACCCAAAAATTTAGCCTTGCATACAGAAAATGCCACAGAAGGCAGACGTCGTACTTCGTTCGTTCGTTGTGGTAGCATTTCTGGTGAAATTCAAAACTTGCGACTGCATGGCAAGTAAGTTAACGATGCAGAAACTTGAAGAAAGTTCTGTTATCAATTTCATGACAACAAATAAATTTTAATTTATCGTCGGTGGCAGGCCACATTCACACCCTCAAACCAAGGCAGCAAAAACACTCACCCAGAGAGAGTTCTTTGCAAAGGACATTAATATTGTTTCGCAAAGATTATTATGATTAATAGGAAATTTGGGTATAATAATGTTAAATTTAAAAATTTTAAATCCCCCAACGAACCAATTGAGAGATAAAACAAAATTACGACAAAAAGTATTTAAGTGGCCCCTAGTTGTTGTGCTACAGTCGTTTTTTTTTCTTATTTTCAATCATGTGTGTGTGCGTATTTTTGTTTAACACAAACAATACACTGCAAATGAAAATGGCATAAAATTGCTTTAGATTTGTTTTAAATTCTTTGCATTTCTTTATTACCCATCAATGTATGATTGAATGCCGAGCGAATGAATGGCCAGAGAGTTGTATATGTGTGTGCGAGTGTGTGTGAATGTATGGGTGATTGGATGAGTTGCTCATGCTGCATTTTAAGCCTGTTTGCATTTATTTATTCTATTTTGTATTTTTTCTTCTTTGTTGTTGCTTTACTCGAACCATTTAACAACGTTTACCTGTTTGCACTTAAGAGCAGACAATGAAACCAATTAAAAACGATTTATTACTCTACTTTCACTCCGGCTTTATTGGGGGGAATATTCATGTGAACATTGCTAGATACAGTGGTAGGCTTGGTGGCGTATAAGAAATGTATTGCAAGTGTGCGTAACGTATACGCAATAGTGATTTAACAGACACAGAAGCATAGCAAAAATTTTTGATGCCAAAACTAGTTGGTTGAAACGATTCCGAACTTCATATTTTCACGTGGACGAAGTTACGATTTTTACAGGAATAACAACGAATTCTTTAGCATGAAAAGGGAAGAAGTATATTTTTAAAAATTCAAAGGTATAAACCAAATTTCAATGATTTGGATGCAAAAATAAATCACGAGAAAAGAGTAGATCTATCATGAGTATCTTTGGACTGCTCCTTAGTGGTAGGTTATTGAAAATACAACCCATTCACATTGTTGTTCATTATAATTGCAAATTGTTTAAGGATAATCCATGGCACAATAATAGAGGTAGATTCATGCAAACATATGATAATTTTTTTTTTTATAAATTCACCCTTGACAGAGCTCAACTTTCGAGATTTAATTGAAATTAGACCCTTTTATTTGTACGTATAATTATAATTATAATCTAAATAAATAAAAATCAAATGTTGTTCGTTGGTAATGGCATCAGTTGATAACGGCTGGACCGATTTGGATAGTTTTTTTTTGAAATGCTCGCCATAACCCACTTTTACGCCCAATTTTTTCAATTGACCACGGTCACTTTTTAAAATATATATTGCAAAAATTACGCATGCATCGGTTTAAAAAATTACGGATTAATCTACAATTTAGATACTTCTTTGGGGCCTAAAGACCTGACGACGCCTGTTTTTTAAATATGTTATGTATATACCCAATACTACTGAACCGATTTCCTTCAAATTTGCAGCAAAAGCTCAATGTTTGCCGTTGTTATGTATATTTTATGAATTTTGGAGGGTACCTTCCCCACGCTTCTCTGTTAAACGCTATATAAGCCAAACTTATGATTATAGCGGTTTCAACATTAATTTGGGAGCCAATGGGGTTGTGTGTACCCTAGGTACATATTTGGAGCCAAAATACCGGTCCACGCCCACTTTTTTATGTTATACCTTGAAAACTGATGACCACGCCCACTCTTTTCAATACGATATTTTTCAGAACTACTGAACCTAATTTCATGCAATTTTCAGAAAATGTTCAGGAATGTCCCGTGGCCCAAAATGCTATATATTTGCAGACGAATTTGGGGGGCTTATTCTTTTATAATCCCTTTATATGCTAAACTTATGAGTGCATTCGCAGGTAAATTAATTTTCGAGACAACGTTGGTTGCGCCCACGATATATTTAAAAATTTCCTTAAATGGTGAGGTTCAGCGGTCCATCAGCTATGAAAAACTAAAACATATAAGTCTCAATAAGCGGAAGAATTCGACTTAACTGTTCTTTAACTTTTATAGTTATATCGCTTTAGGATAAAGACAGGGGACATGGACGATAATAAATCCAAAACAGCATCAATGGGCGAAAAAATCCGACAAAGTCGGTAAGAGAAAAAAAGGCTACAGATGAAATCTGTTGATAAATTTAAAATCCTCCTGGGTTTGACAAGGGACCGAAGAATTGAGTTAGAAAATACGTATTTTTGAATTGTAAAGTAAATAAAAAGTAGTCAGTAAAGCTCATTACGACGGGCCAGCAACGTGGACCGGGGTCTGCTAGTATCTACATATATTTTTATGTACAGTAAAATCGCGGTAATTCTAATTCTCGCGCCATAGAAATACGACTAAAAATTTACCTCATCGAAGTAAGGGTTTTAGACCCCAAGTATGTTTAGACGAAATTCGTTTCAGACAATTTGGAGTCGATTTAACCATGTCCATGTCGGTCTGTCTGGCTGGTGCTCACGATAACTCCCGAACGGATTAACCGATTCGAACCCCTTTTGGATATCGTAATATTTTGTTCAAACTTAGTTTAACAAAAAAACTCTCAGATCGAACAAAAAAACTCTCAGATCGTGTTGAAGTTTTTTCAGCACGTTGTCCTTGCGGCTGCCTTTACGAAGCTACGGTTGTTTCTTGCGCAAGTCCATACTACTTGAGATATTGGCCTAAAAGCTCCAAGAAACACTGACGGCTCCAACCAAAATGGCAAATCCGCAAGATAATCCTCGCAGGTAGTTTCTGATTGGTGCAGACTTTGCACATCGTATTATTTCATCCAGTCATGTATCAGGTTTGAATATGGACTATATCGGTCCACTCCTTCGGGTACCTCCCACACGAAATTCGGAAAAAGTGAAGTTTAAGAGCTCCTTTCGCATCGTATTGATTCTTTTTTCAGTTGGTTGCTAGAACAACCTCATTTACAATTTTTTTCCGAGTAAGTCAACACTTCCTGAGATAATGGCAAAAAAGCTCGAAATGCCTGCCTGCACAAAAATGTTTGGTATATGTCAATGATATGTTATAGCCCCACATTACGGTACCTACAGATTTTAAAGCAAACTCATGATACAAAATCAATATATTTTATATACGATTTGGTTTTGTTGTTTTTTGGTCAGTGGCAGGCAATTCCAGAAGACGGTATTGAATGTATACCGCCCAGCCAAGATGTGGTAAAGACAGCAATAAATCGGCTGAAGAATAATAAGGCAGCAGGGGCCGATGGCTTACCAGTCGAGCTGTTCAAAACCGAAGGCGACACGCTGATAAGGTGTATTCATCAGCTAGTTAGCACCATCTGACAGGAAGAACGAGTACCCGACGATTGGAACCTGAGTATCCTGTGCCTCGTCTACAAGAAGGGAGATAAGACTGTATGCTCTAACTATAGGGGCATAAGTCTACTCCCTATTGCCTACAAGATCGTGTCAGGGATATTGTGCGAACGACTAAAGCCTATGGTCAACGAGATAATTGGACCATACCAATGCGGCTTTACACCTGGCAAGTCCACTATTGACCAGATATTTACCCTGTGGCAAATCCTGGAGAAGACCCAAGAGATGCAGATCGACACCTACCACATTTTTGTCGATTAAAAAGTAGACTTCAGCGGGCTGTCCGCTTCGTTCAAGCCATGTCTGAATTTGGTATCCCCGCAAAGCTCATCCGGCTTTGTAAAATAACGTTAACTGACACGATTTCCTCAGTTGAAATAGGAAAGAACTTCTCCGAAGAGTTTTGTACCAAAAGAGGTTTCAGGCAAGGAGACAGCCTTTCGTGTGATCCCTTCAACATCCTGCTGGAAAAGGTTATACGAGAGGCAAACGTCAAAAAAAGTGGCACAATCTACACCAATAGCCACATGTACCTTGCTTATGCAGAGGATATATCTGTAAAAGAAGTAACTGATACCTTTATGAAGGTCGAAGGAGAATCTGGCGGTAAACGGTGAAATAAAAAGAAGAATTATATTGGCCAACAGATGATACTTTGGTTTAAGTAAGCAGTTTAAAAACAAAGCCACATCTCGTCAAACAGAAATAACGCTCTACAAAACACTGATACTACCCGTGCTGATGTAGGGCTCCAAAGCCTGGGTACTTGCGCAAGCAGACATGGCAGTGCTTGGTGTGTTTGAGAAAAAAAATTCTTCGAAAGATCTACGGACCAATCTGCGTTGACGTTAATATCGACGTCGCATGAACCATGAGCTGTATCTGCTATACAACGACATCAATATAGTTAAACGTAGGCCATATCATAAGGATGAGCGAAGATGAACCCGCTAAAAAGGCGTATAAATACGGACCGCTTGGCGGTGCACGCAGAATTGGCAGGCCAAGGAATAGATGGCGCAAATGGATGGCGATGGATGAAGAGATGAAAAGGCGCGGTACTCCAGAGTGCGAAACAAAAAATAGAGAGAAAAGGATATCTTTTCTTAGTTCGGCCTATGGAACAAATGTTCTGTAATGGCTGAGGGTATATCTCCGTCAGCACAGCTGACTGATTCTTTCTTACTTGTGTCCTTCACATTTTAACTGTGTAGTGGAAAATCGGTAAAATTAACACGCAAAATTATGAATGAAATGCTGATAACGGTAGTACTTTGCCGCAGCTTTATTTTGCTTTTACCGACAAATTTGGTTAAATAAGGAAATTATAAGCATTTTTATTTTACCGATTTTAGTCGGTATCAAAAAAATTGATGAAAATGAAAAAATGTGAATCTATCAACTGATGAATAGAAGTACCGGGGAGATGTTCCCAGTCCAGGCAACGGTACATTTTCAATGGTGGTAGAAATACACCTCAAAGTAACTTTGAAAAAATTTCCTAAGTATTTCTTGGCTACAGACAGTGGGTCTATAACAGCCCTCGGTACCGAACACATATACATTTTGTAATTGGGTTTGTTTAAAAATGTAAACATTTTTTTAAGTTTCCCAATATAACATTTTCGTTGTTTTTTTCTAATAAAACCAGTACATATTTTGAAAATTCTCATTTAAGAAGAATCGGTGGGAAAAATATTTACACACACTACTACAAAAGGTGCTCCCAATGCCGAGGCCTAGTCTACAACAGGGATGCCCGTCATATTTTTTATTGCATACTTTACGGGGTGTCATTGATGTTATATGGCAAAAGTCTCCTTGTCTTCCTTCAGTCAACATTTGTAGGCATACAGATGTTTCCTTAAGATTAGTTGTAAAATATAACATATGGTGTGTTTTAAGTGAAATCGGACACTTTTAGAAAATGAAGTTTTTGATTTCCTTTATTTTTGGCAGTGGTGATGCTGCTCATCATTTCAGTATATTTTCAGATTTTTTTTACTAACGGTTCCACAGATATCGCTCCTTAAAAAAATTCGAATTTTGTTTAAACTATGTGCAAAAAAATACTCAATATTAAAAAGGTTCTTTAATATTGGTCCATATAGAAGGCTATATTTTTGCACCCGAATTTCTTTTTCCATAATCAGGTCATGTTGGAAGATGGGCTATACCGACCCCATATTCACATTAAAGGTTCCCAGTGGTCACAAAACATCTCCACAAACATCGACATAGGTTCATTTTTATACCCTCAGCATTTATGCTAACGAGGGTGTATACACTTTCATACGGGGCAAAATGTGCCTCATCGAAATAATGGTTTTGGACCCCAAGTATGTTTCGACGAAATGTGTTTCAGACAATTTGGAGTTGGTTTAGCAATGTCCGTCCGTCTGTCTGTCTGCCTGGCTGGAGCGCACGATAACTCTCGAACTGATGAACCGATTCGGTTCAAATTTTGTCTTTCGTAATATTTTGCCCAAACTTAGTTTAAGTTCGAAGATGGGCTATATCGGTCCTCTCCTTCCGGTACCTCCCATACAAAAGTTCGAAAATTTTCGGAAAATTTGTGAGCACGATAACGCTTGAAGGGAATAACCGACATACTTTGCACATCGTAATATTTCTACCAAACTTAGATGAGGTTCCAATATAGACTCAATCGGTCCACGCCTTCGGGTACCTCCCACACAAAATTTCGGAAAAGTTCACTATAGGACCTGCTCTCGAATCGCTTCCACTTTTGTTGTAACAACTTGTATTCACTCCCCACCATACGACGGTACAAGTTTCATCAGGGGCATGTCCATACTTCTTGAGAAAATAGCCTTAAAGATGCAAAAAACCCCTATGAGACCGTGTGTAGTGGTTGGAGCGCAAGATAATTATCGAATGGATCTGCCGATTCGCTTCAAAATTTGGCCTTTGTAATATTCTGTTCAAACTTAGTTTAAGTTCCAGGAAAAGCCATATCGGTCCACTCCTTCAGGTACCTCCCCCACAAAAGTTCAAAAATGTTCGGGAAAACTGTGCGCACGATAACGCTTGATGGGAGTGACCGATTTGGTCCATAGTTTGCACATCCTAATAAGTCTACTAAATGTAGATCAGGTTCGAATATGGACAATATTAGTCCAATCCTTCATATACCTCCCACACACAATTTCGGTTAAATTCACTTTAAGACCTGCTCTCGAATCAATTTGATTTTTGTTGAAGCATCTTGCATTCGCTGCCTTAATTACGGCAGTAAAAGTTGTTTCAGCGGCAAGTCCATACTTCTTGAAAAAACAGCCCGAAACGTGTAAAAAACCTCTACACCCCCGTATGCAGTGGCTGGAGAGCTAGAACCGAAAACTGCGTTCGTCCACACTTTGGATATCGTAATATTTCTTCGAATATTAGATAAAATTTGAATGTGGTGCTTATAGGTCCACTCCTTCCGCTATCTCCCCCACAAAAGCTCGAAAATATTCCCATGTTTTGGTATAGCCCCCATATAACGATACCTCTCGATTTTAGGTATTTTTAGAATTTGAGCTACTTCTTGACGGAAATAACTGTTACTTGACGTTTGAGGTTGCCAGTTCATGAAATAATGTCAAGACAGGTTCATACTTTGATATAACCCCATTTAAAGGAGACGCCCGATTGAAAACAGTTTTTATACATTTTTCTGACGATAAATAGGCATTTGGGTATGAGCGGCCACATAATATCTCCACCTAAAATTGTGGACTGGAAAGAAAACTAACTAAGATTTTATGGTGGAGTGGATAAAAGGTTCGGCCCGGTCGAAATTAACCCTTTTTTTGTTCTTATTTCACAAGTAATGCTGTTTAATGTATTTATGGTGTGGAGATAGCTGATCTATCTATAACTACCTTACAATTGCAAATACCAACATCGAAACTATCAACCACTGTGATACTGTGATGCCTCCATTAAATGCAGCAGCTGTAACAATAACACCTAAATACGACAATAACATTTGAACTTTTGTGGTACGTGTCTCAATAAGAAATCAATTTCCGTTAACGATTTTAATTTCCGTTTGCAATAATTATTCAATGTCAGCAATAAAGTACCAGTACTATAGTGTTCGAAACATCAGGCACGTTCATGGACGTATGTACGTTGAAACATGACGTAGCAGAATAGTTTGATGTAATCGTTTGGAAAATACTATTACATCATCTAAGTGGTTTCGAACAAAAAGAACATGTTCATAGATGATGTGATGTGAAGGAAAATATTTCAGATTTTATAATTTTGCAAGCAATAATATGAAAATTCTATATACATACATATGTGCATATTCATATTTATTTTTGTATAAATATTTAAATAGTTGACTGTTGTTATGAAACAGTATCGGAATACTTTGGAGCTGAAAATGAGACATTTTGTTAGAAACCACAATTATATAGGTCGATAAACAGTGGAAAATATTAACTAACCGGAATAATGCTTTACAATTTTAAATAGTGAGATACCGAAGGATACCAATATAGCCCATCTAAAAACTATATCTACGATTGGCAGAAATATTATATGAAGTTTGGACCAACTCGGTTACTTCGTTCCATCGAACAGTGGACAATTTTATAAAAAAACCTGGCCAAAACTCTAAAAATGATTGAATTTAAACCTAACATTGAGTTGTTATGTTTTTCGGGTCGCTGGTTTCATTTTTCATATTTTTAACCCTCAGACGGCCATTAAAGGGGTCTTTTTGGGCCCTTCTCCTATTAAATGTGATCGTATCAGATTAAAATATTCTACAAATTGGTTCGCCAAAAAATTTGACTATAGGTCAGGAATACACCAAAACTCTATATGTTACCTAAACTCCAGAAATATGCAAAGTTATAATCACATTTTAGGGTTAAGGTCGTACTTCATGTGGGTTTTGGCAAAATTGTCATACAAAGCATCATTTTAGAAGATCGGCGTCAAAGACAATAATGTTCTCCGCTAAATTTCACTATAAGTCACTAAAGAAATTAAATCTCTATTTGTATTACATACCAAGGAAATATCGGTATCAATTTTGCCAAAAAAAAAAAAAAAACGAAGAAACTAAAATAGCATTGCAAGCTTCCACCATTTCTACAGTTTTGGAAATATTTTAGTTAAGATCACTTGGAATCCTTGCACTTTAGGTGTATAATGTCTTTGGCAACTTTACTGACAAGAATGCGAGGAATATTTTTCTTAAAAAAATTAACCCTCGCGCGAGTCATAAAAGGGATCCTTTTGTTCCCTTTTTCCACAAATCTTTAAGATCTCCTATAAAATGTGGTCGGATCAGACCAAAATATTCTAGAAATTTGTTCGCCACTAAATTTTACTATAGGTCTTAGAATATATCAAAACTCTACATTATACCCAAACGCCAGAAAGTGACCCTGTACTATATTCTGACATTCTGAATGAAAGAAAATCTGTACATACCTGCAAGACAAAATATCACATAAAAACGAAAAGTGCAAATATGTGCAGAATGTTTCGATAAGAATTGGTAAAAAAATCTTCCCTTTTTATGAAATGGTAAGGTACCCACCCCAACTCGGTCTTACTCACAACTATTTTCATCATTTATTGTGAAAATTGGCCCATAACAAATCAACAAGTACGAACACCAATTATTAAAAAGCGCGCACTGTTTTGGCAACACTGAACATTTTAAATTCGTTTCACATACCTTTCATTACAGTTACACCAAAGAATATTAAAAAACCGTAGTTTATTTTGGATATCATAATATTTTAATAAAGAACTTATATGTTGAGAAAAAAATGTTTCTTAAATAGGGTCACTTTGACCTGCTTTTATACCCACTTTCTAAACAAGAAACGTATAGATGCCTATTATTGTTGTTGGCGTTTTTTATTGTTGGACTGCAGAATTTTACATCTTTGTGTTTATTTCAGCTTTAGTCCATATTTTGTTGTATTCAAGTATTTGAATAACAACAAAATGTTTTACAGTGGATATGAAATTGATTAGTTGCGGGCGGAGGGTAGGGAATACTATAGTTTCAGTTGTCACCAAACAACTTCATCAGTTCCCCTTTCCGCCGACTCTGTATCGATAAACAGGTCAATAAGCCCATCCAGCAAATTAAACAAAATGAGAAATTTGCTATATGGCCCTAAAGCTGATTACCCTACAATTTGAGTCGAACTAAAGAATTTCATATCCACCACTGTTTTTATGTCGTCTTTGCTTTGCAAAGAATACGAACATAGGATTGTTGCTTCAATAAGCGGGGGTAAAACAACGAGAAAGTTGTTGTTTTTGCATTACGCATTGATCAACAAGGCCGTGCTGATGCCTATTATTGTTGTTGGCGTTTTTTATTGTTGGACTGCAGAATTTTACATCTTTGTGTTTATTTCAGCTTTAGTTTAGAGTCGGCGGAAAAGGGAACTGATGAAGTTGTTTGGTGACAACTGAAACTATAGTATTCCCTACCCTCCGCCCGCAACTAATCAATTTCATATCCACTGTAAAACATTTTGTTGTTATTCAAATACTTGAATACAACAAAATATGGACTAAAGCTCAAATAAACACAAAGATGTAAAATTCTGCAGTCCAACAATAAAAAACGCCAACAACAATAATAGGCATCAGCACGGCCTTGTTGATCAATGCGTAATGCAAAAACAACAACTTTCTCGTTGTTTTACCCCCGCTTCAAGAAACGTATATATTTTTCCATAACTTCACGCAGTGGGACCCCATAAGCAATATTTGACACTATTTAGCGTAAATTGTTAATTTTTTTTTGATTTTTGGCCAGCTTTTTCAGAGATTTGGCCACTGTGCAACGTTGTCGAGCCAGTTACTCAAGAAGATTGAACTTCCCCCGAAAAACCTTTACCGTAGTAATACGGTAATAGAGAACAACCTGTTGCCAAAAAAATTAAATCGACCGAGCAGCTGTTCTTAAACTGAACTTTGCACTATAGGTAATTTGCCCAGTTTTTGAGGCAAAACGTCGATTTTGCAACTTTAATAATAATAATTTTTTAGTTGGCATTGAAAAAAGTACATGTCAAAATTTATTAATATGAATGATATTTTTCAAAATAGCGCCATTATCGCGGTTTAAATTGCCGTCAAAATTAGAATTTCGAAGAAAAACTAAAAAAATATATTATAAGGGCAAAAACAAATTGCCTTTAGTGCTTTGGCTAAAAATTTTGCATTTTTGAATTCTAACCTAATTTATGTCTGGTAGAAATAATACGAGCTGAACATGTTGGACAAATTGGTCGATTGGTCGAGAGTTATCGTGTTGGATAAATTGAATGTTGGACGAATTTTTGTCGAACATGATCTATGTTTGGATAAAATATTACAAGTGGTCAAGTTTGGATTCGTTGATCCTTTATAATTTGATCTTTTCGGGATTTGGACGCGCACTAACCAGACGGAGCAACGGACATACCGATCGACGGACAGGGCACTTTAGCCCCATATCCCAATTTGTTTAGATGTTAGAGTGATTACCACAGACGAACGGTCGCACAGTGGGAAAAAATACAGAACTAGCGTGCAGAAAATCAAAAAATTAATTTCTTCATTTAGTATGGAAGTTCTTTTTTACATTTTAACGTGTCTTTTCTAGAATAACGTCTTAAATTGTTTACCTGCGATTTTTGGTTTTATAGCAATTTTTAGGAAATTTGCCAATTCGGGAAGGAAGATTTTTTAAGTTGGGTTCAAATAAAACTACGATTATGGGAAAATTTTTGACAAATAATATCAGATATCACTTGGAATTGATCACAGCATAACAAATGAGAAAAAACAGAATAAGACCTCCTTGCGGTTCCCACGACATGGTTGGAAGTATGAAAATTAATGCAATGATGCGTCTCCAAACAAACTGTTAAATACAAGTTACCCTCCACCATAAATTATGTATATTCAAACCAGATTTCAGCCATTTCGATGCGGTAGTGAGGTCACACCTTTCAAATACCGAAAATCGGGAGGTGCTGTTCTGTTTCGGTGTTATATGGAAGCCACAATTTTCAAAATGCCGAAAATCGGGCGTTACTGCCCTATAGGGGCTATATCAAAAGTGGACCTGTACCAACTATTCCCTGTCGGAATATTTTATATCTCCAACAAAGAATAAATGTCGATTTTCAGACATTTCAGTTGGTTAACGCTGCCAAAACCTTCAAAATTACCAAAATCGGACCGAAAAGGCTGGAAATTGGTACTTAGTCTTCGTTGGGAGTATACAACTTTTCCCCAGAATTTTGTCGGTAAAGGTTCACGCCTTCATATAGCCCCCATAGAACGGCACCTCCCGGTTTCCGGAATTTTGAAGGTTGTGGCCTCAATATTCCAACGAAATGGCTGAAATTTTGTATTTAGTCTTCATTCTGGGTATAAAACTTTCCATATGAAATGTGTCGGTATAGGTCAACGACTTCATATAGCCCGCTTAGAACGGTACCTCCCGATTTTCGGTATTTTGAAGGTTGTGACCTCAATATTCCAGCGAAATTACTGAGGTTTGTTATTTGGTCCTTTTTATGGGTTTAAAACTTTTCACCTGAAATTTTTATACCCTATACCACAATGTGGAAAAGGGTATTATATGTTTGTTTTGTTAAAAATTCATGTAACACCGCGAAATATTCGTCGGAGGCCCCCAGTGTGATATATCAATCTTCATATCTCGACGAGATAAAGCGACTTTGATATGTGTGTCCGTCCGTCCGTCCGTCTGTCCATTATAAATTGTAAACACGCTCCAGGCCGCAATTATGGACCGATCGTCACGAAATTTTGTATGGAGGTCAGGTTCAGATCAGAATAGATCCCTATTCTTATTGGTGATGATCGTGAAATATTTAGCGGGTGAAATGGACCAAAAACATAATATTTATCCAATTTTCTAGCGGCTCTGTAGGTCTCAATAATAGTCCGATCAACGCGTAATTTTAAATAAGGTAAGAGTATATCACGAAGGAGAAGCTTGCAATTTGAGATGGCGATCGGATAATATTTAGAGGGTTAAATGGACCAAAACTTTTGTGTGAAAATTGTGAAAATTTTTAATATACATCTTATATCTTAATTCCTGGAAGTGACATTCCGTTATTTGTTTGTAGTGTAATAAAAAACTCGCTAGAAGTCGCAATTACACATCAATAGTCACGAAATTTTGCACCGGGTAAGAGTATAGGTCGAAAAAGATGCCTACAATTTTGAATGATGATCTGATATTCTTAAGCGGGTGAAATGGACCATTGAGGACATATATATTTCGCAAAGTAGCCTACATATGGGAAAAAACTACTGACCTTTCCTCTGATGTAAATTGCAATAAAGTGTTTGCTAGATAACGGGCCTACTGCCTAATATATAATCGGTTCTGTGTAGAGCACCACATTTTTATCCCATGCTACATATTGTCTCTCCAAAAGTTTATGTAACACCACGAAATATTCGTCCTAGACCCCTTATTTGGTAAGCCAAAATTCATATCTCGACAAGATAAAGCGATTTAGCGATGTGTATCCGTCCATTAAAAATTGTAAACAAGTTTAAGGCCGCAATTGTGGACCGATAGTAACGAATTTTTTAAGGAGGTTGGGTTCGGGCCAGAATAGAAATGATTAGTTTTTGGTGATGAACGTGAAATGTTCAGGGGATGAAATGGACCAAAAACAAAATTTTAACCAATTTTGTAGCGGCTCTGTAGGTCAAAATAATAACCCGCAAAATTTTAAACAAAGTTTGAGTTTATGGTGAAGAAGAAGCGTACAAACCAACGTGAAGATCAGATAATACTTAGCGAGTTAAATGGACTGAAACTTTTGTGTGAAATTTGTAAAAATTTCAATAACGTAGCGGTTAAACAACGGAAGTAGTACTACTACATAAGTGGGTTTCATTACATTTTAGTTTGTGTGAACTACTACTGCTACAAAAATATCTTTGTCATGCTAGATAACTTTTTGGTTTTGGTCATAAATATTATACATTACATCTCTGATATTTGATAATTAAATTTTCACAATTATTGAAAAGAAGTTCCGTGGAGAGCGATTTGTCCAAGGATAGTGGTATAGGGTATTCCATGGTCGGCTCCGTCCGACTATAGACTTTTTCTTACTTGTTTGCTATGGGTCTATGTCTTCATTTGGTATTTAGTTTTAAATTGGGTATAAAACTTTCCATATGAAACCTGTCACGCCTTCATATAGCCCCCATGAACGGTACCTCCCGATGTTCGGTATTTTGTAAGTTGTCTGAATTTTGGTATTTAGTCTACGACTGACATTCGTCACTACAGGTTCACGTTTCGATATAGCCCCCATTGAACGATACCTCCTGATTTTCTGAAATGTCCGAAATTTATATTTGTCTTCCATGGGGTTATAAAATATTCCGGAAGAGATATATCAACATAGGTACACATCTTCCTATATCCCCCATAGAAGCGTACCACTTGATTTTCGGTATTTTGGATTTTTTAGACACTTATCTTACCGAAATATCGGATTTTGGTATTTAGTGTTCTTTGAATCTAAAAACTTTCCGCCAGAAATTTGTCGGTATAGATCGACGTTTTGAAATAGTCCTATGAAACGATACTTGGTTTTTAGTCTTCTTCATAAACGAAAGGAAACTAATTATTCAATTTTAGTTCAATACAACGCGTGGTGGAGGGTATAGCAAGTTCGGCCCGGCCGAACTTAACGCCGCTTACTTATTTTTATTATTATTTGTTTAACATCAATATAGTTATGACTGTTTTACAAACCATATTATATTTTTATGAGTTTTTTCTAAGATTAGATACAATCTTAATCATAAGGTATTCTATAAAAAGCTCACGCACAAAGTCATTAGAAATTGTTCTAAATGAGATTTTTGGAAAAACTTTTTAAGTCACTATAAGCAGGTATAGCTTATATAAGCTTAGGGGCCACACGACATACACGCTGCGCCTGAACTAATTTTAAATGAAAGGCACTTTCACCTGGGATGTTTTTGCGGATTCTGAAAGTACAATATTGCCGGATGGCTTTTTAAATAAATCGCAGTCAAAGTTCATATTTTACGGATTTTTAGGTTTTCACAATTTTGCTTGTAGCAGTAAAAATTCTCTACAAGATTGACCTTTCTGATATTTTGTAGGTTTTACCTTTCCTTACCTTCAAATTGGACAATGCACTGACTCTATCGCATCCTTTAAAACAATGTCATGCACGGTGCGCCTTAACTAACTTAAAATGAAAACCGCTTACTCCTGGAAAGTTTTTTCGGATTCTGAATTATTTCATTTCTGAATTATTTCATTTGTAATTCGAATTGTTCCAATTGAAATTACAAAAGGGAATAATTCAAATTACAAATAGAATAATTCGCATTTCAAATGGAATCATTCGAATTACAAATGGAATAATTCGAATTTCAAATGTCAATGACCTGGTTTACACGGCGCAATTTAACATGTTTTTTTCAAGTTTTAATTTTTCCTCATTCAATTTAGTATTCTCCCATGCTGACACTAGTTTCTGCAATTTGAGAAATTTATTTGTTTAACATGTGTGTGAGAACTTTAAAGGCATTTTCTTTCAATTCCCTTCCCCTTCTGCTATTAAAACGGAAACGTCAACTTTCATGATAATTAAGTGAAACCATTAATTTTGTAAACACCTTAAGCCAGTTGAAGCAAGTCTACAAAAAAACAACATTTCAGGTATTAATTAAAATTAAAATGCCTTTGTATAATCCCAAGGAGTTAATTTGTAATTACGTTTACAAATCTCATTGTGCTTGGCTGTTCAAAGGAAGAAAAGAACAAGGAAAAAGAGGAGTAAAATAATTACAACTCTTTCATTTTAAATGATTCTTATAAGGAGGGTCGCATAGTCATGTTTGTTATTGTGATGTTTTTAATGTAATTGGAATCCAATGTGTTGCAATAGAATACCCTATGTGCACATTGGGGGAGTGAAGCAACCTTCGTAGATTTTCGAGTGTCCCAACTAGAAAGCAATTATTTTGGGTGTCCCTAACCTCATTCTGTCTCCTTTACGATATAATAAAGTTTCACGATTTTTTTTAAATTTATTAAAAATGTTGTTATAGTTTGGGACACCCAAAAAATTGCGTTCAAAATGGGACACCCTTTATTTATTTTTTATAAATGGTACCGTAAGATGTTCCACAGCTCCTCAAGATCAATGCCAGATTGACGTGTCATATAATTAAGCTCAAAATATAACTGGAACTCACAAAGTGTTATGAGAAAGTCAACTTTGTCCATTTTAGAATGTAGGAATTATGTACACGGAAGAAGAAACACAGTCTCTCTTACATATTTCCAAAAAATATTTGGGTGCAAAAACATATTTGGGTGCAAACAAATATATGTTTAAGTGCAAACAAATATTTGTTTAGATGAAATATAAAGCCACAAAAAAGCATACGCATACACACACCTTTTCCTTTTATTAGAAATACCAAACACAAAAGCAACAACAGAAGCGCAGGTACATACAAAATTCCAAATACAAAAAAATAGTGTCACACTTTTAGAAAGAAAAACAAATAAAAACAAGTAAGAAAAGGCTATAGTCGGACGGGGTTGACCATGTGATACCCTACACCTTTACCCCTGGGAATTAGCTTTCCACATATAAAAATTTCTTTATGGAACAAATAAACTTATTGTAAGAAGTAACTTTGAGGATTCTGGTGGATTCTGCATCAGGGGGAAGATCAGTAGATCTATTTTCAGGAAAAAATATAGACCATTTTTTTGTATTTTTCATACAAAAGTAATGGTCCATTTTACCCGCTAAATATTATCAGATCATCATCCAAAATAGTATGCATCTACTTCGACCTAAAGTCTTACCTCGTGCAAATTTTTGTGACCTCTAGCGACCTCTAATTGCGACCTCTAGCGTGTTTATGATTACACTACCAAGAAATAACAGGGTATATTAGGCTGTAACTCTGTTATCTTAACATGTATACAAACACAATTGACATCAATAGAAAGGTCCTCTTCCAAGTATAGATTACTTGGCCGGAATGGCTCTTCCAGGAATAAAGATAAAAGCTGTATATTAAAAATTTTCACAATTTTCACACAAAAGTTGTGGTCCATTAAACCATCTACATATTATCTGATCGCCATCTCAAGTTGCAAGCTTCTTCTTTATCATATTCTCTTACCTTATTTAAATTTTCGAGGCGAAAGGACTATTATTGCGACCTACAGAGCAGCTACAATGTCGGATAAAAATTATGTTTTTGGTCCATTTCACCCGCTAAATATTTCACGATCAACACCAATTAAAATAGCGATCTATTCTGATGTGAAACCGACCTCCATGCCGAATTTCGTGACGATCGGTCCATAATTGCGGCCTGGAGTTTGATTACAATTTATAATGGACAGACGAACACACGGACGGACGGACGGACACACATCTCAAAATCGCTTTATCTCGCCGAGATATGAAAATTGGTATACCACATTGGGGGTCTCCGACGAGTATTTCGCGGTGTTACATGAATTTTTACCAAAACAAACTTATAATACCCTTTCCACATAGTGGTGTAGGGTATAACAAGTGAGCAAAGGCTATTGTAGGGACGGGGCCGACTATGTGATACCCTAAACCACTACACCTGTGCATAACCCTTTCACTGTTAAACATTTATTTTAGGGAATATTATCCAACTATCACCAAATTCAATATGCTTCTTCCTCTCTGGGACCCCCTTCTTCTTTTTTTACTCATCCGTTATCCGGATATGAGTGATCGTACAATTCACCTTTTTTTATATTTATCGCATTTTAGTTATTATCTTATTGTATAATGGTTGTCAGCTCTCTGTGTCTTGCAGCATTCAGCAGATCAGTTTCATTGGTATAACCTGTTCAGTCCATTATGTTTTTGAGCCAGGATGTTTCTTTCCTTCCTCTAGCTGGCCTTCCTTCAAGTTTTCCCTTCAGAATTGCTTGTAAAATTATGTATTTGTTGTTCCTTAATACATGACCCAGATACGCTATTTTGCGTCTTTTTATACCCTCAGCATTTATGCTAACGAGGGTATATACACTTTCATACGGGCAAAATGTGCCTCATCGAAATAATGGTTTTAGACCCCAAGTATGTTTGGACGAAATGTGTTTCAGACAATTTGGAGTCGATTGAGCAATGTCCGTCCGTCTGTCTGTCTGTCTGCCTGTCTGGCTGGCTGGAGCGCACGATAACTCTCAAACGGATCAAACGATTCGGTCCAAAATTTGGCTTTCATAATATTTTGTCCAAACTTAGTTTTAGTTCGAAGATGGGTTATATCGGTCCGCTCCTTCCGGTACCTCCCCCACAAAAGTTCGAAAATGTTCGGAAAATTTGTACGTACGATATCTCTTGAAGGATGTAAGCGATTTGGTCCATAATTTGCAACTCGTGAAATGTCTACCAGACTTAGATGAGGTTCCAATATGGACTCAATAGATCCACTCACTCGGGTACCTCCCACACAAAATTTCGGATAAGTTCAGTTTAGGACCTGCTCTCGAATCACTTTGATTTTTGTTTTAGCAACTTGTATTCACTGCCCCCCATACGACGGTACAAGTTTCATCAGGAGCAAGTCCATACTTCCTGAGAAAATAGCCTGAAAGTTGCACAAAACCCCTATGACACCGTGTGAGGTGGTTGGAGCGCAAGATAACTCTCGAACGGATCTGCCGATTGGGTTCAAAATTTGGCCTTAGTAATATTTTGTCCAAACATAGTTTAAGTTCGAAGATAAGCCATATCGGTCCACTCCTTCAGGTACCTCCCCCACAAAATTTCAAAAATGTTCGGAAAAATTGTTCGTACGGCAACTTTTGAAGGGAGTGGCTTTTCAGGGTTTTACTATATTTACAGAAAGCATTTCGCGCCATCTCTATTCGACTTTTTATTTCTTTCGAGGGATCCCATTGGCCGTTTATTAACATCCCAAGATATTTAAAGTCTCTCACTCTTTCTATTTCTGTACCTTGTACTTTTAAGTTCACCTCAGCATGGGGATTTTTTCTGCTAATGATTATGTACTTCGTCTTCTTCATGTTGATTTTAAGACCATATTTTTCACTTACACGTGCCAGTTTCTGTAGACCGGATATGCTCCCTTCGAGTGTTTCTTGGAATATTTTCTCTGAATACAGGTTGAATAACAGGGGAGATAAAAGGCATCACTGTCTATCACCCCTTGATATGTTAATTTTTTTGTGGGTTCTCCACTTACGTCAATTCGTGCCGACTGATTCCAATAAAGACTTTTAATGCACTGGAGTTCGTTTTCTGGTATTCAATAGTACTCAAGATTTCCATTAATTTGTCATGTTTGACGGTGTCGAATGCCTTTTCATAGTACAAAAATGCATGAACACATACTTTTGGACATCTCTAGATTTCTGTGTTACAACTTGAATGCAGTATATTGCTTCTCTTGTGCCCATTCCTTCTTTAAACCCAAATTGGGTATTTCCCATGTGTGCTTCACATTTATATATATAAAATTGAAATGTGTTTGTCTGTTTGTTTGTTTGTTTGTTTGTGCCTTATAGACTCGAAAACCGCTGAACAGATCTAACTGAAATGTTTAGGGTACATTGCTACATGGCCTGGAATGAAAATAGGCTATATAATTTTTTGAAATTTTGCGTTGATCTGGAGATATAGCATCAAAACCGGAGGTACCTCCAACAAAATTAGATTTTGTATGCAAATATCTTTAGAACTGTTACAGATACAATCTCCAAATTTTGTATGCGTGACGGAGTTTGATGTAGAAATAAATTTACCAAATTATATTCAAATCGGTTCAGATTTGGATATACCTCCCACATACATATATTTTCGGCCGATTTCCTTATTTTATGTACCAAACATGCTATTTATGTCCAATTTCGATGAAATGTGGAATGTATGATGGAACTTGGTCTGGAAATAAACGTGCCAATTTATATCAAAATCGGTTCAGATTTGGATATAGCTCCCATACACATATATTTTCGGCCGACTTCCTTATTTTATGAACCAAACACGCTATATATGTCCAATTACGCTGAAATTTTGAATTTCTCACGGAATTTGTTCTAGAAATAAATGTGCCAGATTATATTGAGATTGATTCAGATTTGGATATAGCTCCCATACACATATATTTTCGGCCGATTTCCTAATCTTATACACCAAACACGCTATATATGTCCAATTTCGCTGAAATTTGGAGGGTCTGACAGAATTTGTTCTTGAAATAAATGCGCCAAATTATATCGAGATTGGTTCAGATTTGGATATAGCTCCCACACTCATATATTTTCGGCCGACTTCTTTATTTTATGCACCAAACACACTATATATGTTCAATTTCGCTGAAATTTTGAATGTCTGACAGAATTTGTTCTAGAAATAAATGCGCCAAATTATATCGAGATTGGTTCAGACTTGGATATAGCTCCCATATAAATATATTTTTGGCCGATTTCCTTATGTTAAGCACCAAACACTCTATATATGTCCAATTTCGCTGAAATTTAGAATGTGTGATGGATATTGGCCTAGAAATATATGTGCCAATTAATAGGGAAATCGGTTCAGATTTGGATATAGCTCCTATATATATTTTCTGCTGATTTCATGTATTTGAGGCGCCAAACATGCTATTTATATCCAATTTCAATAAAATTTGGAACGTGTGACTGAACTTGGTCTAGAAATACATGTGCAAAATTATATAGAAATCGGTTCAGATTTGGAAATTTGGAATGCGTAACGGGATTTAGTCTAGACATATATGTACCAAATTATATTGAAATCAGTTCAGATTTGGATATTGCTCCTATATATATTTTCGGCCGATTTTTTGTATTTGATGCATCAAACACGCTATATGTGTCCAATGTCGCTGAAATTTGGAATGTGTTACAGAACTTGGTCTAGAAATAAATGTGCCAAATTACATCGAAATCGGTTCAGATTTGGATATAGTTCCAATATATATTTTCGGCCGATTTTCCACATTTGATGCACCAAACACGCTATATATTTCCAAATTCGCTGAAATCTGGAGGGTCTGACGGAATTTTTTCTAGAAATAATTGTGCTAAATTATATCGAGATCGGTTCAGATTTGGATATAGTCCCCATATATATTTTCGGGCGATTTCCTGTATTTTATGAACCAAACTCGCTATATATGTCCAATTTCGCTGAAATTTGGAATGCGTAACGAGATTTGGTCTAGACATAAATGTGCCAAATTATTTCGAAATCGGTTCATATTTAGATATTGCTCATATATATATTTTCGGCCGATTTTCCACATTTGGTGCACCAAACACGCTATATGTGTCCAATGTCGCTGAAATTTGGGATGTCTGACGGAATTTGTTCCAAAAACAAATGTGCCAATTAAATATCGAGACCGGTTCAGATTTGGGCACACTATATATGTCCAATTTCACTAAAATTTGGAAAGCGTTACGGAATTCGTTCTAGAAATAAATGAGACAAATTATATCGAAATCGGTTCAAATCTGAATATAGCTCCCATATATATTTTCGGCTGATTATCTTTTTTTGTATTTTATGCACAAAACACGCTATGTATGTTTAATTTCAATGAAATTTGGAATGCGAGACGGGATTTGGTCTAAAAATAAATTTGACAAATTATATCGAGATCGGTTCATATAGGAATATAGCTCCCATATATATTTTCGGTCGATTTCATGTTTTTGTTACGTATGTTCAATTTCAATGAAATTTTAAAGAAACAGTCAGTAGAACTCATCATTATTTACACAAGTAAGGAATTGACCAAGGCTACAGCTATTAAGTATCATATCTTTGAGAGACTTCTTAAGATTTATGTTTTATTATGATATATCTAAATCATTAGGAATACTTATAGGCGGAAAGGCTTTCGGAGGAGTGTTACCTCCTGAAACATACAAAAATACCATAGTAACTCCATAACTACCCTGAATAGGTATATAATGCCTTCATATCTCCTATATTTATTCGTTAAAATATTAAAAACGTTAATACAATTATGGCATTCCATTATATTTTATCGTAGTCGGGGAGCAAAGCGCACCGGGTTCAGCTAGTTTAGTATATATTCTGATATGAATTATTTTTAGAAATATCTTCAAAGCATGACTCATTAATCTAATGAGTCTGAAGTCACTGAAGTCAATATCGGGAAGTATCGTTATATTAGGGCTATGTTGAAAATTGTTGATGCAGATGTGTGGTGACCACTACAACCTTCAAATGTCAAATTACAGTTAGTTCGGTTAAAAATTTTAGCTCAAATTGCCAATTACTGAAAATTGGGAGGTACCGTTATATGGGAACTATATCCGAACATGGACCTATGTTGACAATTTTTTATGGAGAGGTGTTGTGACCACTAAGAACTTCAAATGTCAAATTACTGCTAGTTCGGTTTAATATTGTAGTTAAAATCATCAAATTACTGAAAATCGGGAGGTACTTTTATATGGGAGCTTTATCAATACATCGACCTTTCTTGACAATTTTTGGTGGAGAGGTGTGGTGACCACTAAGAATTTCAAATGTCAAATGTTCAAATTACAGATAATTCGGTTAAAACTTGTAGGTAAAATTCTCAAAATACCGAAAATCCGTTATATGGGGATACCGAAATCCGTTATACCGAGGTACCGTTATATGGGGCTATACCAAAACATGGACCTACGTTCATAATTATTTCGAATATAAGCTTTTTGGTCACTAAGAACCCTAAATATCAAATTATAGCTAACTTGGTCTAGAAATGTGAATTTAAACGTCAAAATACCTGAAATCAGGCGGTAACGTTATATGGGGGCTATTCCAAAAAATGGACTTATGTCCACTAGTTATATAAGTTTATTGGCATTTAAGAACCCTAAATGTCAATTTATAGCTAAATCGGTCTGTAAATGTAACTAAAAACGTCAAAATGCCATAAATCGGGGGTACCGTTATATGGGGGCTATACCAAAACGTGGACCGATATAGCCCATCATCGAACTTGACCTGCCTGCAAACTATCTCCATTTTTGTGGATGCTAGAGTGATTACCACAGACGGACGGACGGACGGACGTGCACAGATCGACTCAGAATTTTACCCTGATCAAGAATATATATACAGTCGAAATCGCTTATAACGTCGTCGTTTATAACGTCATATCGGTTATAACGACGATATCCAAAAGTCCCAAATCTCTGGGGCCCTTTATAGCCCTATCGCTTATAACGACATATCGGTTATAGCGACAAATTCCGTCGGTCCCTTGACCGACTTTATATACGATTTCGACTGTACTTTATAGGGTCGCAAATGAGTATTTCAATGCGTTACAAACGGAAAAACAAACTTAATATACCCTCCATACTATGGTGGAGGGTATAAAAATTGGATAAACCTACGCGAAGGGCTCATTAAGGTTTTTAAATCGCCCCGGCCTGATACATACATATAAGAGCTATATCTAAATAATTTTGGACACTTATTTTTATTCCAAATTCCAACAATATTTGATCGAATTTGCGTGTTTGGTGCACTAAATACCTCATATCGGGCGAAAATATTAATGGAAGCTAAATCCTAATCTTAACCGATTTTCACCAAAAGCTATAGAGACGGACAGACGGACATGCATAAATCGACTCAGAAAGTGATTCTATTTTTATATCCCCAAAAAGAACTATGGGTCTATACCGTTTCTTTTGCATGTTACACACAAATGCACAATGACATAATACCTCTTACCACAATATTGTGTAGGGTATAAATACCGCCAATCGCCAGAAGATGCTGTAAAAGTTTTCACAAACCATGTTTTTGGGGGTGTCTCAATCGGATTGGAAAAAGTGCTTCAACAATTGATTCGAGCACATGATAAAGCGTATTTATCATGCTGGAGACTACTTAAGAAAACAATAAAAATATTTTTGATGGTAAATAATCGCGTTTTTATTCGCAAACTCTTCTAGTTCCCCTCGTATGGTGGTGAAGAGGATAAAAACGCGATAACATTTGTCCGTATCAACCAAAAATGGTCTCTCGATCGGATTCCTAAGGGATTTTTTTCTTAACCTATCTACCAAAATATCGTTGCCAAAGCGCGATATACATACATATATATGTATTCACGAAATGTTCACAATTAATTTGTTCCCTATTTAAAATTTCAACAGAAACAAATTTACACGAAACAATAAATAAAATGCACATCCTGGCAGGGCATTGCCTGTAACAATATGGCCAATGGCCATACATTCATCACCAACACTAAATGCCAAACAATTAAAAATCTGTATTCTAGGCCAAAAAAAAGGATTACTGTTGCCATGTAATAACGTTTAACGGAGTGAGTACATAACATGAAAATAATTGTTGGTCAAACATTTAACAGCATGAAAATTTGTCGAAAATATCCATCACCCATGCGATTATTGCATAATGGGAATATGCCAGAACTGGAACCGGAATAAAGGCAATGTTCTGGGAAAGCAAAAAACGCACACACAAACGTTGTGAAATTTAATTAAAACTGAATCAGAAGCAAAGGCTGTGGCATTTTTTTCTTATGGAAAATTTGTCGGTGGGATCTCCCATTTAATGAAAATCAGGATAAAATTTCTGAAAGTTATTAGTTCTCAGGTACTGTTACAATTGGTAAATTGTTTTTTTTTTGTGTCTACACGTTTTTCCGTGTTATACTATCCGCCTATTTATTTAAATAGTAACAATTAAGACTATCGTAATAATCCGCTCTTCTAATTATTTTACAATCTTTCTTGAAAACAGGGGATTCCACTTTCTTTATTTCATTTTGTCTGTTGTGCTCTGCTAACAATAGTCGGATTCATTTAATTCATTGTCGGTTTTCTTCTTTTTGGTTTTGTTTAAAACTAAACGCTAATTACATAGTTTTAGCACCATTTATTCAAACATACATATATGGCCCTGAAAGCTTGGTTCGTTCTTTGTTATTTTGCAAATGGTTAGGCTCCTACAGGGGAAAAGAAGACTGTGATGGCAGTGGTTGTGTAGATAACAAACAACACCAGACAACATTTTACAAACACCAGCAGTTTTTTTGCTTTTGAATCAAGGTAAAGTTTGGTGCGTGACTGAAAGCATTTAAGTCTGCCGGAAGCAGTTCCAATTTAAGTTTAGCACCTAGGGAAAAATTTATGCACTACATGCCGATACACATAGACACAAAGAAGTTCTATAACACACCCTTGTTTGGCTGTGCCTATAGAATTGGGAGTGAATCAAATTAAAAAAATTGTCTATTTTTATCTATTCCCCATTTCTCGCTTTCTAAATAGCAATACATTTTATTTGTGTTTATTCTCATTTTTCTTTTTGCAGTTCCATTTTGCTGTGGGTGACTTGATGACAAATATCATGATAACGTTCTGATCGGCTCTAACGTGGTAAAATCCAATAACTAGCGTTAACACCCGCTAAATGTGGCGCGATAAGTATTTGGAATGACATACCTCAACATTAAAAAACAAATATTCAAAGACTAAAGTCGGCACGGGACCGACTATGTGATACCCTACACAAGTACCCCTGTGTATAAGCTTTTAATACAACAACATTTATTTTCGGGATATACATACAGATATATATTAGACACCCTGAATTTTAGTACTATAACGTGACTTAATGCTAAGATTTAAAGCTCTGCTCGTTTTCTAAATTAGCAGATTAGATGTTTTAATACACCAAATCAAAACAGAGATATTTGTCATTAAAATAAAAATTTCGAATTATTAAAATTTTGTACTAATTAAAAGCTCAGACGTTCTAATTCTATAGGTTAGGTTAGGTTTAAGGATGCGCAGCCATCTAGTAGTATAGGTGACTGCTACACTCGGAGACCGTTGGTCCATTGTGTTCATCCTGTGTAGGTTATAGTTGCAGATTTAAAGATGTGAGGATGTTGATGTGGTACAGTAAAATGAGGATGATAGGTTAGAGATGATATGATGATGGTGAGGTACAGGTGAGACAAGGATGTAAAGATGAGAAGTTTAATGCGGGGGTAGAGATGATATTTTACTGGAAAATAGAAGATATTTTTTAGTATTTAGTAGTTAAGGACCCTTGCCAAGCCATGTTAGATGTCACTGTGTGTAATTTTTTGGGTCATCTTTTATTAACCATATTCTGACTCCACAGTTTGATAGAACACCAAAAATGAGAAGACACGTGTCTCGCCGTTTTTCCCTATCTCATCAACTTTCGTGGTTATAGGCCTCCAAAGGTTTGAGGCTTTTATGTAAAAAGGGTAATTTAGTCAGGACTATATCTTCCAAACCGTTAGGAAAATTGAATTTATCTCAGAGGCATAGTTGTAGCTCTTGTCTTATAAAACAAAAATTGTGAACACATATAACCCATCAAACTTCATCTGCAAGGTCAAAATCGCAATGGTCAAATTTCTTTTAAGATTTTTCTCAAGTTTTGTTATACAGCTATCAAACCGATCAAATTTGAAGCAGACAAGCAACTACAATAATTTACCTCAGATCTCAATAAACATCTTTCTAGAATATACGAATCCTGAAGGAACAGGTCTTAATGGTCAAAATAGCAAAACAATTGCGACTTTTATCCTCTTTTCTCGGCTTCTGCTCCATAGATATTAAACCGTTGAAAATTCAAGAAAACAATCAACCACAATATTGTAGCAAAGGCTTCAATAAACAACTTTCTGGAATATGCCAAATGTCTATGAACGGTTCTTAATGGTAAAAATAGCAAAAATCTTTAGAAAATATCCAATTATTTTACCTTTTTCTACGACTCTGGTCCATACATACGCAACCGCCCAAAAATTAACGATACAGTCAACTACAAAAATGTTACTTAGATTTCAACAAACAAGTTTCTAGAACAAATGAAGATTCTAGGAACGATTCTTCAAGCTCAAAATTCGATTATTTTAGTTCATTCTTTCCTGTTCAGGTCCGTAAATAACAACCCTTTCAAATTTCCTTGAGTTTTTACAGTGTTTTATTTAACTTGCCTTGGTGTGTGTTTAGTTCAAATCTGGTAACTCATTTTTAACACGGTTGCAGTTGATCAATCGAACTAAAACTTTGCACACTTCTCAGATTTGGATGACAATACACGAATATGAAATCAAAACCAATATTGGTCCATTTTTACACTGTTTTACAGTGTTTTATCTAATTTGCTTTTCAAATCTGGTAACTCATTTTTCACATAGTTGCAGTTTACCAATCGAACTTAAAATTTGCACACTTTTTAGATTTGGATGACAATACATGAATATGAAATCAAAACTAATATTGGTCCATTCTTACAGTGTTTTTACGGTGTCTAACTTGACCCCCTTTTCAAATCTGGTAACTGATTTTTAACACGGTTGCAGTTGACCAATCGAACTAAAACTTTGCACACTTTTCAGATTTAGATGACAATACATGAATATGAAACCAAAACAAATATGGGTACATTGTTTCCTATAGCCCCCATATAACGGTACCACCCGATTTCGGGTATTTTGCTTTTCAAATCTGGTAACTCGTTTTTCACGCAGTTGCAGGTGACCAATCGTACTTAAACTTTGCACACTTTTCAGATTTGGATGACAATACATGAATATGAAATCAAAACTAATATTGGTCCATTCTTACAGTGTTTTTACGGTGTCTAACTTGACCCCCTTT
Organism: Musca autumnalis; assembly: GCF_047663935.1. Taxonomy (NCBI): domain Eukaryota; kingdom Metazoa; phylum Arthropoda; class Insecta; order Diptera; family Muscidae; genus Musca; species Musca autumnalis. The sequence continues at coordinate 97,904 of NW_027411647.1, read as the reverse complement.
TAAAATCTGGTAAGTGATTTTTAGCACGGTTGCAGTTGACCAATCGAACTAACACTTTGCACATTTTTCAGATTTAGATGACAATACATGAATATGAAACCAAACCAATATGGGTCCATTTTTTCCTATAGTCTCCATATAACGGTACCACCCGACTTCTGGTATTTTGAGGATTTTGTCTTCATTTTTAGCCCGAATTTGCTGTAACTTGGCATTTGGAGTTCTCAATAGTCCAGGAACTTCCCCACTAAAAATTGTGGACGTAGGTCAAGGTTTAATATAGCATCCATATAACTGTACCACCCAATTTCAAGCATTTTAATCTACATTTTCTGCTTAAATGGACTGTAATTCGGCATTTGGGGATCTCAGTGGTCAAAAAATGTATTTACTAAAAAGTTAAAAATAAAAAATAATTAAAAAAAATTAAGTTTCAGTGTTTTATTTAGAAATGCACTTAAAACTAAAAAATAATTTGTCGCTTAGCCTCAATATATATATTCTTTCTCATGATAGAATCTCTCAAATAAAACGCTTGCCGTTTAATTTTGCCACCATTCATAATTTAAATGCAAGCGTTTTATTTGAGAGATTCTATCATGAGAAAGAATATATATATTGAGGCTAAGCGACAAATTATTTTTTAGTTTTAAGTGCATTTCTAAATAAAACACTGAAACTTAATTTTTTTAATTATTTTTTTAACTGTTTGTTATTTCCAAACCTGAACAGGAGGAATGCTAAAAATAATTTAATTGTTCGTGAATTTCAGCCCTAAGAATCATTCCTAGAATCTTCATATGTTCTAAAAAGTTGTTTATTTAAATCTTAGGTACATTTTTGTGGTTGACGGTATCCTTAATTTTTGGGCGGTTGCGTATCTTTGGGCAAGAGTTGGAGAAAAAAGTATAAAAATTGGATATTTTCAAAAGATTTTTGCTATTTTAACCATTAAGAACCGTTCATATATATTTCACATATTCAAGAAAGTTGTTTATTGATGCCTTTGCTACGTTATTGTGGTTGATTGTTTTCTTGAATTTTGAGCGGTTTAATATCTATGGAGCAGAATCCTAGAAAAGAGGATAAAAATCGTAATTGTTTTGCTTTTTTGAGCATTAAGAACCGTTTCTTCAGAGTTCGTATATTCTAGAAAGATGTGTATTGAGATCTGAGGTACATGTTTGTAGTTGGTTGTTTGCTTCAAATTTGATCGGTTTGAAAGCTGTATAACAAAATTTGAGAACAAATTTTAAAAGAAATTTGACCATGGCGATTTTGACCTTGCCAATGAAGCTTGATGGATTATGTGTGTTCACAATTTTTATTCTTTAAGACAAGAGCTACAACTTTGCCTCCGAGATAAATTCAAATTTCCTAACGGTTTGGAAGATATAGTCCTGACTAAATGACCCTTTCTACATCAAAGCCTCAAACCTTTGGAGGCCTATAACCGCGAAAGTTGATGAGATAGGGAAAAATGGCGAGACACGTGTCTTCTCATTTTTGGTGTTATATCACACTGCGGTGTGAGAATATGGTTAATAATTTTCGTGTTGCACAGTGTGTTTGGCAAAGTTGAGTAGAACATTTGGATCTATGTTAGACAGGACGGTTCGAGTGTATATCTCATATCTACCCAGTGTTCGGTATCTCCTTGTTTGCAACAATGGGCACCTATAAAACAGATGTTCGACAGTCTCTATCTCCTCCGCATCTTCACATAGTCTGCAGTAGTCAATGCCACTGTCATCCCATTTTGCGGTTAGAGATCTCACTCTGCAGTGATTTGTTATAAGTCCCACCGCGATTTTCATCCCTAGTTTATAAAGTGAAAGGAGGGAAGCCGTTCTTGGCCGAGACCACAGGCCAGATCGCCTTGGATGCCCTACAACCAGGTTCCATTAGCCATCTTTGGTGTGCCCTCTCATTGAATATCTCCCGAAGTTTGCCGATGTAGTAGCACATTGGTGGCCGGACGGTTTCATCAACTGATAAGTCGATAGACTTAGAGCCACCTCGAGCTAGTTCATCTGCTACCTTGTTTCCCATAATGTTGCTGTGACCCGGAACCCAACATAGCTTTACGCTCTTGATTTTATGGTCCATGACTTGAGAGCCTTGAGGGTCGCCTGACTATCGACATATATAGTCACCGGTCCTGTGAGACTTCGTTCAAGCCCCTTCACCAGTTCAACTGATTTCCTGATAGCAAGCATATCCGCCTTAAAAACACTACAATTATCGTTGAGCTTGTATGAGTTTTTAATTAGTGGATTACTTTCTTCTATCTTGGACCCGTCTGTGTATATAACCAGAGCGTCCAGAAGAGATATGCCCTCAGCCCATGCATCCCTGCTTGGGAAGATAACGGTTAAGGAGTCAAACTTGAAGGATGTAGGCATATAATCGCTTACGCAACCACTGTCATCTAACTCAAGTCGACTATTAATTAGTTTTAGGACATTCGAGTGTCCAAAGTGTGAACCACGCCAAAATCCTGACTCACAGACTCTAAAAGCAGTTCTCGCAGCCTGAAAATGGATTGGGATGTCCAAAGGTTGGAAATCCAAGATGACGTTTAAAGCAGCCTGAGGTGTGCTTTTAATCGATCCGGTAATCAAAAATGACGCAGTTTTTGTACACTTGATAGTCTGAAGAGTAACGTTTTGTTCCCAAGAGATTGTCACTAAAGCAGCCCCCATAGGTAAGTATGGACAGGACCACGGTTACATACAGCCAGTGTACGATTTGCGGTATCAATCCCCAGCTTTTCCCAATGGAGTTCTTACAGGAGTAGAGTGCCATGAGTCTTTCCTTCGTTCGCTCCTCGATATTCCTTTGCAATATCAAGCGATGGTCCAGAATAGTGCCGAGGTAGTTTGCTTCCGTAACATGTTCCAGGTCCACCCTGTCCAGTACTGGAGGCTCGAAATCGGGAATTGTGCGTTTCTTAGTGAATAATACAAGCTCTGTTTTTTCTGGGTTTACTCCCAGACCATTGTTCTGGGCCCAGCTTGAAAGTATTACCAAAGCTCTTTGCATGAGCTCAGACAGGGTTGGTAAGAATTTGCCACTTATCAGCACAAGCACATCATCAGCATAGGCAACCACCTTGGTTTTCAACCGGTCGAAGCAAACAAGTATTTCAATTATTACCAGAAGTCATAGCAGAGTTGAGGTAATTTGCTTCTATAACCCGAATTTCTATTGGAATATTTTAAACAGAAATAAAATAAAATAAATAAAAAACAAGTAAAAACGGCGTTCGGCCGGGCCGAAGTTTTTATACCCGCCACCACGAATTGTTTTGTATAGGAAGCTCTTCCTCTTATCTTATCTTAACTATTCTTTACAAAACATGGACCAATATTTACAATTTTCCAAATGGAGCTTTTGTATCCTCTGGCAACACACAGTATTAAATTACAGCAATCTCGGTTCGAAAATTTGACAAAAAACCTCGAAATACATAAAACAAGTAAAAAACGGTGTTAAGTTCGGCCGGGCCGAACTTGTTATACCCTCCACCACAAGTTGTATTGAAGTAAAATGGAATAATTAGTTTCCTTTCGTGTATGAAGAAGACTTAATACTAAATTTCAGCAATTTCGGTAAAACAATGTGAGGCACCATTCTATATGGGCTATTTCATAACGTCGATCTATACCAACAAATTTCTGACGGAAAGTTTTTAGGCTCAAAGAAGACTTAATACCAAATTTCCTATATTTCGATAATAGAATGTGACTAAAACTTAAAAAATACCGAAAATCAAGAAGTCCGCTTTTAATACTCTTCTGGAATATTTTATAACTTTTGGAAGACGAAATAACGAATTTCAGCCATTTCGGTTGGATATTGACGTCACAATCTTCAGTATTACGAAAATCGGGAGGTACCGTTCTATGGGGGCTATATCGAAACGTGGACCTATACCGACGAATGATAGTCAGAAATGGGGCAATATGAATGCGGGGACCTGTACAGACATATTTCTGACGAACAGTTTTATATCACATTGAAGACTAAATACCAAATTTCAGCCATTTTGGTGGAATATTGAAGACACAACCTTCAAAATATGAAAAAATCGGGAGGTACCTTTCCATGGGGGCTATATGAAGGCGTGGACCTGTACCGACAAATTTAAAGGGGAGTTTGAGTACCCCCAACGAAGTCTAAATACCAAATTTCAGCCATTTCGGTGTGATAATGAAGCTAAAACCTTTAAAATACCGAAAATCGGGAGGTACTGTTCTATGGGGGCTATATATATATATATATATATATATACTGTTCTATGGGGACTATATGAAGGTGTAGACCGATACCGACAAAATTCTGAAAGTTTTATACCCCTAAAGAAGACTACGTACCAAATTTCAGCCATTTTTAGGAAAGCTAAGGGAATGTTTTATACCCCTAAAGAAGACTACGTACCAAATTTCAGCCATTTTGGTAGGATAATGAAGCTAAAACCTTCAAAATACCGAAAATCGGGAGGTACCGTTCTATGGGGGCTATATGAAGGTGTGGACCGATACCAACAAAATTCTGGGGGGAAAGTTGTATACCCCTAAAGAAGACTACGTACCAAATTTCAGCCATTTTGGTAGGATAATGAAGCTAAAACCTTAAAAATACCGAAAATCGGGAGGTACCGTTTTATGGGGGCTATATGAAGGTGTGGACCGATACCAACAAAATTCTAAGGGAGAGTTTTATACCCCTAAAGAAGACTACGTACCAAATTTCAGCCATTTTGGTAGGATAATGAAGCTAAAACCTTAAAAATACCGAAAATCGGGAGGTACCGTTCTATGGGGGCTATATGAAGGTGTGGACCGATACCAACAAAATTCTAAGGGAGAGTTTTATACCCCTAAGGAAGACTACGTACCAAATTTCAGCCATTTTGGTAGGATAATGAAGCTAAAACCTTCAAAATACCGAAAATCGGGAGGTACCGTTCTATGGGGGCTATATGAAGGTGTGGACCGATACCAACAAAATTCTGGGGGAAAGTTTTATACCCCTAAAGAAGACTACGTACCAAATTTCAGCCATTTTGGTAGGATAATGAAACTAAAACCTTAAAAATACCGAAAATCGGGAGGTACCGTTCTATGGGGGCTATATCAAAACGTGGACCGATATATCCCATTTTCAATACCAACCATCCTGCAAGTAATAAAAACGTCTGTACCAAATGTTGACTCTCTATCTTTAAAATTGCGAGCTGTATCTTGATTTCAACAGACAGACGGACGGACTGACGGACGGACGGACGGACGGACAGACGGACATGGTCAAATCGACATAGAATTTTATGCTGATCAATAATATATATACTTTATAGGGTCTCCGACGAATATTTCGATGTGTTACAAACGGAATGACAAATTTAATTATACCCTCCATATGGTGGAGGGTATAATTAGGTAATACCGGCTAGACTTAAACCTGAATATATATGGAAGTTTGCTTGCGAGTAAGTTTTCTATCTTCTGGGAACACAACAATTCAATTAACGACCAATTCGGTAGAAAAATGTGACTAAAATCGTAAATGGTGGCTACGCTAATACGGAACCTATACCAAAACGTGAACCTATACTGTATGATTTTTTTTCAAGGCATGTTTTGTACCTGTATTTTCAGGTGGAAAGTTTTGTACCCTCAAAAAAGATCAAATAACAAACTTCAGTCATTTCGGTGGGATATAGATGCCACAACCTTCATAATAGCGAAAATCGGGAGGTACCGTTCTATGGGGGCTACAAGAAGACGTAGATCAGTACCGAAAAATTTCAGGTGGAAAGTTTTATACCCTCTAAGAAGACTTAATGCCAAATTTCAGCCATTTCGGTGGGATATTGAAGCTAAATCCATCAAAATACCGAAAATCTGGAGGTACCGTTATATGGGGTCTATATCATGGGGTGGACATACGCCGACAAATATCAATTGTAAAATTGTATACCCCCAACCACCACCGTGGTGCAATGGTTAGCACGTCCGCCTTGCACTCAGAAGGTCTGCGGTTCGAATCCCAGGCCAAGCAACATCAATAAATTTTCAACGGTGGCAAAATTCCCCCTCAGTAATGTTGGCGACATTTCCTGAGTATTTCAGCCATGAAAAACTTCTCTACAAGTGGTGTCTTAAAACACGCCGTTCGGACTCGGCATTAAAAAGTAGGTCCCATATCATTGAGCCAATATGAATCGGCGTGCACTCATTGATATGAGAGAAGTCTCTTTTGTCCCTTCCGGGATGTTATGGGAACAATTATATATATAACGAAGACTAAATACCTAATTTCAGTCAGTTCGAAAGGAACATTGAGAACACAAACTTGAAAAATACCGAAAATAGGGAAGATCTCCATAAGTTACTGTAGAATAACTTATCATCATAACATTGATATCAATAATCGAGTTTGCTTCACCGCGCACAAATGTAGCTGTATGTCCAATATTAAGAACAATTAGCCCAATAGATGCTATCATTTCGCTGACTACCAATCATCTTCTGTCTGTCGTTCTAGCGAACCATTCGGGTGATTTGCTATTGAAGTTGCCTCCAAGGTGTACGAGTGTGTCATCTATTTTTATGTGGAATATGAGTTTATCTGTGCCTGATAAGAACTCCAAGATCTCTATGTTATGAGAAGAATAACAATTGTAATTTCGTATTCCGTTTATGTGCACTACGACGAAGTTTTCATGGCTTTCCTCTACTTTGCGTATATTCAGACGAGGATGCCTTATATATACAGTAGGATTCCCCTTAGTATCTTGATACAGTTTATTTGATTCTGTATTGCTCCCTTATTAGTACTACGAGTATATCGACGTAATCTGGGTAAGTCAGTATGGACTTACTTCCAAAAGGACTACCAGCTGTAAAAATGTAAAAAATATCCTATACATGTCCCTAAACTTTGCAAAAATATATATAGCCCATATTAGATCATGATTTTAAAACCAGGCTTTTGGACAATTACATCAAGAACATGGAGTTGCCACACGAAACACATTATATCGCTATAGCAGTACCACAAGAACTACTTTCGGTAAAAATATGTAAACTTCTTCATAGAACTTGATGTACATTTACTTGATATACGTTTGGAACAAATTTTTCGATGTGTACAGTTTCGAACAAACCGGATATTCAATTCGTTACATTTTGTGTTCATTAGTCATTTAAGTTGGTGCCGGGTGGGTTACTTAGATATTTTGGGACATTATCTCAGGAATAATGGACTTGCCTCGAAAAAGTTATACCGTTGCAAAAGGAGCAAAAAATGCAAAAAAATAATGACGGTGCGACGAATCCGTTCCGGAGTATGATGCTCCAAACACCCTTAAAAAAATACATATACATACATACATGATGACATGCCAGATCACGTGCAGTAAGCTTGGGGTGGATTCTGTTATCCGAAACACTGATGTAGTGAGGTTCCGGGTCAATTCGGTGTGTCGAAGAACCCACCGTCCATTGCAGGCAACCCTTGGGTGCAGACATATTTCACACGCAAAAGTTCACATTTTGTTCTTATAAGTAAGTAAGCTTTTTGAGCTAGTGTACTAAAATTTGGTCAATATACAATATGTATTCACGACAGCTACCCAAAAGCAAGAGCAACAGTTTAACAAGATGTGATTGTGCTATGTTACACAGAATGTTAATCAAGAGCATATGATTTTGATATATTTAAAGACTTTTAGCAATCTTGAGTCTTCGATCATTTTTACATCATGGCATTCAGAAATGCTCTTCTTAAGCATTCTACATATCTCATCTTCTTTTAAACTATTTTTTAATTCAGTTTTCTTTCCTACTTCAATACTTTACACACACAACCTTCCAAATGAGCACAAAATTCAATATATTCTATGAATTCTTGCAACATTTTTGGTATTCTGAACCTTTACTTGTCAAATTCGTTTTCTTTTTTTTTTTGCAATTCATGCCAACGGCAAAGGAATAGAAAATAAAACCACTAAACAATTTCAGAAAACGCATACATTCGGTACATCAATAATAAATAACACTCATTCGCCAACCACCCACCCACCAACAACCACTAAAGAATAGTTCACTTCATTACCAGAGAAATCAGCACAATATCAGAAACTAAGAAAAAAAAATAAAATGAGGGCAGCGAAAAACTTGTTTTATTTCACTTAAAGTTTATTTTAGTTGAACTTTATGTCGAAAAGTAAAGAAAACAAAAAATAAAAAATATAAATTAAGAGCAAAAATATAATCTAAAACTTTGTGCCGACGACTACAACTTAAGTGATGCGTTCAGTTTCGCAATGAGGTGTTTTTCTTTTCTTAGGTTATGTTAAAGGAAGACACACACACGCCTAGTTATTGAAAATATTACCCAGCAATATTTGAAGGAAGGGATTCCATGCAATGACGTAATTTCATGGCAACTTTTGCATTGGTTCATACGAAGTCATGAAAGATCCGATTTTTTCATTAACATTTGAACCAATGCAAAGGAAGTCGTGAAAAATCCGAACTTTTCATCAGCATTTGAACCCATGCAAAGGAAGTCGTGAAAGATCCGATCTTTTCATCAGCATTTGAACCCATTCCATCGATCCAATAGAGATGAATTTTGTGTTTTTATTTATACACGTTATTCTAAATATATGACATTAATTGTTTTCAATAGGCTTGAGGTTGTCGAGGACTCGAAATCACAACCAACGTTGTTAAAACTCTCGTCGTAATTATAATGTTGGTTGGGTTGGTGAAAATGACATGCCAAAGCATTGGTGGAAATGACATGCCAAAGCATTGGTGAAAATGACATGTCAAAGCATTGGTGTAAATGACATGCTTTGGATCCACAAATGAATAGCATCATTTGGGGTCCACGCTCATATAAAATTCATCGATGAAGATGCTAAAAAGATGACATGCCAGATCACTTGCACCCATGATTGAATGGCATCTTTGGCATCGAACATTTTGCTGGGTTAGAGTTGGCGAACGATGGCAACAGTGCTAGACTATTACGTGATTGATGATAAAACAAGTTTGATTTGAGCTGAATATTCGATATACTTTTAAAGTGAATATATTGTAAATTCAATATAACCGTGAGCCTCTAGTTTGTCGGACTTGTCGGCGAAGTTATTTCCCAGAAATATCACTTAGAGGAAAATGGAATACTCCCTCACACTAAGCAGTGTTAATATAAAATTTCGAGCTCAATGATGGGGATACCCTTTTTGGCGTCGCACTTCCACTTCAACAATTATAGGTTTATCAACAGGACCTTTGCAATATATGAGACTTCCACACGCTTCAATCTGCTTATATAGTGGTCATGAAGAAATTATGTAGGTGCCCAAACACCAACGAAAATAATGGACGCCGACACAATGGGAAATATCGTAAACACCCGGGACCCCTCTCTGGCTACGTCGGTGGTTGGTAGTGGTTTCCACTCTTATTTGATGTGTGGGAAATAAAGTGTTTACGATATTTCCCATTGTGTCGGCGTCCATTATTTTCGTTGGTGTTTGGGCACCTACATAATTTCTTCATGACCACTATATAAGCAGATTGAAGCGTGTGGAAGTCTCATATTAGGCGTTTCAGGAGAAATATTGCAAAGGTCATGTTGATAAACCTATAATTGTAGAAGTGGCAGTGCGACGCCAAAAAGGGTATCCCCGTCATTGAGCTCGAAATTTCATTACAGGAAGTATTACAGAGAATTATTTAACTACATCGGTATACTTATTGTCCAACATATTTGAAAGTATAAAAATAATGAACACTTTAGAATGTTTGAGCAATTTTCTGTATAGTTGTTGTCAAGTTTTAAAGTGTTGTTCAAGCGTTTAATGGCCATTTTAGGATGACTGTAAGTGTTACTGAGTTCAGGACAAGACATTTATTTATTTATTTGTATTTATTGAACGTCTGTAGCATATTACTCCAATACTTTGGCTTATAAACAACATCTAGAAAAAGATTCTTGCGATCTTTTGTTTTTGAAATTTTTGATAAGAGCAATAAGTATATAATCTCAAACACGTTTTTGTGATGAACTATTTTGAACCTCATAACAATTACAAATTCCACCGTGAACCGAAATTTTGGGGCAGAGATAATTCCTTTTGGGGATGAAAGCCCTTGGTGAGTATATTAAGAATCCGGAAGGACAGATCCGCCGTGAGTCGAATTTTCGCTGAGAAAATTTTAGGCACGAATCTCACTGACAACTAATCGATTTTGTTGCGTTTCCATGGTAAATTTTGACATTTACCCAGTTTTGGTTCAGAAACTATGTTTTGTTTTTTGTATATTCTGTATACTCGAACAACCAATAAATAACGAATATGCAAACAAGTAAAAAATATCAGTCGGCTTTGCCGACAGAGATATACACTCAGCCTGTGTGGATTGAAATAATTTTTTCAAAAAAACAACTTATGTATTCAGTGGGGTTTTCAAGATTTTGGGCGTGTGAACTGACAAAAGTATGGATAGGAATAACGTTCAAAAATTTACGGGGATATCGATAGGTAGAGCTTTTTTATCACACTAGCATACGAAAAACATACTCGTAATATCGTTGTAAACAGAGCCACTAGGAAAACTTTGTTGAATTTTTGTGGGTGGTACCACAAGGATTGGACAGATAGGGCACAACTTTAAACATAAACTAAGTTTCGATAATATTTAGAGATCCAAAGTTTGGACCAAAACCGGTTGCTACGTCTATGAGAAACAGTGAGTACCATTTTGGCGAATATTTTCGAACTTGGGAGGTACCGGAAGAAGTGGACCTATAAGCAGCACCTACGAATTTCATATAATATTCGAAGAAAAATTACAATATCCAAAGTGTGGACGAACGCAATATTCGCTTCGAGCTCTCCAGCCACTACATATGGTGCCATAGGGTTTTTTGTTTACAACGTTCGGGCTGTTTTCTCAAGAAGTATGGACTTGCCCCTGAAAAAACTTTTACTGTCGTAATTGAGGCAGCGAATGCAAGTTGATTCAACAAAAATGAGATTGATTCGAGAGCAGGTCTTAAAGTGAATGAAAGTGGGGGAGCTACATGAAGGACTAGTTATCTTGCCGTCCAACCATTACACACGGTGCCAATGGGTTTTTTCGACCTTTCGAATGTTAATAAAATCAAGATTATTGAGATAGAGGTCAGTGTTTATATTTTATTTATTGCATATTAGTTCCAATATTTCGAAATTACATTGAATTTCATCTTCAGGGATTTTTATGTCGATTACTCTTTGAATTGTATTTTGGGAAGTACTTTGGATGCACATTTCTAGAATTGTTCCTTTTTCCTTCTTTGCAGAGGACCTTATAACGACAAACGAAATCAAGAAAGACAAAAACTGATCGGAAACAGATTCAGATTCGTCAATATCTCAACAAGTATCAGTCCGCTTTGCGGACAGTGTGAACTGAAACTTTAATTTATGAACAGATCGAATAGCGGCTACACAACCCAAATCCTTTAAACCCAAGCCATGTATTAGAAGATTGTAGGACTGTGTAGCCATTTTTGGACGTATGAACTCAACAACAAAATATGGATTTTATCATTGACCACAAATGTTACGGAGGAGGTACCTGAAGAAATGGACCGGACCGGCACAGTTCATTTTGGAAGTAGATCTTATTTTGGGAGTCATTCCTTCCATCTAAGAGAACAATTATTGTAAAAAAGCAAAGCGTTTCCAGAGAGGTATTTATACCCTACACCACTATGTGGGGAGGGTATTATAAGTTGGTTTTGGCCAAAAAGTTTATAACGCATCGAAATAATGGTCGTAGTCCCATACTTACATATATATATCAAAATGAATGTCCGTCCGTCTGTCCATCTTAACTTTGTAATCACACTACAAGTCGCAATTTTGATCGGATTGTCACCAAATTTTGGGTGTTGATGAGGGTCCCGGAGGGGAAGAAGCCTATTGATTTTGGTGATGGTCGGATAATATTCAGGGGTCGGAATGGGCAAAAAATTATTTGGAGAAAAAGTCAACGTTTTATTTCAAAGTGCATATCTCCGCATCTATAAAGGGTATATCAAAAGAAAAACCTGCTAGTGAAAGTAGAAAATATCACTTTACAACGATATATAGTAAGTAGGTTGTCGTAGGTGGTCAAACAACGAAGATATCCCAATAGTCGCTAATACAACCCAACTTTTCATTTTTGCAATTTTAATTATAATGACGAATATCATAGCTTTGCATGGGGAGCTTCCAAAAGCAAAGTCTGACTATGAAAGTAGAATATCCCACCTTTATAATGATGCAAAGTAGGTTGGCGTAGGTGGCCAAATAACGGAGATATAGCAATAGTCGGTAATACATCCCATTTTTAAATTTTTTCGAAATCGCGCTACAGGTCGCACTTTTGTTCTGTTCGTAACGAAATTTTTGGGGGTTAATGGGGGTCCCACAGAGGAAGAAGCTCATAGATTTTGATGATGGTCGGATAATACTAAGGGGTCGGAATGGGCAAAAACTTATTTGGTGAAAAGGTCAACGTTTTATTTCAAAGCCAATATCTCTGTTCGTTTAAGAGGTACATCAAAGGCAAAACCTGGCAAGGAAAGTAGTAGAAATATCACCTTTACAACGATGTAAAGAAGGTTGTCGTAGGTGGTCAAACAACAGAGATATCGCAATGGTCGGTAATGCATCCCAGTTGCGGATTTTTTTTGACGCTACAGATCGTAATTTTGATCGGATCGTCACGATTTTTTTGGGAGTTGATGCGGGTCCCTCAGAGGAAGAAGCATATAAAGTTTGCCGGTAGTCGGATAATATTCAGTAGGCGGAATAAGCAAAAAACTTATGTGGAGAAAAGTCAACGTTTTTTTTTCTTATGCGAATATCTCCACTTCTGGTAAGAGTATTCCAAAAGGAAAACCCGATAATGGAAGAAGAAAAGATCTCCTTCATATTGATGCAAAGTATGTTGGCTTAAGTTGGCAAACAACCGAGATATCGCAAAAGTCAGTAATATATAAATGTTTACCATTTTTTGTAATCACGCTACAGGTTGGAATTTTGATCGGATGGCCACGAAATGTTGGTTGCTTATGGGGGTCCCAGAGAGAAAGAGGCATATTATGTTTGATGGTAGTCGGATTATATTCCTTAAAAGAAATGTTTACCAGTGAAAAGCTTATGCACAGGAGTAGTGGTGTAGGGTATCACATGGTCGGCCCCGTCCTGTCTGTTGACTTTGCTCACTTGTTTTATTTATTAATTTATTTATTTCATATTTTTACTTATAACTAAATTATTAGAATAAAGGAAGTGAAGTCATGACTACAGAGGTCTTAAGCTTACAAAGGTATATTTACTAATTATCCAGAGAGGTTTTAAACTGCACTTCTTTCAAAATTTTTGAAATACTCTGTGGAAAGTTATTGAAACAGTGGATCGATATTTGGACAAAATATCATGGAGGCCAAATTTTGGACCAAATCGGTTGATCTTTTCGAGAATTACCGTGTTCTCCAGGCAGCTATCCAGACGGACGAACATAGCTAAATCGATACCCAATTTTCTGAAACAGATTTCTTCCAAACACACTTTGGCACTAAAACCATTATTTCAATGAGAGTATAAACAAGTAAAAAAGCGTTAAGTTCGGCCGGGCCGAACTTTTCATACCCTCCACCATAAAATATTCATTCCTGTCCCCAACTTTAAGTGAGTACGTTAAAATGTCAGATAATGTACATAAAATGCTTCATTCGGGAGGCCTTTTTTATGGTGCCTATATCTAACTGTTGACAATTTTTGGTGGGCTAGAAATTGGGAGGTACTGTTATATAGGGGTTATAATAAAACATGCGCCTATGTTGACAGTTTTTGATGGGAGCCTTTAATGTCAAATAACTCCTAATTCGGTTAAAAAATTTAGCTAGAATCCTCAAAATATCGAAAATCGGTACATAACGTGGGAACTTCAAATGTCATTAACAGCTAGTTCGGAGTTATCTGGGCTATTGAACTTAAATGAACAATTTTTGTTGCAGAATTTTTGTTGACTTTTAAATTTCAAATTACAGAAAGTTCGTCAAAAAAATAAAGCTAAGGTACGGAAAATCGGGAGGTTTGTTTTGGGGCTATACAAAAACATGGACCTACGTTCGGTTAAACATTTTAAGTAAAATCCTCAAAGTACCGAAAATTGGGAAGTATCGTTATATTGGGGCTATGTTGAAAATTGTTGATGCAGATGTGTGGTGACCACTACAACCTTCAAATGTCAAATTACAGTTAGTTCTGTTAAAAATTGTATATAAAATTGCCAAATTACTGAAAATTGGGAGGTACCGTTACATGGGAGCTATATCCGAACATGGACCTATGTTGACAATTTTTAATGGAGAGGTGTTGTGACCACTAAGAACTTCAAATGTCAAATTACGGCTAGTTCGGTTTAATATTGTAGCTAAAATCATCAAATTACTGAAAATCGGGAGGTACCGTTATATGGGGGCTTTCTTGACAATTTTTGGTGGAGAGGTGTGGTGACCAATAAGAATTTCAAATGTCAAATGTTCAAATTACAGATAGTTCGGTTAAAACTTGTTGGTAAAATTCTCAAAATACCTGAAATCGGGCGGTAACGTTATATGGGGGCTATTCCAAAACATGGACCTATGTCCACTAGTTATATAAGTTTATTGACATTTAAGAACCCTAAATGTCAATTGATAGCTAAATCGGTCTGAAAATGTAGATAAAAACGTCAAAATGCCGTAAATCGGGGGTACCGTTATATGGGGGCTATACCAAAACGTGGACCTAGGTCCACAACTTTTGTTATATAAGTTTAGTTACACTTAAGAACCCTAAATGTAAAATTATTGCTATATCGGTCAGAAAATGTAGCTAAAAACGTCAAAATACCGTAAATCGGGGGGTACCGTTATATGGGGGCTATACCAAAACGTGGACCTATGTCCACAAGTTTTGTCACATAAGTTTATTGACATTCAAGAACTTCAAATGTCAAATTATAGCTTCATCGGTCTGAAAATGTAGCTAAAAACGTCAAAATACCGTAAATCGGGGGTACCGTTATATGGGCGCTATACCAAAACTTGGACCTATGTCCACAACTTTTGTTATATAAGTTTATTGATACTTAAGAACCCTAAATGTCAAATTATAGCTAAATCGGTCTGAAAATGTAGCTAAACCCGTCAAAATACCGTAAATCGGGGGGTACCGTTATATGGGGGCTATACCAATACGTGGACCTATGTCCACAACTTTTGTTATATAAGTTTATTGACTTTTAAGAACCCTAAATGTCAAATTATAGCAACATCGGTCTGAAAATGTAGCTAAAAACGTCAAAATACCGCAAATCGGGGGGTACCGTTATATGGGGGCTATACCAAAACGTGGACCTATGTCGACAACTTCTAATATATAAGTTTATTAACACTTAAGAACCCTAAATGTCAAATTATAGCTACATCGGTCTGATAATGTAGCTAAAAACGTCAAAATACCGTATATCGGGGGTACCGTTATATGGGGGCTATACCAAAACGTGGACCTATGTCCACAACTTTTGTTATATAAGTTTATTGATACTTAAGAACCCTAAATGTCAAATTATAGCTACATCGGTCTAAAAATGTAGCTAAAAACGTCAAAATACCGCAAATCGGGGGGTACCGTTATATGGGGGCTATACCAAAACGTGGACCTATGTCCACAAGTTTTGTTATATATGTTTGTTGACACTTAAGAACCCTAAATGTCAAATTATAGCCAAATCGGTCTGAAAATGTAGCTAAAAACGTCAAAATACCATAAATCGGGGGGTACCGTTATATGGGGGCTATACCAAAACGTGGACCGATATAGCCCATCATCGAACTTGACCTGCCTGCTAACAAAAGACGCATTTTCCCAAAATTTCAGCGTCCTCTCTCCATTTTTGTGGATGCTAGAGTGATTACCACAGACGGACGGACGGACGGACGGACGGACGTGCTCAGATCGACTTAGAATTTTACCCTGATCAAGAATATATATACTTTATAGGGTCGCAAATGAGTATTTCAATGCGTTACAAACGGAAAAACAAACTTAATATACCCTCCATACTATGGTGGAGGGTATAAAAATGTAGATTGGGAAATATTGTGTTTATGGATTTTTGCTAAAATTTTGAGCGCCAGAATTTAATTTTAAAAGTATTCAAGACTGACAAGACAAGAGTTTTTCTAATTCTCGATCAATTTATGAGAAAATCCACGATAGGAATCAAGAATTTCTACAAGAGAAGTCCGACGATTGGACGCCAAAATAGTCTATTGACAGATGCACCATTTTGAATATTTTGTTAAAAAAGTTCTGAAAACAAGGGGAAATTGTCCAAGAAGTCTTTCGTCATTTTAATTAAAAACAAGTAAGCAAAGGCTATAGTCGGACGGGGCCGACCATGTGATACCCTATACCACAACTAGTAGGAATTAGCTATGTGCAACCGCCTTGCACGCTGAATGTCCGGGTTCGATTCCCATCAAATTGTCTACGGTGGCAAAATATCCCGTAGTAATGTTGGTGGTATTTCCTGAGTATTTCAGACATGAAAAACGTCTCTACAAGTGGACTCGGCGATAAAAACTAGGTCACATATAAATAACATCATATGAATCCATTGATATAAGAGAAGCCCCCTTTTCTTTACTGGGATGTTTGTGGAAAAATATATGTATAATTTATCATTTCTAAAAAATGTTCGAAAATTGGAAAATTCACATTGATTAGCCCCACCTGCTACACCTTCAAATTGTCTTTGAATATCAGGTTCCTTTTTGGAATACACCTAACATAAATACATATATATACCACGCAATTTGGTATATTTGTTAATTGGGAAAATTGCGAGTTTATTGAAGATCTATCGTCCAAAATTGTGCACTTGTAGCTCACATATGCCTAGAAAATAGTTCATTGTGGGCATATATTGTGATATCTAAAACATATTTTATATAACTAACTATGAACAGGAATTTAAAAATTTTGCATGCAAACAAATTTATAAATCCCAAAATTATTCATATTCAATTACACAGCAAAGAAGATAGTATAAGTCAGCTGCGCTAACGGTGATATACCCTCAGCTGTATAAAAATATATTTATTTTGTAACACGAATTTGCTTCAAAATACTTGGAATCTGTAGGTATCGCAAATCAATTTTAGTAAGATAAATTCTGAGTTTTGGAAATATTTGAGAATTATTTTTTCAGATTTGTAATTTTAGTTAGAGCTGGCAGGAGTTTTTGGAACTTCTGGACTATTATCTCAGGAGGTATGACTTACCCAGGGAAAGGGAGCAGAATAGGGACCGTAAAAAAACCTTCTCAAAAAAAATAATAATTATCAAATAGATCCGATACGGGTCCTCCAACTGCTCTTTTCCCAAATTTTGTGTGGGAGGTACTCGAAGGACGGACCGATATAGTCCATCTTCTACCCGACACATGACTGGATGAAATAATACGATGTGTAAAGTTTCGACCAATCAGAAAATCCCCTTGAGAGTGAACTTGCGGCTTTGCGGCGCAATTACAATCTGCTGAAAAAAATTCAAAACGATTCGAGAGGACTCTTAAATTTCCCGTTTCCGAATTTTGTGTGGGAGGTACCCTAGAGGTATAATAATATATGGAAAGTCTGGAGCAAATCGATTGCTCACTCCGCCAGTTATCGTTCACACAATATTTTGAAAATAATTTTGAAATTTTTTGGGGGAGGTGTGGACCGACATAGCCTACATTCGAACTTAAACAAAGTTTGGGCAAAATATTACGAAGTATAAAATTTGGTTCTAATCGGTAAATCCGTACGAGAGTTATCGATCGCACCAGCCAGCTAGACATTAAAAAAAAACAGATGAACGGACAGCGCTAAATAGACTCCAAATTGTCTGAAACGAATTTCGTCCAAATATACTTGGGGTCTAAAACCAATATTTCGATGAGACACATCTTTGGTCGTATTTTGTTTGTATCCCCTTTACCCTAAATCCTGAGGTATAAAATAGGTGGCGAGGCGACCCCATGCTGCAATATTTGAAACACATTATATAACAGGCAGTAGGTGCGTTATCTAGCAGACAAATTATTGCAGTTTGCATCAGGGGAAAGATCAGTAGTTATTTTTCCATATGTAGGCTACTTTGCCAGTATATGCCCTCCAGAAATGAAAATATGGACCAACAAAAAAATTTGTATATTTTTCATCCAAAGGTAATGGTCTATGTCAACCGCCAAATAATATCAGATCATCATGCAAAATTATAGGCATTTTCTTCAACCTAAACTCTTACCTCGTTCAAAATTTCGTGACTAGTGAGCTATAATTGCGACCTGTAGCGGGTTTATGATTACACTACAAACAAAAAACTGGATATATTAGGCTGTAACTCTGTTATCTGATCACGTACATCAACATAATTAACATCAATTGAATGGTCAAGAGATCGTCTTCCAAATAGTACTCACTAGTGGGGAATGTGTCTTTCAGGAACAAAGATATAAGCTGTTTATTAAAAATTTTCAAAATTTTCACACAAAAGTTGTGGTCCATTATTAAATATTATATCTGATCGCCATCTCAACTTGCAAGCTTCTTCTTTGTCATATACTCTTACCTTATTTAAAATTTCGATCGGACTATTATTGCGACCTACAGAGCACCTACAAAATCGGATAAAAATTATGTTTTTGGTCCATTTCACCCGCTAAATATTTCACGATCATCACCAATTAAAATAGCGATCTATTCTGATGTGAAACCGACCTCCATACCAAATTTCGTGACGATCGGTCCATAATTGCGGCCTGGAGTTTGATTACAATTTATAATGGACAGACGGACACACGGACGGACGGACGGACGGACGGACACACATCTCAAAATCGATTTATCTCGCCGAGATATGAAGATTGGTATACCACATTGGGGGTCTCCGACGAATATTTCGCGGTGTTACATGAATTTTTCCCAAAACAAACTTATAATACCCTTTCCACATAGTGGTGTAGGGTATAAATAGTAATGAAAATTATTTCATCAGTAATATAAGTATAAAATAAGGTTTACATCATTGCTAAATAAGGAATTTTCGCTAACATGAACTTTCAAAATTTTGGTCAGGTGGGCCCCCCGAAATGAAATCCTGGCTACGTCCCTGCTACCAACGTACCCCTAACGCCAACAATGTTTACAATAGAAGAGTTAAAAATGGAAGCTAGAAAATGAAAAACAATACGGCTCCTGGGCCTGACGGAGTTTCTGTGGAAGTACTTAAGGAAATAGCTGAAGCAAGACCAAATATATTACTAAATATGTACAACCAATGCTTGCTAGATGGATTCTTCCAAATTAAGTGGAAAGAGCAACAACTTGTACTCATTAGTAAAGGAAAAAAGATCCAACATACCCCCAGACCGCTGTTTAGGCTCAATACTGCTGGGAAGCTTTATGAGAGACTTCTGAAACAAAGAATAGGCGACGCTAGACGCATTAAAGTTGGCTTATCAGAGAGACAACACGGATTCCGCCTGTGGATTCAACCTGGGAAACCACTATTGGAGTTATTCAGGAAGTCATTATAGCAGACCGATAGTACTACTTGCCACTCTAGATGTAAAAAACTCTTTAAATAGCCTAAGCCCCTACATACCTCCTGAAGATAATCAAAAGTTACCTAAGTGAAAGTGTACTTAAATATAGCACAGGTGAATGTAAAAAGAAAAAACAGACAGTCATTTGCCGCACAGGGCTCCATCCTATGTCCTAACCTTTGGCATATAAATTACGATGATATTCTGAAAATAGATATGCCTGATAACACGTTTTTAGTAGGGTATGCAGATGACATAGCCGCAGTAATACAGGCAAGAAACACTGAGGATGCTCAACGCCAACTAAGCAAGTAATGATCCGAACCAAAACATGGTTAGAGACACGTGGCTCAGAATTAGCTTTGCACAAAACTGAGCTGTTACTATTGACTAGAAAGCATATCGTCTGCTCCGTCGGAAAAGGTCGTAAGTCCACTTTTTTTGGAAATCGCGTTTTTGTTGCGGGATGATAGTACAAGCCAAAACACGTCGTATGATACAAAGAAAATTGTAGTATGTCGCGGTTTTCTATATGTTTTGCCCCTGTCGGAAAAGGTCGTAAGTCCACAAAACGTACACATTTGAGTACGAAAAGGTCGTAAGTCCACAAGAAAATGTATACTTTAAAAGAATACTACAACTAATGTAGTTCAGATATAATGTTTAACGTCATCCATGGTTGGGGTACAGTGTAAAGAACTACCCTACACCTTTGGATGATAATCGGATGATATTTGGCGGAGCCTGTGGACCAAACTTTTGAACAAAAATGTGATAATTTCTATATTGCAAAAAAATTTACATTTGAAATCTAGTTTCCCCTATAAGCGCACTGATTATGAAAGATGGACTTCTGGCCTTTTCATTGATACAAATTGGGATGCTGTACGTGTTCAAATTCCTCATATATTAAAAAATTTTTGAAAAAAATCAAAATTTTTACTGTTTTTACTGTCTTATATCTTACATAACTTTATCAACTGGTAATTTGTGGTTTCTCTAGGGACATTTATTCACATTACTAGATAAGTTTGTATTCTGAATTCAATAAAGTAAACCTTCTAACGGACGGGTAAATGCAATGTTTATCTTATTAAATGATTCTAAAATAATAATTGATTGAAATGTTATTAAACTAAGAAGACATCATGGTTTTTGCTAACAAAGAGCAGGATGAATTGGGAATGGAATTAGACGATGGTGTCCTGGGTCTTGTTCCCTATGGTTTTCACAGTAGAGTTGTATAGTTCATGAACGAACTAGTTCAATTGAACGATTCATTGAAAAGAGCGTATGAACTAGATCAGTCGATATAGTTCATTGTAGTTCAATAGTTCACTGAACTATAATCAGAGTCGGTGACCGTACGATCAACGAACGAACGATTCACAATCAAGTTCAACATGTCGTTCACAAATGCATAAAGTGACGCCGTCGTATGTGTTAACTGATGCCTTCGTTATCTGATGAGTTTGTTTACGTTTTGGATCAAGGTACATGGAATAGATGTTCGAAAATGAAGATTTCTGCAAAAACATAGAGACATAACATATTCCAATATACCGAAACCTTGTTTTGGAAAGAAAAGAGGAAAAAATAAAAGATAAACACACACAATGACAATTTCTACACACACACACACAAAATTTTTTGCCAGCCACATAAATGAAGGACTTTTTTCTTAAATTTATACCAACTTAATCTTTCTTTATGAATGGAATAATGCTATGCAAATGTAATATCTTTGTCTGGATTAGTTAAATTATGTATAAATTTTTCTATGGTTTGTTTATATTTGATGTATGTATGCATGCCTTTTCATCCAACGAACGATTAAAAGCCGGTGAACGATTCTGATCCGAATAATTGAACTGAATAGTGAACTATGAACTAGATTGCTGAACTAGTTCAGTTAAAAGAGCTGAACTATTAAACTAGATCTTTCAAATGAACTAGATTGTACAACTCTATTTCATAGTGATTCTGAAAGCTCTGATGATTACATGCTGAAGATTCTACATGGTTTGCATACAAAAACAAAAGATTCAGGACATCAGGAGCTACAGCTATATGGGGGCTATATCAAAACGTGGACCGATATACACCCTTTCCAGTACCAAACATCCTAGAATAATAAAAACTTCTATACCAAATCACGAAGATCTATCTTAAAAATTGGGAGCTGTATCTTAATTTCAAAACACGGACAGACGGTCATGGTTATACCGATAAATCTTTATATATAAAACTAAATTGTCGTTTGTTGGTAATTGAATCAGTTGAAAACGGCTGGAGCGATTTGGATAATTTTTTGTGGAAATGTTAGTCATAGTCCAGTTTAGGTTTTTATGCAAAGAAAAATTGGCCACGCCCTCTTTTCCGCCCACTTTTATAAATATGTATATCTACGAAACTACTCAATAGATTTTCCTGAAATTTTCAGGGAACGTAGAGTGATGGCCCCCGGTTGAAATATGCTACATATTTGGTTGAATTTCGGATCGGGCGGGGTACCTCCCCTATGCCCTATTTTTGTAAAAATGCAATATTTGCAACAATTACAAATGTATCGCTTTGAAAATTAATTTCCGAGTCAATGGCGATTGTGTTTCCGACCTTACGTGCTTATTTGGGGCATTAAGACTGGACAACGCCCACTACTGAATCGATTTTCCTGAAACTTTCAGAGAATGTACAGGGTTAGTCCCCGATAAAAATAGGCTACTGATTTTTTGACTCTATGCTCTATTTTTGTAAAAATGGAATATTTGCAACAAGTACGAATGTATCGGATTGGGAATTTATTTGCGAGTCAATGGCGATTGTATCTCCAACCTTACGTACTTATTTTGGGACTTAAGATCCGACCACGCTCACTTTCTAATTAGGTTATATCTACAAAACTACTGAAGGGATTTTCACGAAAATCGCGATTTGTCTAAATTTTTAAATCTTTATAAATAAAAATCAACTATCGTTCGTTGGTAATGGCATCAGTTGAGAATGGCTGGACCTATTTTCGACTTGTGTTTTTATGCAAAGAAAATTTGACCATGCCCACTTTTACGCCCACTTTTTTCAATTTTAAATTTTTATCATTTCTACAAGAACTGAAATTGCCAGGGAATGTACAGAGATGACCCCCGCTTAAAATAGGCTACAAATTCAGTTGAATTTCGGAAAGGGCGGGGTACTTCCCCTATACCCTACTTTTTTAAAAATTTTATATTTACAATAATTACGAATGTTTCTATTTGGAAGTTAATTTGCGAGACAATTGTGGTAGTGTCTCCGACCTTACCTACTTTTTTAGGAACCAAAGACTTGACCATACCCACTTTTTAAAATATGTTACATCTACAAAACTACTGAACCGATTTTCCTGAAAATGTCAGGGAATCTACAGGCATATTTTCTTGAATTTTGAAGAGGCATATTTAAAAAAAAACGCCTTACCTTTATGAATAAAAATCAAATGCTGTCATAACCCAACTTAGGTTTTTTGGAAAGAAAAGTTTACCACGCCCCCGAAAACAGGTTACATATTTTATTGAATTCCCTAGGGGGCGGGGTACCTCCCTTATGCGATATTTAAAAAAACGTTATATTTGCAAAAATGATGTATGTATCGGAATAAAAATTTACGGATTAATCTATAATCTAGGTACTTCTTTGGGGCCTATAGGGATTTCCATAAAATTTGTAGCAAAAGCTCAATGTTTGCCGTTGTTATATATATTTTATGAATTTCGGAAGAGGTGGGGTACCTTCCCCATGCCTTTCTTTTAAACGCTGTATGTATAAGCCACACTCATGATTATATCGGTTTCAGCATACATTTTGGTAGGCAATGAAGTTGTGTGCACCCTAGGTACATATTTGGAGCCAAAATACCGGACCAATTTTTTAATATGTTATATCTGATGACAACGCCGATGATGACCACGCCGACTCTTTTCAAAACATTATTTTTCCAAAACTACTGAACCTAATTTTCAGAAAATGTTCAGGAATGTCCCGTGGTCCAAAATGCTATATATTTGTAGACGAATTTCAGGGCCTATTATATTTGCTATATTTGCCAAAGTTATGAGTGCATCAGGTTGCAAATTAGTTTTCGAGACAACGGTGGTTGCGCCCCCGATCAAGAAAAACTATATATGTACTTAAATGGTGTACTTAAATGGTGAGGTTCAACGGTCCATCAGCCATGAAAAGCTAAAACATAAGTCTAAATAAGCGGGAGAATTCGATTTAACCATTTTTTTAACTTTTATAATTGAATCGCTTTAGGATAAAGACAGGGACAGGGACGATATTAAATCCTAAAAGGCACAAATTGGCGAAAAATCCGACAAAGTCCGTAACAGAAAAGAAAGGTTACAGACAAAATCTGTTGATAAATTTAAAATCCTTCTCGGTTTGACAATGGACCGAAGAAGTGAGGTAGAAAATACCTATTTTTGAATTGTCAAGCATGAAGTCGATAAAAAATTGTCATTAAAACTCATTACGACGGGCCAGCAACGCGGACCGGGGTCTGCTAGTAATATATATAATTAATAGGGTCTTCGCTAAGTATATCGATATGTTAGAAACTGCATGACAAATTTTATTATACCTTCCATATTATAGTGAAATGTATAAAAATCTTCAAAAATGTTGGTGTCGATATGCAATTTTAACATACCGCCAAATAACTGATGACTTGAGGCATGCCGACTGTGTCCACCGTTATATAATGTATCTTATATACCTGATGAAACTATAGCTATCGATATGTTGCCTTCTAATCTAAACACTTGCTTTCCAATAAGACCAAAGCTTCGTTATGCATAACATCTGGTATTTCCATTGATTTGTAGCATATTTAAGAAAGTGGGAGTGGTCGGGTCTTATTGCTAAAATATGTAACAAGGATTGGGGAAACGGAATCGTTCATAAGTTTATATATAGCGCATTTAAAAAATAGGGCACAGGTGTAACCCGCTCCTCCGAAATTCAACAACATATATAGCCTACTTCAACCAAGGGACTTCTCTGTGCATAATCTGAAAATTACATGGAATAAGTACATAGGGTCGGAGATTCAACAACCGTTGCCTCGCAAATTAATTTTTTGACCTATACTTTCATAACCTCTCCACAAAGTTTCGTGACGATCGGTCCAAAATTGCGGCCTGGAGTTTTATTACAATTGTTAATGGATGGACGGACGCACATAGCTAGATCGCTTTATCTCGTCAAGATATGAAAAAATGGCATGGGGAGGGGGTCTACGACGAATAATTCGCGATGTTACACGAATATTGGACAAAATAAACTTACAACACCCTTTCCACATTGTTTTGTAAAGTATAAATATTTTATTTTGTATATGGTTATTGTTGACCTTTGATCAGTAATTTTCTTCTTCTAATAGTTTGGCTTAAGGTCATAAAAAATTAAAAACAGAACATTTTCGGTTTTTAGTTTTTATTTTTTAATATCCGATATTTCGACTATCGTCGATAGTCATCATCAGGGATTTTATTCACTTTAAAAAGAAACAAATAACATTTTCTTACATAAATATATAAAACAAATCATATAATAATTACATTGTATTGCAACTAATTGTTGTTAAACTGCTGCCGTTTTTTCATCCTCGTCTGTTGAGAATAACTTGCCAACTAAAGTTTTTGGTGTTTTTCTATTGTGCTCCTATAAATCTGCGCACAGTGTTCCGTGTCAGACTTGTAATTCATTCTGTTTTCGGCAGGTACATTGACGATATGTAACATTTCTAATATAAATCTGCGTTTGTAGTTGCTCTCCTGAGCCAAAATATCTACATCTTTGAAATTTGGTGTGTGTCCTTCTTTGGCACAATGGGCTGCGAGAGCCGTTTTTTGCTCTAGAAGTTTGTTTTTAGCTTTTTGATCTGATTTATGGCAGCTGAGCCTGGTTTTGAGCTTAGTTTTTGTTGTTCCAACATATGTTTGTTTACATATGTTGGATCCGTCACCGTTACATTTAATTTTATAGACTACATTCGATTTTTCTTCACGTAGAATTTTTGATTTTATTTTACTAAAAAAGTTGTTGTTGGTGTTGCTGCTTTTGAAAGCTAATTGATACTTTTCATTATTATATAAATTGGAGCGTGAAAACCTCTCGGAAAAACCTGGGATATATGTAGATCTTTTGTATATTTTTTCGACTTTTTGAACGTTTTTGTCAGATCTGTTGTTGTTCTCTACATGTTTAATCAAACCGTTGATAGTTTTTGAGGGAAAATCATTCATTTTTAGAATGGTTTTAATTTTCATTTTGTTTTTGGTGTGAAACTTCTTGTCACTTATGCTCAATACTCTGTTAATAAAATTTGTAGCCGTATTGATTTTCATTCTGCGAGGATGTTTTGAGTGGTAGTTGATGATCCTACCGGAGGCAGTTGGCTTTTGATACCAGTCCAATAATAATATATTATTCTGCCTGTGTATTATGGCGTCAAGGTATGGCAATTGGTTGTTTGATTCACCTTCCATGGTAAAGCGTATTTGTCTGTTGAAACCATTTAGAGCGTTTAATGTGTTTTCTACTTTGTCTTTTTTAATCACACAAAATATGTCGTCGACATATTTTGTTACAAATTTTGGTTTTATGGTTAGTTTTTCTAAGGAATCGTCGAGAAGTTTTTCCATTATGATGTCTGCGATAACTGGAGATATTGGTGATCCCATTGGCATCCCTTTAAGCTGCTCGAATACCTTGTCCTTGTATAAAAAATATCTTGCATCCTTAATGCATGTAGTTAATATTTCAATGAAAAGGTTCATTGGGATGTGTGTGTGGTCCTTAATAATTGTCCAATTTTCTTTTATAGTATCGATCGCTAAGTTAACTGGGACACTTGGGAAAAGGGAAACGACATCGAACGATATTAACATTTCATCATCACCAATACTTTGTTTATTTATCCTTGATTTGAAATCTATCGCGTCTTTAATATTGTATTTAGAGTTACTAGTGAGCACTTTTAGAATATTAGCCATATACCTTGAAAGTTCGTATGTCGGAGAATTTACGAAGGAACATATAGGGCGCAAAGGAGTTCCATCTTTGTGGATTTTAGGCAGTCCATAAATTTTTGGTGAAAGGGAAGTTTTACTTATTAATTTTTGTTTTTCTCCTTCAGTTATAACATTAAGATCAAATAATTTTATTACAAGT
This sequence comes from Musca autumnalis, assembly GCF_047663935.1. Classification (NCBI taxonomy): domain Eukaryota; kingdom Metazoa; phylum Arthropoda; class Insecta; order Diptera; family Muscidae; genus Musca; species Musca autumnalis. The sequence goes on along the minus strand of NW_027411647.1, from coordinate 70,977 downwards.
TTATTGTTCTTTTCTTGCAATGACGTTGTAGGGTCTTTCCTTACGCGTTTATACGTGCACATGTCAGATAATATTTCGGTCATTTTTGACTCGTAGTCTGTTTTTGAAAGAACCACTGTTTTTCCGCCCTTATCTGCATTGAGTATCAATATATGTTTGTTATGTTTTAAGAACGTTGCTGTTTGGCCCACTGTATTCAGAATAAACCTATCTCTTTTTCCTAATGTGCGGTTTCTTGTGTGTTCGTTTATAAGAGTAACTAGGTTTATTCTGGCTTTCTCTTGTTGTTCCCTATTCTCCAACGTTTGTATACAATCTTCTCCTTCTGCTATTATGTTAAACAGAGGGAACGTTGTTTTTGTTGTGGGTAAACAGTGGTTCTTTCAAAAACAGACTACGAGTCAAAAATGACCGAAATATTATCTGACATGTGCACGTATAAACGCGTAAGGAAAGACCCTACAACGTCATTGCAAGAAAAGAACAATAAACTTGTAATAAAATTATTTGATCTTAATGTTATAACTGAAGGAGAAAAACAAAAATTAATAAGTAAAACTTCCCTTTCACCAAAAATTTATGGACTGCCTAAAATCCACAAAGATGGAACTCCTTTGCGCCCTATATGTTCCTTCGTAAATTCTCCGACATACGAACTTTCAAGGTATATGGCTAATATTCTAAAAGTGCTCACTAGTAACTCTAAATACAATATTAAAGACGCGATAGATTTCAAATCAAGGATAAATAAACAAAGTATTGGTGATGATGAAATGTTAATATCGTTCGATGTCGTTTCCCTTTTCCCAAGTGTCCCAGTTAACTTAGCGATCGATACTATAAAAGAAAATTGGACAATTATTAAGGACCACACACACATCCCAATGAACCTTTTCATTGAAATATTAACTACATGCATTAAGGATGCAAGATATTTTTTATACAAGGACAAGGTATTCGAGCAGCTTAAAGGGATGCCAATGGGATCACCAATATCTCCAGTTATCGCAGACATCATAATGGAAAAACTTCTCGACGATTCCTTAGAAAAACTAACCATAAAACCAAAATTTGTAACAAAATATGTCGACGACATATTTTGTGTGATTAAAAAAGACGAAGTAGAAAACACATTAAACGCTCTAAATGGTTTCAACGGACAAATACGCTTTACCATGGAAGGTGAATCAAACAACCAATTGCCATACCTTGACGCCATAATACACAGGCAGAATAATATATTATTATTGGACTGGTATCAAAAGCCAACTGCCTCCGGTAGGATCATCAACTACCACTCAAAACATCCTCGCAGAATGAAAATCAATACGGCTACAAATTTTATTAACAGAGTATTGAGCATAAGTGACAAGAAGTTTCACACCAAAAACAAAATGAAAATTAAAACCATTCTAAAAATGAATGATTTTCCCTCAAAAACTATCAACGGTTTGATTAAACATGTAGAGAACAACAACAGATCTGACAAAAACGTTCAAAAAGTCGAAAAAATATACAAAAGATCTACATATATCCCAGGTTTTTCCGAGAGGTTTTCACGCTCCAATTTATATAATAATGAAAAGTATCAATTAGCTTTCAAAAGCAGCAACACCAACAACAACTTTTTTAGTAAAATAAAATCAAAAATTCCACGTGAAGAAAAATCGAATGTAGTCTATAAAATTAAATGCAACGGTGACGGATCCAACATATGTAAACAAACATATGTTGGAACAACAAAAACTAAGCTCAAAACCAGGCTCAGCTGCCATAAATCAGATCAAAAAGCTAAAAACAAACCTCTAGAGCAAAAAACGGCTCTCGCAGCCCATTGTGCCAAAGAAGGACACACACCAAATTTCAAAGATGTAGATATTTTGGCTCAGGAGAGCAACTACAAACGCAGATTTATATTAGAAATGTTACATATCGTCAATGTACCTGCCGAAAACAGAATGAATTACAAGTCTGACACGGAACACTGTGCGCAGATTTATAGGAGCACAATAGAAAAACACCAAAAACTTTAGTTGGCAAGTTATTCTCAACAGACGAGGATGAAAAAACGGCAGCAGTTTAACAACAATTAGTTGCAATACAATGTAATTATTATATGATTTGTTTTATATATTTATGTAAGAAAATGTTATTTGTTTCTTTTTAAAGTGAATAAAATCCCTGATGAAGACTATCGACGATAGTCGAAATATCGGATATTAAAAAATAAAAACTAAAAACCGAAAATGTTCTGTTTTTAATTTTTTATGACCTTAAGCCAAACTATTATAAATATTTTATTTTAAAAACGTCCGTAAATTGTGGGAAAAGGTCGTAAGTCCCTACAAAAATACAAAACTGTACAAGGAAAAGGTCGTAAGTCCAAAGACATCCAATTATCTCCCAAACGCGACGGAATTTTATGAAGCAAAGGACAGGTATTGAAGCGGAATAAATAAACGAAGAATACTGCCTTTACCACCATAATAATATCTTTAACACAGAAAGCGCTGGAATGTTTTTTCTTCCTCCTGAAAAATTTATTGAGAGGGACTTACGACCTTTTCCGACGTAGCAGACGATATACCAGTTGAAGTCAATATGAGAATAAACGACATTGTTATCCGCACACAGAAGACTGTCACTTACCTTGGGATACAACTCGACAATAAACTGTAATTTCTTCCGCAGATAAACCGCGCGAGTTGAAAAGCTACCTCAATTACAAGGCAACTGAGCAGATTGATGGCCAATATAGGAGGGCCGCGACCTAATAAAAGCAAATTACAAATGGAAACCCGCAATAGCATCCTACTATAAGGTTGTGAAGTCTGTGCTTTACGAAACGAAGAGCACAAAAACTGTTTGCGGTGCAAAGAACGGCGGCAATGCGAGTTGCATCTGTATACCGCACAGTTTCGGAACCAGTTGTGCAGATTATAGCGGGTATGATACACATAGACTAAATGACAGAAGAGCTAATGAAAATCTACGAAATATGTATATATTGTGTATATTCCTCAAATAAAAGATGAAACCATGATAAAATGGCAAACAATCTGGAATAGAGAGACTTGTGGCAGATGGACGGCAAAGCTTATCCCAGATATAAAACTATGAGTGGAGAAAAAGCATAAAAAGGCAAACCTCTACTTGGCGCAGATGGTCACCGGCCATGGATATTTCTAAAAGTATTTGTTTAGACAAGGACAATTTAACACCTTCTTTCTTTGCGAAGGAGAGGATACCATAGATGACGCGGACCACACATTCTTGTATGCAGCAGGCAGAAAAAGGCACACTATTAGCCGAAAATGTTGCCCAAAAATGCTGATAAGCAATGAAAACTGGCTCACCGTTGCAAGATACTGTGAGTTACTGCTGAGAGCAAAGAAAATAGATTTAGACAACGTTAATAGCGCAAACAGAAGCGCGAAATACAGCGGAGCTTGGAAGCAAGCAAGATTGAGAAGAAAGCTCTTAGGCCTGGGACCCACCTCGAAGTAATGCGAAAGCGGTGCCGAGGTGGATGCAGCTCCCAGAGGAGAGGAGGTGGTTTTTAGTCGGTGGGAAGATCGAGTCCGACATACCACGTTGAGGGACGGCCTAACATGAATGCAAAAAAGGCTACCCATAAGGAAGCTGCTTGTGTGTAGGAATACTTGGTAAGTATGCTTTATCTGGAGAAGCTTTCAATGAATCAAGAATTATCCTATAAAAAGTATTAACGGCGTTTTCTATACCCTCCACCAACACTGTATTGAAATAAATATGAACAATTAGTAACTACTAAGCTCTTCCTCTACGTTAAGTATAATTCCTTGGAGTAGAATAATATCTTAAACGAAATTTATTGTAATTGATGGCAGTCCATCCCGGCGAACTAAAAAACTCATAGAACGTCTTAGTTTTCAGATATTCCCGGTTTGAGACCTATAGGACATTGTTTACATGTATGTAATACGATCTGGTACCCCTTTGGACCATATGATAACCCTCTTAGTAGGGTTATTATATACCTAATGTTGTTGATACATGTTAGTAGTTAATCCTTATTAAGAATAAAAGTCATAAAATGTCATGATTTTTAAGTATTTACCGAACAAATGGGGTATTTTGAAACCTTCATTACATTTTAAAAACATTTGTTTGCCACCTTGTATAACATGATAATTATTAGTTTTGGTTATTATTGTTGAACTACGTGGGATAATTTTTTATTTATGCATTTAATCTCGTCTTAAACAATCTGTCCAACTAATTTTAGCAAAAAACCCGACATTTTTATCAAAACTATTTGTCATTCTTCACTAATTAATGCATGAAAAGTGTTCGTTTTCTTAGTTTGAAAACAATTACTTGCCAAACTGTATATCTATTTCAAGGCGATCACTCAAGGACCGTGGATGTAGCATAACACACTATTTGTTTGGGATAAAATGAATGTAGATCCCTTATTAGTGAAGTTTTTATACCCTCCACCATAGTATGGAGGGTATATTAAGTTTGTTTTTCCGTTTGTAACGCATTGAAATACTCATTTGCGACCCTATAAAGTATATATATTCCTGATCAGGGTAAAATTCTAAGTCGATATGAGCACGTCCGTCCGTCCGTCCGTCCGTCCGTCCGTCCGTCTGTGGTAATCACTCTAGCATCCACAAAAATGGAGATAGGACGCTGAAATTTTGGGCAAATGCGTCTTTTGTTTGCAGGCAGGTCAAGTTCGATGATGGGCTATATCGGTCCACGTTTTGGTATAGCCCCCATATAACGGTACCCCCCGATTTACGAAATTTTGACGTTTTTAGCTACATTTTCAGACCGATTTGGCTATAATTTGACATTTAGGGTTCTTAAGTATCAATAAACATATATAACAAAACTTGTGGACATAGGTCCACGTTTTGGTATAGCCCCCATATAACGGTACCCCCCGATTTGCGGTATTTAGACGTTTTTAGCTACAATTTTAAACCGATTTAACTATAATTTAACATTTAGGGTTCTTAAGTATCAATAAACTTATATAACAAAAGTTGTGGACATAGGTCCACGTTTTGGTATAGCCCCCATATAACGGTACCCCCAGATATACGGTATTTTGACATTTTTAGCTACATTATCAGACCGATGTAGCTATAATTTGACATTCAGGGTTCTTAAGTGTTAATAAACTTATATATTAGAAGTTGTGGACATAGGTCCACGTTTTGGTATAGCCCCCATATAACGGTACCCCCCGATTTGCGGTATTTTGACGTTTTTAGCTACATTTTCAGACCGATGTAGCTATAATTTGACATTTAGGGTTCTTAAGTGTCAATAAACTTATATAACAAAAGTTGTGGACATAGGTCCACGTTTTGGTATAACCCCATATAACGGTACCCCCCGATTTACGGTATTTTGACGGTTTTAGCTACATTTTCAGACCGATTTGGCTATAATTTGACATTTAGGGTTCTTAAGTGTCAATAAACATATATAACAAAAGTTGTGGACATAGGTCCACGTTTTGGTATAGCCCCCATATAACGGTACCCCCGATTTACGGTATTTTGACGTTTTTAGCTATATTTTCAGACCGATATAGCTATAATTTGACATTTAGGGTTCTTAAGTGTAAATAAGTTTATATAACAAAAGTTGTGGACCTAGGTCCACGTGTTGGTATAGCCCCCATATAACGGTACCCCCGATTTACGACATTTTGACTAGTGGACATATAACTAGTGGACATAGGTCCATGTTTTGGAATAGCCCCCATATAACGTTACCGCCCGATTTCAGGTATTTTGAGAATTTTACCAACAAGTTTTAACCGAATTATCTATAATTTGAACATTTGACATTTGAAATTCTTAGTGGTCACCACACCTCTCCACCAAAAATTGTCAAGAAAGCCCCCATATAACGGTACCTCCCGATTTTCAGTAATTTGATGATTTTAGCTACAATATTAAACCGAACTAGCAGTAATTTGACATTTGAAGTTCTTAGTGGTCACAACACCTCTCCATCAAAAATTGTCAACATAGGTCCATGTTCGGATATAGCTCCCATGTAACGGTACCTCCCAATTTTCAGTAATTTGGCCATTTTAGCTACAATTTTTAACAGAACTAACTGTAATTTGACATTTGAAGGTTGTAGTGGTCACCACGCATCTGCATCAACAATTTTCAACATAGCCCCAATATAACGATACTTCCCGATTTTCGGTACTTTGAGGATTTTACTTAAAATGTTTAACCGAACGTAGGTCCATGTTTTTGTATAGCCCCAAAACAAACCTCCCGATTTTCCGTACCTTAGCTTTATTTTTGGACGAACTTTCTGTAATTTGAAATTTAAAAGTCAACAAAAATTCTGCAACAAAAATTGTTCATTTAAGTTCATATTTTCGTATAGCCCAGATACCTCCGAACTAGCTGTTAATGACATTTGAAGTTCCCACGTTATGTACCGATTTTCAATATTTTGAGGATTCTAGCTAAATTTTTTAACCGAATTAGGAGTTATTTGACATTAAAGGCTCCCATCAAAAACTCTCAACATAGACCCATGTTTTATTATAATAGGGGTTATAATAAAACATGGGTCTATGTTGAGAGTTTTTTGATAACAGTACCTCCCAATTTCTAGTCCACCAAAAATTGTCAACAGTTAGATATAGGCACCATAAAAAAGGGCCTCCCGAATGAAGCATTTTATGTACATTATCTGACATTTTAACGTACTCACTTAAAGTTGGGGACAGGAATGAATATTTTATGGTGGAGGGTATGAAAAGTTCGGCCCGGCCGAACTTAATGCTTTTTTACTTGTTAATGTTGTGCTGTTTCCGCAAAAACGCAATAACAGACGCGATATTTTCAAAAACAATTTTAGGTGATTTTCCTACTTTGGAATTTTTCGTATCTCGCGTTTTTGTAGATGAATTGTCACGAGAAACGATTTATTAGATCCGGAACTTAAAAATCTAAACTTTGCAATGAAGTACGAGGAAATCGAATGACAATTGTAAAAATTTGGTACGAAAAATATTATTTTTAAAAATATGTTCGGACAAAATGTTCGTATTTGGATACAGATTTCTTTGAAGCTGTGAAGACTACATTCACGACACATATATCAAATAACTCAGAATAGCGAGTTCTACATTCCTATATATGATTTTTTGAAAAACCTGTTTGCGGACTGAAGTTAGAAGAAATTTTCCAAAAATACTTAAAATCTGGCTTCAAAATGTTAGCATCATTTAATGGTAGACGCCGATCAAATTTTGAAAAGTTGTACAGTGGTGAGATGGTCCTTATTTAGTTGGCTTCAACTTTTACTTTGACAGAAAAATCGTGAAATGTGTGGTTTAATCACACATCGAGAGAACACAAAAAAGACACGTTGGCTTTAAAACATTTTTACCAATTTTTAATATAAATATAGCCACAGCTAACACACTAATAAACTTTTAAGGCTAATATTTTTTGCAAAGTTTAAAAACATTTCATTTTATCCGAAAGCTTTTAACTTGTATATTATACAACCACAATTCGCGAGCTATAAAAGAGTAAACCTTGGCTTAAATTATGTGGTACGTGGATATGTTTTTCGAGTAAGTTTACTACCTTAGGGGAATACAAAATTCCAATTAACAACAAATTCGGTAAAATCCTCAAAAAATATTAAATCGCTTGTTATACTTATATAGAACTTTTGGCAGAAGTTTAATGTTTTCTTGAAGACTGTTTATGGGTAGTATATTGGCAATTAAATACAGCCTGATGAGTTGAGAAATCGTAGAAAGTTTCCCAGACCTTGTTCTGATATCTCGGAGAGATCATGAAAGAACGACCGTCCTAGAGAATTATGTCGTCTATGTATTTGTGCAGGGCAGTAACAAAGGAGGTGATCAACAGTTTCATCCTCTTCTTCATTCTTCATTCCGCAACTGCGGCAGTGGTCGTTATGTGGTTTTGGCTGATTAGGAACTTGATGTGTTTGGTGTTGTAATGAGGACATGTAGATTTTGATATTTGGCATGTTTCGGTCTTGTACCATCTGATCTCTGCCAGTGATAGAAAGTATTAGAATTTAATTATTCCCATTGGTGTTGCGAGTGACGCCTTTGGAAGTTCGTCAGGGGCGGATCCCGCTCTGGCTAGTTCGTCTGCTTTTTCGTTAATGGCAAGTCCCTTATGACCTGGAATCCAAGTAAGAACTACTCTTATCAGACGCCCTAACTTAGCGAGTTTTTCTTTAGAGTCTTTCAGTAGTTTTGATGTGACAGTGTTTGATTTTAGTGCAAGGAGCACCGCTTGGCTGCCAAACAAAAATTCCTATTGAGTTTGATGTGTGTTGCTGTAGGTGCAAAGTACAAGCTTCCTTTATGGCCAGTAGCTCAGCCTGAAAAGCACTGCAGTCCTCAGGAAGCTTTGTGGAAGTAGATATATTTTCTTTTTCCGAGAAGACACCAGAGCCGACTCCACATTTCATCTTAGATCCGTCTGGGTGTACCTTTATATGATGACCTATCAGTGGTGATCCATTATTCCATTCTTTCCTGGTTGGAAATTTGACTTTAAAAGGCGGATCGAAGGACATTGCAGGAGTGCATTAATCGGCAGTAATTTCTATTTGTCTGGGTAGGTTGATAAGCACGCTTAGATGTTCCTATGCTATGTCTCTCTACATTCCTACAGCTCGGAGCCTTGCGGTATTACGTGTCGCACTTGTTTTAATGTATAAAGCAATTGACAGAATGTGCATCATTACAGTTAGGGCTTCAGTCGCACAAGTTCGCATTGCCCCTATCACCCCGAATCATGCGGATTTGTGTATACATCTAGGCCACATCTAGTAACCTAGTTTTCAAGCGATTTCAAGGCTCGGTTCATGATATTTCACAGCACGGACGGAAACAAACCAGGGACGAATATTACCACATCGTTGGCATAAGTAACCAGAACAGAGATCACCCCTCCCTGTGGAGTACATACCTCTGTTTGAGTACTTTGACAGTGTACTGTTTCCTAGTGTGACATTGATGATTATACTCTGCAGCATGGTGGTTATCCATCTGCTAATAAATGGTTCCACCCCGAAGTTATATAGAGCTTGTTCTATTGCGGTGATTCTGACGTTGTTGAAGACGCCTTCTGTATCTAGGCGGCTTGGGTATATTGTTTGTGTTCTAAGGATTTCTCTATGGCCCTAACGACTACGTGTAAGGCCATATCCGTCGAGCGTCATGTAGGGTAGGCGTGTTGACTAGGAGAGATGTTGTTTGATTTGTCCCTCTTTTCTTGAATATGCACGTCACTAAGTCTTTCGAGCGTTTTAGTCAGAAAATATGATATGCTTATAGGTCTGAAGTCTTTAGCATTTCGTGACAACGCTTCCCTGGTTTGGGTATGAAGAAAAACTTTACCTGTCTCCAGGAGAGATTTTGTTTGAGTTGTCCCTCTTTTCTTGAATATGCACGTCACTAAGTCTTTCGAGCGTTTTAGTCAGAAAATATGATATGCTTATAGGTCTGAAGTCTTTAGCATTTCGTGACAACGCTTCCCTGGTTTGGGTATGAAGAAAAACTTTACCTGTCTCCAGGAGAGATTTTGTTTGAGTTGTCCCTCTTTTCTTGAATATGCACGTCACTAAGTCTTTCGAGCGTTTTAGTCAGAAAATATGATATGCTTATAGGTCTGAAGTCTTTAGCATTTCGTGACAACGCTTCCCTGGTTTGGGTATGAAGAAAAACTTTACCTGTCTCCAACTTGTTTCTACGTAGTTAAGGGATAGACATCTGCTGTAGATGAACAATTATGAAGGATTTATTATGGCCTCCGCGTTTTGCAGCATTTTTGGTATAATGTGACTTTACTTCAACTTATTATTTTGTCGATTTCAGTGCACGTATGTTGGATGATTTTTTTCCAAGAGATGCTTTGTACCTCTTATAATGCTTTTATCCCTTGCTAAAACTTTCAAAATATCGAAAATCTGTGAGTGCCGTTCTATTAGGGCTGTACCGACAAATTTTTGTTGTAAAGTTTTATATCCACAACGAATACTTAATACCAAATTTCAGCCATTTCGGTGAGATGTTGAGGTCACAGCATTTAAAATACCGAAAATCGTGAGGAACTGTCCTACGGGCTTATATGAAGACGTGGATCTATGCCGACAAATTTCAGGTTGAAAGTTTTGTACCATCCACTAAGACTTAATAACAAATTTCAAAAATTTCGGAGGAATTTTGAGGCCACAATCTTCAAAATACCGTTCTACGGGGTCTATATGAAGAGGTGGAACTATACCGACAAATTTCAGGTGGAAAGTTTCATACCTCCAACGAAGACTAAATACCAAATTTCAGCCATTTCGGTTTGATATAGAGGCTAGAACCTTCAAAATTTTCGGTTTGATATTGAGGCTCAAAACCTTTAAAATTATCGGTTTGATATTGAGGCTAAAACCTTCAAAATACTGAATATCGGAAGTTACCGCTCTAGAGGAACTATACATGAAGACGTGGATGTATACCAACAAATTTCTGGTGGTAAGTTTTGTAGCCCCAACAAAGTCGAAGTATATTTTTGCCATAGGCAGGCAAAGCTCGGAGATGGGCTATACCAGCCCATGTTTGATCTACAATTTGCAACTGAACGGTACCTCCCGATTTTCGGTATTTTGAGGGGGCCGAATTAGCTATAATTTCACATTTAGTGGTATCGTAGTGGTAAAAAAAGAAATCTCGACCAACAATTGTGGGCATAGCCCCCATATTTCGAACAGACCCCATATAATGGTACCACCCGATTTCGGATATTTTGAAATTTTCAGCCACATTTTCCCACCAAATCAGCTATAATTTGATCAAATATAATCTCCACCAAAAATATGGACAGGGGCCCACATAAGACTATAGTCCCCATCACAAACGTAGCCAGGGAACCCAAGATATTTAAATAGTTTTTGTATATTTTACTTTCAAATTTAAATTTCATTTGTTTTTCGTAGGATGATGGTTTTGGTAAACTGGATGATTTTTGTACCCTACACCACTAGGTGGACAGGTTCTTTTACAACTTTGTTTTGCCCAAACATTTTATAACACCTTAAATGTTGACCCTAGACGCTTTAATATTTTTTTGAAGATATTTGCCCTTTTTCCCTCGGAATTGGTTATACTACTGTTTCCAGAGGTTTTTGACCTCAATTTGTCGATAGACATTAGGCTGATTCTAACACAAGGGGAAAAATCGAATTCGGGTTTTTTATGCGGCACCCCCTAAAGTGTTGAGTTTTGTTAGATTTTATGATTGCCAAAGTTTGAGCACAATTGGAAGATGTTAACACGTGTCACTCAAAGTTTCCATAGTAATTTGTATTTGACCAAATGTGAATTTAAACGAAATTGCTTTATAGGCCGTAATTATTGTCCAATCGATAAGAAATGTGTACCAGTATATTTCTGTGGCTAAAAAATTAATTCTACAAAAATTTGTGAAAATCGGCTGGATTTTTATGTAAGGCTATATTGTAGGGCCCCAATTGGCCAAATATACTTTTGGAGCAATATCAAAATCTTATCCGATTTTGAAAATGTTTTTGTAGGATTCGTTTTCTAGCCACAGCAATGAACTGGTAAAAAATTCTCATCGATTTGACAATAAACGTGGTCTTTAGAGCAATTTCGTGAAAATTCACCTTTGTTTTCGTACAAATTACTATGGAGGAGTGCCACGAGTTAACATATTCCCATTGTGCTCAAACTTTGGCAATCCTAAAACCTAACAAAACTAAACACTTTAGGGGAGTGCCGCAGAAACAAATTCGACATAGATTTTTTAAAACCACTCTAATATACATATGTATGTCCACGTCCACATAAAGCAACATATCGACATAAGGTATTTTGAGGGTCTTCGTCACATTTGTAAACCGAATTAGTTGTAACTTGGGTTTTTGCGTTTTTTTTTGGTTCTTCTGTAATTTTAATTTTCAGCCATATCTTCCAACCGATATTGCGGAAATCTGGTTTCAATATAATTTACGGTGCACTATAAGTAATTTGGACAGTTTTTCAGGCAAATAGTCGATTTTTGCACTTTTAATAATACTGTGCAACATTTAAAAGGCAATCTTGTGCAAACAATTTGAGCGGAGGATTTTTTGAAAGTACAGACCCAAACGACAATAATCATAGTTGGGTTTTGTTGTGTTAGATCCATCTTGGATTTTATGGCCCCATCTAAACATGGTTAAATATTGACTTTTTAAAGCAATTCTGGGCTATAGCTCTGAAACCTATGTGAATCTTCATCTGACCACTGAAGCAAATTTAAATGTAAGGGCAAGACAAAAATGTTCGCGGTCGTGAAACGCCGTTAATTTCGGATGAACGGGCGGCGGGACCGATCTGGTAACCCTGTGCGGAAGGATCTATTTTTTATATGGCAACGCCCTATGAGATGTCACTCGCATGCCTAGTTTGAGCGAGTTTAGTTTAATTTAGTTAAATATAAATTCTTTGTTTCGAGCGCGTAATCGTAAAGACAAATTAAATCTAATTTTCAATATCGAAGTAAAGTTGTGATCTTTTGACAATAAATAAAAAGAACATTTTGTTAATTAAAAACCGATATCGTTCGGAAACAGAAAAAAGTGTTTTTTCTTTCTTATTTTTCTCTTGCTATTTGTGCCTTTTTCCCTTTTGGTTGTCTCCCATTTTGCACCACCGAGCTGCTATATTGTTTGTTGTTGGGATTTTGCCCAAATTGTTTTGAAAATAAACAAAAATATTTGGAGAAATAATGAATTTGAAAAACTGCATTTATTGCCTCAAATTTATAAACTATCTATGCGAGAATAAACTATTGGTGTGAACTGTGTTTGAGATATGCAAAATACCACTATTTTGCCACTATTTATAATTTAAATGCAAGCGTTTTATTTGAGAGATTCCATCATGAGAAAGGATATATTTATTGAGGCTAAGCGACAAATTATTACCTAGTTTTAAGTGCATTTCTAAATAAAACACTGAAACATATTTTGATTTTGAGTTCGAATTATACCGCGAGTTTTAAATATGTTGCATTTCCCTTGACATGTTCTTTCATAAAATCTAATTAGAAAACTCGCGTTACACTATGTAACACTGAAAATGCAAACAACTTCTAGTATGCATTTTTTGAAACTACATATTGAGACTAGAAAAACGCTAGTAGGGTTTTGTCCTGTCAGATCCAGTTCGGATTTTATGGCCTCATCTAAACCGGGCTAAAACTACATGTTTTTGCATTTATCGGGCCATTATTTCGGAAACGATTAGGTATTTCGTCCTGCTGTCTTTGGCAATATTGTAGCCCTAAACTAGTAGAACTTATCTTATGAACAGACCACATAAGAAAAATTCCATCTAGGGCATCAAAATCGATCAAATATATACACTTTTACATAATTTCTGAAATTCTGGCCAGTATCACCTAAACTATGGGAGTTGAACCAAGTAACATTTAGCACAAATCTTCCAAATAAAGTTCTCAGCAATTCTTCAGAACATTCTGAAACTCTAAAATGCTTACTTCTTGTTGTTTCAGCGGTATTTTGCATATCTCAAACACAGTTCACACCAATAGTTTATTCTCGCATTTCGGATTTCACCACATTATTGACATGTTTATTAAATGGTCGTTGGAAAATATACCGAATACAACGTGAAAGAGGCATTTTACAACAACGATATGTTCTTAAGATTTGTGTATTCCAGCGAATATTTTTCAAAAAAAAAAAAAACTTTAAGAAAAAATTATTGGTTTTGGAGATAGATAGTTTATAAATTTGAGGCAATAAATGCAGTTTTTCAAATTCATTATTTCTCAAAATATTTTTGTTTATTTTCAAAACAATTTGGGCAAAATCCCAACAACAAACAATATAGCAGCTCGGTGGTGCAAAATGGGAGACAACCAAAAGGGAAAAAGGCACAAATAGCAAGAGAAAAATAAGAAAGAAAAAACACTTTTTTCTGTTTCCGAACGATATCGGTTTTTAATTAAAAAAATGTTCTTTTTATTTATTGTCAAAAGATCACAACTTTACTTCGATATTGAAAATTAGATTTAATTTGTCTTTACGATTACGCGCTCGAAACAAAGAATTTATATTTAACTAAATTAAACTAAACTCGCTCAAACTAGGCATGCGAGTGACATCTCATAGGGCGTTGCCATATAAAAAATAGATCCTTCCACACAGGGTTACCAGATCGGTCCCCGCCGCCCGTTCATCCGAAATTAACGGCGTTTCACGACCGCGAACATTTTTTTCTTGCCCTTACATTTAAATTTGCTTCAGTGGTCAGATGAAGATTCACATAGGTTTCAGAGCTATAGCCCAGAATTGCTTTAAAAAGTCAATATTTAACCATGTTTAGATGGGGCCATAAAATCCAAGATGGATCTAACACAACAAAACCCAACTATGATTATTGTCGTTTGGGTCTGTACATTCAAAAAATCCTCCGCTCAAATTGTTTGCACAAGATTGCCTTTTAAATGTTGCACAGTATTATTAAAAGTGCAAAAATCGACTTTTTGCCTGAAAAACTGTCCAAATTACTTATAGTGCACCGTAAATTATATTGAAGCCAGATTTCCGCAATATCGGTTGGAAGATATGGCTGAAAATTAAAATTACAGAAGAACCAAAAAAAAACGCAAAAACCCAAGTTACAACTAATTCGGTTTACAAATGTGACGAAGACCCTCAAAATACCTTATGTCGATATGTTGCTTTATGTGGACGTGGACATACATATGTATATTAGAGTGGTTTTAAAAAATCTATGTCGAATTTGTTTCTGCGGCACTCCCCTAAAGTGTTTAGTTTTGTTAGGTTTTAGGATTGCCAAAGTTTGAGCACAATGGGAATATGTTAACTCGTGGCACTCCTCCATAGTAATTTGTACGAAAACAAAGGTGAATTTTCACGAAATTGCTCTAAAGACCACGTTTATTGTCAAATCGGTGAGAATTTTTTACCAGTTCATTGCTGTGGCTAGAAAACGAATCCTACAAAAACATTTTCAAAATCGGATAAGATTTTGATATTGCTCCAAAAGTATATTTGGCCAATTGGGGCCCTACAATATAGCCTTACATAAAAATCCAGCCGATTTTCACAAATTTTTGTAGAATTAATTTTTTAGCCACAGAAATATACTGGTACACATTTCTTATCGATTGGACAATAATTACGGCCTATAAAGCAATTTCGTTTAAATTCACATTTGGTCAAATACAAATTACTATGGAAACTTTGAGTGACACGTGTTAACATCTTCCAATTGTGCTCAAACTTTGGCAATCATAAAATCTAACAAAACTCAACACTTTAGGGGGTGCCGCATAAAAAAACCCGAATTCGATTTTTTCCCCTTGTGTTAAAATCAGCCTAATGTCTATCGACAAATTGAGGTCAAAAACCTCTGGAAACAGTAGTATAACCAATTCCGAGGGCAAAAAGGGCAAATATCTTCAAAAAAATATTAAAGCGTCTAGGGTCAACATTTAAGGTGTTATAAAATGTTTGGGCAAAACAAAGTTGTAAAAGAACCTATTTTTAGAACCATATTTTGATTTTGAGTTCGAATTATACCGCGAGTTTTAAATATGTTGCATTTCCCTTGACATGTTCTTTCATAAAATCTAATTAGAAAACTCGCGTTACACTATGTAACACTAAAATCCTCAAAATACCTGAAATCGGGTGGTACCGCTATATGGGGGCCGTAGGAAAAATTGGGCCCATATTCATGTATTGTCATCCAAATCTGAAATCTTAAATAAAACACCGTTAAAGCACTGTAAAATGGACCAATCTTTGTTTTAATTTCATATTCATGTATTGTCATCCAAATCTGAAAACTGTGCAAAGTTTCAGTTCGATTGGTCAACTGAAACTGTGTTAAAAATGAGTCACCAGATTTGAATCAAACGAACCAAAGCAAGTAAAATAAAACACTTTAAAAATATTAAAATTCAGAGAAGAATTTAAAGGCAATTTGTAAGAGTTTAGTAATAACCAATTACATCAATATGGTATTCAATAGAATGGTGGCAGTATGTAATTTCTGTTTTAAGATATAATTTTTTTCAAAATGTTTGTTACTGCGGAAAAAATTGGCATATAGGATATAACTTATAAAAACTTATTTTTTACAAAATTTTAGTTTTATCTTTTAGACATTTACAAAATTTTCTGACTTTGTTTGAAATTCGACCAACGCTAATAACCTCAGAATAGTGTTCTGAATCAACTACATTATATATCATGTTGCGATTTTTTGCATTTTTGAGTTATATCACTTTTTTGTAGGAGCCCTCCTCGTATATTTTTCTTTTTAATTGTTGGTTTGGTGAAGAAAACATTAAACACAAATAAAATATAATTTTAGAAAATTAAGTTTAAGTGTTTTATTTAGAAATGCACTTAAAACTAGGAAATAGGTTGTCGCTTAGCCTCAATAAATATATTCTTTCTCATGATGGAATCTCCCAAATAAAACGCTTGCATTTGAATTATAAATGGTGGCAAAATTAAACGGCAAGCGTTTTATTTGAGAGATTCCAGCATGAGAAAGAATATATTTATTGAGGCTAAGCGACAACTTATTTCCTAGTTTTAAGTGCATTTCTAAATAAAACACTGAAACTTAATATTTTTAAATTATATTTTATTTTTAACTTTTTAGTAAATACATTTTTTCGACCACCGAGAACAAAATTATAGTCAATTTAGGCCGAAAATTTAGATAAAATCTTTAAAATGCCTGAAATCGTGTAGTACCGTTATATAAAGGCTATATCAAAACCTGAACTTATGTCCATAATTTGTACCATTGGGGACTCCAAATGCGAAGTCACATCCAATTCTGTCTAAAAATGAAGACAAAATCCTTAAAACACTTCAAATCGGGTGGTACCACTATATGGGGGCTATATCAAAACCTGGACCTATGTCAACAATTCTTGGTGGAGAAGTTTCTGTACCATTGGGGACTCCAAATGCCAAGTTACAGCCAATTCGGCCTCAAAATGAAGATAAAATCCTCATAATACTTGAAATCGGGTGGTACCGCTATAAGGGGGCTATACCAAAACCTGGGTCCATGTTCACAATTTTTGGTGGGGAAATGTCTGTATCATTGGAAATGCCAAATGACAGCTTATTCTGGCAAAAATGAAGATAAAATCCTCAATATACCCGAAATCGGGTGGTACCGCTATATGAGGGCTGTAAGATAAATTGGGCCCATCTTCATGTATTGTCATCTAAATCTGAAAATTGTGCAAAGTTTCAGTTCGATTGGTCAACTGCAACAGTGTTAAAAATTAGTTACCAGATTTGAACTAAACAGACCAAAGCAAGTTAAATAAAACACTGTAAAAACATCCGCTTTAGACTAATAGACATTTTCTTTAAAGAAATATTCACCATCTTTTGTAAAAATGGGCAGACGTGTGTTGGTCAACATGTTTTGTTAATTATAGCGGTTATACATTCCAAGTGGGGATCATGTTTACACGATTTATTTGGTCCTTATAAAGATCTCTTCGCCAATCAACAGTGTTTTCGTTTTAACCGCGCTCATTGGATTGGAATGAATAAATGAGAATATTTGCTTCGTATATCCGACGTCGTTATAAACGTGTTCGTGTTTGAATTTCTAATTTCAGTTTAATTTTTTATTTTATATATATTTTAAAATTTAATAAACAGTGACTAAATTCGTCGCTATCGGCTTGTGATCAAAAGCAGGTCTGTATATCCTAACAAATTGTAAGAAATACTACTCGCGGGGGAATTTTTTAGTTCGTTTTAATCGTGGTATTTTTAAGAAGTTGTATGTCTGTACAACTATTAGGAAAAATTCTATCGGAACACAAAACTTTGTTCTTTATAAACACAGTTTTTTATAACCGATGTTCGCTATAACCGAATTCTACTGTAAATTGTTTTATTTTATCTAAATTTTGCATATAAATCATTTTGCTATTAATTTTTGCCTCAAAAACATGTCCAATTACCCATAGTGCGGTGGAGGGAATAAAAAAGTTCGGCCCGGGCGTACTTATCGTCTGTTTTACTTGTTAAAATATGCAAATCCATTATCCTGGTAAACCTAAAGTTTCTAGATAAATCAGTTAAATGTATTAAAACTTGTTCACGGTATGCTATAGTCATTAATTTTCGTCCGATGTCAAATTTAACTTGTAACAAATATGATAACCGATAAGATTGTACAAAATTCGAATACTGTCTGAACTGACAGTTGAATTATTATTGGTGTGTTCAACCAAGTTATAACTTTTAAATATTAAGTTATAAACCTCAACCTCGTGGTTACACCTGAACTGTAAATTCTACAAACCTGATCATTATACAAGCAGATGGTTAATATTAAAGCTGCAAAAGCCAACAAAATAATACCGCCGTTGCAGCGGTTGATGCAACAACTTTTGCTGTTGCTGTAACTCCCGCTAATAAAGCATCATAAAAACTTAATTTTATTTCCTTGAAGACAAACACTTTATCATCATCTTGAAATATGAAAATGTGAGTTATTTTATAAAAAGTTGCAAAAACTGAAGTGATGAGTGAATTTCAACAAAAGTGTTGGAAGTTTTAAGAGATTGAGAGAGAGGGCTTGCTTCCCGGAATGTTTTTTCTTTGTGATTTCTATTAAATCAGCTGTGTGTGTTTTACAAGTAAAGGCGAGAGTGCGTGTAATAAAGTCGAAAGTTTGAAGATTAAATAATATTTTCTTTGGAAATTTTATTTCTTTTTGTATTAACCGTGCTACATCATAACCCTTGATTATGATAAATTTCGCTTTATTTACAAATGTTGGTACAATGCACAAAGTGTGAAAGATACAAGCACGAGGAATATTCTTACAGAATATTTAAGATTACTACATTTTATATAGAAAATATAACTATTTACCACAAAAATCCCAGACAGGACAAAGGATAGTCATCGTAAAATTTTCAAAATGCGTTTAAATCGGGAAATGTACGACCATTCAGGCCTGCACATGAGTGTAAAGGATTTAAAATTGCAAAAATCGGACGATTCTATGAGGGTTATACGAAAACGTAGATGTATACCGACAATTCTGTATACAGACAATTATATTCCCAACGGAATGTAATTGTCTGTCCGAATTTAGACCATTTCTAATCGATAATATGAAAAGAAGTTAGTCAAAATATTAAATACGTTATTTTTGCAAATTTCTGGCAAAAATAGGTATTTCTCGGAAATTGTAACAGATTTTGTTTTAATTGTTTTTTGTAGGGTATGTAGGATTGTTGTCTTTAATAGCGGGTTTAATGAATTAACGTAGCGTTTAGCTTTTTTATACCCTACACCACTATGTGGGGAGGGTATTATAAGTTGGTTTTGGCCAAAAAGTTTGTAACGCATCGAAATAATGGTCGTAGACCCATACTTATATATACCAAAATGAATGTCTCGACGAGCTGAGTCGATCTGGCTATGTGTGTCGTCCGTCCGTCAGTCAGTCCGTCCGTCCGTCCGTCTGTCTGTCAGTCTGTCCATCTAAACCTTGTAATCACGCTTACAGGTCGCAATTTTGATCGGATCGTCACGAAATTTGGGATGTTGATGGGGGTCCGGAGGGGAAGAAGCCTATTGATTTTGGTGATGATCGGATAATATTTAGGGGTCGGAATGGACAAAAACTTATGTGGATAAAAAGACAACGTTTTCTTCCAAAGCGAATATCTCAGCTTCTGTATGGGGTATACCAAAAGTACAACCTGACAATGAAAGTAGAAAATATCACCTTTCTGATGTAGTTAAGCAGGTTCTCTTAACTGATCAAACAACGAAGATATCACAATAGTCGCAAATAAATCCCAACTTTTCATTTTTGCAATTTTAATTATAATGACAAATATCACAGCTTTGGTTGGGGACTTTCCAAAAGCAAGGCCTGACTATGAAAGTAGAAGATCCCATCTTTAGAATGATGCAAACTAGGTCGGCGTAGGTGCCAAATAACGCAGATATCGCAATAGTCGGTAATACATCCCATTTTTCAACTTTTTTGGAAATCACGCTACAGGTCGCAATTTTGATCGGATCGTCACGAAACTTTGAGGGTTAATGGGGGTCTCACAGCCTATCGATTTTGGTGATGGTCGCATAATATTTAGGGGTCGCAATGGGCAAAAAACTTAATTGGATAAAAAGACAATGTTTTTTTCCAAAGCGAATATCTCACCTTCTATATGGGGTATACCAAAAGCAAAACGTGACAATGAAAGTAGAAAATATCACCTTTCTAATGATGTAAAGTAGGTTCCCGTAGCTGCTTAAACAAACAAGATATCACAATAGTCGCAAATAAAACCCAACTTTTAATTTTTGCGATTTTAATAATAATGACGGATATCACACCTTTTGTTGGGGACCATCTAAAAGCAACGCCTGACTGAGAAAGTAAAAAATCCCATCTTTAAAATTATGCAAAGTAGGTTGGCGTAGGTGGTAAAATAATAGAGATATCGCAATAGTCGGTAATACATCCCTTTTTTCCACTTTTTGTGCCATCACACTACAGGTCGGAATTTTGATCGGATCATCACGAAGTTTTCTCACAGAGATAGAAGCATATTGATGTTGGTGATGTCGATAGTAGTCAAATATAAATTAAATATTAATTATTTTGGTTCAGTTCGACTTAAGTCATTTGGTATAAAAGCCAGATAGGTGAAAACTTTCGTATCTCCCTAAAAGAAATGTTTTCGAGTGGAAAGATAATGCACAGAGGTAGTAGTGTAGGGTATCACATAGTCGGCCCCGTACCGACTATAGTCTTTTCTCACTTGTTTCTTATGTACTAAATTTTAAGTGACATTTCAATTTTAGTTGACTAGAACTTTAAGGGTACTACATGGAACATCGTTTCGCAGAAGGATTTCTGAGTATCCTCCTTTAGCCCATATATACTATTGCACAGGTTCCGTTCCGTCAATTTAACACTATTATTAAACTTATTGAAAATTACATGGGTAAAAATGTATGTGTTTTTAATACCGTTTCCATATTATTTATAGCTTTTTTAAACAAATTGATATATGAGTTTTTATATAAGATATATAAGCTTTATGAAAACCCAAGGAGTATTCTTTTTAATGAGTGAACAAATTCTATTTCTTTTATTGGAAAACAAATTTAAAGAAGTGTTTAATTTTTTTATACCCTACACCACTATGTGGAAAGGGTATTATATGTTTGTTTTGGTAAAAATTCATGTAACACCGCGAAATATTCGTCGGAGACCCCCAATGTGGTATACCAATCTTCATATCTCGGCGAGATAAAGCGATTTTGAGATGTGTGTCCGTCTGTCCGTCTGTCCATTATAAATTGTAATCAAACTCCAGGCCGCAATTATCTACCGATCGTCACGAAATTTTGCATGGGGGTCGGTTCCACATCAGAATAGATCGCTATTTTAATTGGTGATGATCGTCAAATATTTAGCGGGTGAAATGGACCAAAACATAATTTTTATTCGATTTTGTAGCTGCTCTGTAGGTCGCAATAATAGTTAGATCGTCCGATCGAAATTTTAAATAAGGTAAGAGTATATGACAAGAGAGAAGCTTGCAATTTGAGGTCGCGATCAGATAATATTTAGAGGGTCAAATGGGCCACAACTTTTGTGTGAAAATTGTGAAAATTTTTAATATACAGCTTATATCTTTTTTCGCGGAAGAGACATTCCGGCCAAGAAAGCTATACTTGGAAGGGGAACGCTTGATCTTTCTATTGATTTCAATTGTGGTGGTGTACATGATAAGATAACAGAGATACAGCCTAATATACCCAATTATTTGTTTGTAGTGTTAGGAAAGAGGACATGGAAATAGAACTACTGATCTTCCCCCTGATGCAAATTACAATCACGTGTCTGCTAGATAACGGGCCAACTGCTTAATATATAATGTGATTTGTGCGGAGAACCACATTTTCCTATTCCAAGTTTTTGCATTATCGCAAATTACATGGTGCCCTAACGTTTTAATTGTCCAATTGCATTTTTATACATACATTGCAGCATGGGTCGCTTTGCCACCTTTTTGCAAAAATCCAGGGAAATCAAATTTTCAACGGTGGCACAATATTCTTAAGTAAGGTTTTCGACATTTTCTGAGTATTTCAGCCATATAAAACTTCTCTACAAGTGGTGTCTTAGGGCACGCCGTTCGGACTCGGAGATAAGCTGTGGGTCCCATATATTGAGCAAATATGAATCGGGGTACACTCACTCATTGATATGAGATGTTTGTGAAACAATAATTATATTATTATTTAAGCTTGGTGTGATACGGTACCAGAATCCACAAAGTTATTTCTTACAATAAGTTTATTTGTTTCATAAAAAAATTTTGATTTGTGGAAAGCTAATTCCCAGGGTAAATGTGTAGGGTATCACATGGTCGGCCCGTCCGACTATAGCCTTGGCTTACTTGTTTATTTGTATGTTTAAGATTTGGTCTTCTTGGGCTATAAGGTCTTTTTGTTTTTCAATGAAAATAAGATTACACTGTGTGTTATTTGTTGGGTCATGCTTTATTAACCATATTCTGACACCGCAGTGGGATAGAAAACCGAACATAAGAAGACACGTGTCCCTGCGTTTTTCCCTATAACTTCAACTTTAGCGGTTATGTGCCCCAAAGACCTGAGGCCTTGATGTCAAAAGGGATAATTTTGCCAGGCACATATCTTCTAAACCGCTAAGAATTTGGATTTATTCGTGGAAAAAGTTGTATATCTCGTCTTAAAGAATAATAACTGTGAACACATAAATTGCATTCATCCTCACCTTCAAGGTCAAAATGTTCAAATTTCCCTTTTAATTTTTTTTGGTTTCTAGTCCACAGATATCAAACCGATCAAAATTGAAGCAAACAACCGACTAGAAAAAAATGTAGCTTTTATCTTAGTAAAACAACTAGCTAGAGAATACGAAACTCTGTAGAAACGGTTCTTAAAGGTCAAAATAGCAAATCAAATGCGATTTTTATCCTCTTTTCTCGGTTCCTGCCCCATAGATACTAAACCGTTCAACATATATTCTCTCCGACTTTCAAAGTGAACGGACGTGTTTTTACTTCGCTCCTGCATTAAATCAGATTTATCACTGTCTACATAAAAGTTTTCGTTTTTTTTCTAAAATGTCAACAACACCACCAAAAACATTGTGTTCAAAATGTTTCCAGTCGGCGAATTCAAATTTCATATCTTGCCACATTTGTAAAGGCAAATACCATTTTTTGTGTATTCAATTAGATGGTAAAAAATTGAAGGTGTTTTCAATAGTACTTCGAACCTTGTTTTCAATTGTGACGACTGTTTGAAAGTTTCTGCAAATATGATTTCTATGATCTCTTCAATATCCTAAGAATTAAGAGAAATCAAAGAGTCTATGTTGCTCTCAATTGCGAATGATGTAAAAGATGTTCATAAGAAGTTCGATGAACTTTCAAAAAACCTTGAAAAGATAGGCCAACAAAAGCAACAAATGCATTTCAATATGAACGAAACGAATGAAAACAGAAAGCGTCGTGTGGAACACAACAACATTCTTGATGGACAACAGTCAATTGCAAATCTTCAACAACAACAAGCTATGTGTGATGCTTCTTCGTCAGTATCATACCCAACTGTTTTTGACGGATGTAAGATCAAACCAGTATGAGTCTGATTGGACGGATGTTCGACGACGTAAGCGCCGAAACCGTGTAATCACTATTGGAAGAAATGAAACAGATGATTTAAATGTGCTGCCAAAAAAGAAGTTTCTTCATCTATCATCGTTTTGAACAAATGTGACGGCTGATCAGATTATTGGATATGTAGAGAAACATGCCAACATTGCAAAACATCACATTGAATGTACATTGTTGGTAAAAAAAAGATGTTGATGTGTCTACTCTCAAGTATGCCAATTTCAAACTTGGAGTTTCTGCATGCTATTACACAGAGGTGACCAAATCATCATTGTGGCCCATCAATGTCGACGTTCGGCCATTCATTTTTTTCGAGAAGAAAACAACAGCAACGCTACCACAAATATAGAAAAACTTTCTAGTCTAAAAATTTATTATCAGAATGTGTCAGGTATGCGTTCTAAATTTAATAGTTTATACAATTATTCTGAAATTACTGATTATGATATATTTATAATTGTTGAGACCTGGCTTAACTCAGAATTTTTCAATGGTGAATTTTTCAATACACAAGTATTTAATGTTTATCGAAAAGATAGATCCGTAGAAGCAACAGGACTTTCTCGTGGAGGAGGTGTTTTAATTGCTGTTAAAAAATATCTCAAATCTTATTCAGCTTATAACATTTTGATTGATTCTGCGTTGGACCAATTATTTGTTTATGTTATTTCTAATACCAATATGAAGTTGTGTATTGGTGTATCTTATATTCCACCCAATAGTAGTGAGGCAACATATTCTAATCATGTAAGCAGTATTCTCTCCGTGCATGAGAAAATGGATATAAACACCCATTTTTGTGTGTTTGGTGATTTTAATCTCAGCAATGTTGTTTGGACAAAAAACGACAATGTAGTAATGCCTTCTAATTTAAATAAAGAATTTTGAAATCGATTTAGTTGACTCCCTGCTAAGTTTAGGCTTAGTTCAGGTGAATGACGTATATAATAAACTGCACAAAATTCTAGATTTGATCTTTGTTCCCTCTGAGATGCATTATGTCAACAATGAGTGCTTATTTCCATTTTCACCAAATACAGTTCATCATTCAGCAATTTCATTACAACTTAAGAATTACACATTCATAGAAGATAAGTCAAACGAAAAATGTTAATTATTTTGATTTCAAGAACGCTTATTTTGTTGCACAGAACTCTAGCCTATTAGATGTCAATTGGGAAGTTATTTTAAAAAATCACAATACAAATGCAAGTTATGACTGTTTTTTACAAACTGTTTTTTGAAAAATGCAATCAGTTGGTTCCTATAAAGAAAAATTTCCCAATGCCATCACATCCGTGGTATAATAATCGATTAAAACAATTAAAAAATCGACGAAACAAATTGCATAAACGATATCTGCAATCAAAAAACCCTCAGATTTTCAAAGAATTCAATATATGTCAAAAAGAATTTAATTTTCTTAACAAATTTTTATACAAACAATATATATTAAATATTGAAAATCAAATTAACAGTAATCCAAAATCGTTTTGGAACTTTATAAAATCTAAAAAGCAAACCGTAGATATCCCGTCTTCAATGTTTCATAATGATAATTCAGCGAATTCGCCAGTAGACATTGCTAATTTATTTGCTAAATTCTTTAAATCGAATTTTGGTGATATTGACCTTAACCAATATTTACAAGACCCATTAAATGATTATAATATTCTTTGTAATTCTTTTGATGTTAATTTGGGGGAAAATAGCATTGTCAGAAAATGATATTCTGAGTGGAATCAGTAATATAAAAAACTCTCATTCTTTAGATGCTGATGGGTTTTCTTCCCATTTTCTTAAGTCATGTTCTGCATCTCTTTCTCTGCCGCTTAAGTTAATTTTCAACAAATCCCTTCACGAAGGATTATTTGCCGATAAATGGAAATTTACAAATATTAACCCTATATTTAAAAATGGTTGCAAAGAGGATGTTTCGTCCTATCGTCCAATCTCAAAAATAACTGTCATTGCTAAAAATCTTTGAAAAAAATAATCCACGAAAAGTTAAACTTTGTTTTTAAAACTATAATTATTCCCCAACAACACGGTTTCTATAGTGGTAGATCCACTGTTACTAATCTTTCAGTATTTGTTGATTATTGTCTTAGACAAGTTGGAGGTGGTTCCCAAGTTGAAGTCATCTACACAGACTTGGCAAAAGCATTTGACTCAATTTCACATGCTATACTGATAAAAAAGTTATACAATTATGGAGTTAGATCTAATTTTCTCAATTGGGTAAAAATCATACTTTTTCAAAAGAAAATGTGTAGTAAAAGTGAGTGCTTATGAGTCAGAACCATTCGTTCAAACTACGGGTGTTCCTCAAGGAAGTATTCTTGGACCTTTATTTTTTAATATCTTCATTAACGATATTTCCCAATGTTTCCGTCTTGGAAAAAGTGGATGAGAAAGAGGACCTTGGAGTTATATTTGACCATAAACTAACATTCGTTCAACACATAGACTATATTGTCCCAAAGGCTTACTCAATGCTGGCATTTATAAAACGCAATTCTTTAGATTTTAGTGACCCATATACACTAAAATTATTATACAATTCATTTGTAAGGTCAAAGCTAGAATACGGTTCTATTATTTGGAGCCCTTATGTAAATATTCATATTAACAGGATAGAAAGAGTCCAAAGGAAGTTCATTAAGTATTGTTTAGCTCACTTGAACTTCTCACACCCAATTCCAAGTTATGAATCACGTTGCCTTTTAATCAATTTGGAAACATTAGAATGGAGAAGAAAAGTACAATGTATGCTATTTATCTATGACTTACTTAATTCAAATCTTGACTGTTCTTATTTATTAGAAAAAAATATATTTTCACGTACCAAGTCGTAATCTACGGAATAATAATTTATTTCAAGTTGAATTTCACAGAAATAATTATGTAAACAATAATCCCATTGATAGAGCTTTGATAAACTACAATACGCTTAATAAAGATGTATTGGTGGACTTCAGTGCAACAAAACATCATTTAAAAGACACTATTAAAAATTTATAAAATGATATATTATATAAGTATATACATATATGAATAAAGTAAATATACATGTATTTGAATATAGTTTAAGTTCTCACAGTCTGTAAAGAATATTGTTCTATAGACTGTAATCAGATGAAATAAAGAAATAAAGAAAGAAATACAAGAAAACAATGGAGCACAATAATGTGGCAAATATATCAGCAAACAACTTTTTGGAACATACGAAATGTCTATGACCGGTTCTTAAAAGTGAAAATAGCCAAAAACCTTTGAGAACATTTGATTTTTATGCTTTTTTCTCCGATTGCGGTCCACAGATACCGAACCGCCCAAAATTAAGGATACAGTCAACTACAAAAATGTACCTTAGATTTCAATAAACAACTTTCTAGAACGTAAGAAGATTATAGGAACGGTTCCTCAAGCTGAAATTCACAAAAAATTAAATTATTTTTTAACGTTTTCCCCCAGCTCAGTGGGCCTATTCTCTAACTTTTTAACGACAGTCAATATTGGTAAATTTTCGAGAAACTAATTTTAACAACCTTGGTATTCTGTACACAAATTTTAACAAATTTTTTTTAAAAATGTCTTTATAAATACAACACCAATGTAGTTGTAGTTTAAAAATCGACAAAAACGTTCAATATTGGCTCCATAGAAAGTGTCTTCAAGACAACATTGATGAATCGTGCACGACATTTTCCAATTCGTTCACGTCTCTTTGCAGATAGCCCTTTGGGATCGGTTGACGACTTTTTCACACAAGTGCATGAAATTTGTATTACCCAATAGAAAATCGAGTCTTCGATGACATTTTCGTCGACGATTCGTTGACGAATGTTCCGAAATTGTCATGTACGACAACTTGCATGACCATGTCTTGCATTGTGTCTTGGCAACAAACCTAAACCCAGTAGAAAGTGTCTTGAAGACAACATTGACGAATCGTTTAAGACAATGCTATATCCCTGAAGACACCTTGCAGACAGCAATGTGAAATCATCGACGAAATTTTCACACAAATATCCCAGTATTCGTGTAAGACAACTTGAGCGACAGGGTAAGCGAAGTTGTCACTGAAGACAACTTCGATGACTAAACTCCCTACTTTTCGTCGGTGACAACTTCGATGACTAAAAACCCCATATTTCGTTGACGACTGTTCCACAGAAACTGTCTTGCTATTAGTCATTGATGACCCAACTAAAGACAATTTAATTTATGTTGTCGTGTGTCAATTTTTTTATTAAATTATAAAATTTAATATTTTTACAAATTGTATCTTAAATGAATAATACTTAGCTCCAATATTTCCGCCAGTCACCATTTTCTTCGAACTTTGGCACACCGTACTTCTTACCCCAGCCGACTGAAGGGCGATCTACATATCCTTATTTATGGATTCTGCAAAAAGAAACTATGATAAATCAATTTTGTAAATTGCCATTAATATTTTCTAAAATCTTACCGAGCTTCATATTGGGATTTTCAAACCTCTGCTTTGACTTCAACCTAAATACACGAATTTAAAAAATTATTACAATTATTTTAAATGCAATTTAATCTACTTATTCTAACTTACCCTTTTCTAGTTAATGTGCAATTGATAAAAACAGTTTAGTTCGTGACGCGGTTTACGAATTTTTATACCCTCCACCATAGTATGGAGGGTATATTAAGTTTGTTTTTCCGTTTGTAACGCATTGAAATACTCATTTGCGACCCTATAAAGTATATATATTCTTGATCAGGGTAAAATTCTAAGTCGATCTGAGCACGTCCGTCCGTCCGTCTGTGGTAATCACTCTAGCATCCACAAAAATGGAGATAGGACGCTGAAATTTTGGGAAAATGCGTCTTTTGTTTGCAGGCAGGTCAAGTTCGATGATGGGCTATATCGGTCCACGTTTTGGTATAGCCCCCATATAACGGTACCCCCCGATTTACGGTATTTTGACGTTTTTAGCAACATTTTCAGACCGATTTGGCTATAATTTGACATTTAGGGTTCTTAGGTATCAATAAACATATATAACAAAAGTTGTGGACATAGGTCCACGTTATGGTATAGCCCCCATATAACGGTACCCCCCATATACGGTATTTTGACGTTTTTAGCTACATTATCAGACCGATGTAGCTATAATTTGACATTTAGGGTTCTTAAGTGTTAATAAACTTATATATTAGAAGTTGTGGACATAGGTCCACGTTTTGGTATAGCCCCCATATAACGGTACCCCCGATTTGCGGTATTTTGACGTTTTTTAGCTACATTTTCAGACCGATGTAGATATAATGTGACATTTAGGGTTCTTCAATGTCAATAAACTTATATAACAAAAGTTGTGGACATAGGTCCACGTTTTGGTATAGCCCCCATATAACGGTACACCCCGATTTACGGTATTTTGACGGTTTTAGCTACATTTTCAGACCGATTTAGCTATAATTTGACATTTAGGGTTCTTAAGTATCAATAAACTTATATAACAAAAGTTGTGGACATAGGTCGACGTTTTGGTATAGCCCCCATATAACGGTACCCCCCGATTTACGGTATTTTGACGTTTTGAGCTACATTTTCAGACCGATGAAGCTATAATTTGACATTTGAAGTTCTTAAGTGTCATTAAATTTATTTAACAAAACTTGTGGACATAGGTCCACGTTTTGGTATAGCCCCCATATAACGGTACCACCCGATTTGCGGTATTTTGACGTTTGTAGCTACATTTTCAGACCGATTTAGCTATAATTTGACATTTAGGGTTCTTAAGTGTCAATAAACTTATACAACAAAATTTGTGGACATAGGTCCACGTTTTAGTATATCCCCCATATAACGGTAGCCCCGATTTACGGTATTTTGACGTTTTTAGCTACATTTTCAGACCGATGTAGCTATAATTTGACATTTAGGGTTCTTAAATGTCAATAAACTTATATAACAAAAGTTGTGGACATAGGTCCACGTTTTGGTATAGCCCCCATATAACGGTACCCCCCGATTTACGGTATTTTGACGGTTTTAGCTACATTTTCAGACCGATTTAGCTATAATTTGACATTTAGGGTTCTTAAGTATCAATAAACTTATATAACAAAAGTTGTGGACATAGGTCGACGTTTTGGTATAGCCCCCATATAACGGTACCCCCCGATTTACGGTATTTTGACGTTTTGAGCTACATTTTCAGACCGATGAAGCTATAATTTGACATTTGAAGTTCTTAAATGTCAATAAACTTATGTGACAAAACTTGTGGACATAGGTCCACGTTTTGGTATAGCCCCCATATAACGGTACCCCCCGATTTACGGTATTTTGACGTTTTTTAGCTACATTTTCAGACCGATTTAGCTATCAATTGACATTAAGTGTTCTTAAATGTCAATAAACTTATATAACAAAAGTTGTGGACATAGGTCCACGTTTTGGTATAGCCCCCATATAACGGTACCTCCCGATTTTCAGTAATTTGATGATTTTAGCAGTAATTTGACATTTGAAGTTCTTAGTGGTCACAACACCTCTCCATCAAAAATTTTCAACATAGGTCCATGTTCGGATATGGCTCCCATGTAACGGTACCTCCCAATTTTCAGTAATTTGGCAATTTTAGCTACAATTTTAACAGAACTAACAGTAATTTGACATTTGAAGGTTGTAGTGGTCATCACACATCTGCATCAATAATTTTCAACATAGCCCCAATATACCGATACTTTCCGATTTTCGGTACTTTGAGGATTTTACTTAAAATGTTTAACCGAACGTAGGTCCATGTTTTTGTATAGCCCCAAAACAAACCTCCCGATTTCCGTACCTTAGCTTTATTTTTTGGACGAACTTTCTGTAATTTGAAATTTAAAAGTCAACAAAAATTCTGCAACAAAAATTGTTCATTTAATTTCATATTTTCGTATAGCCCAGATAACTCCGAACTAGCTGTTAATGACATTTGAAGTTCCCACGTTATGTACCGGTTTTCGATATTTTGAGGATTCTAGCTAAATTTTTAACCGAATTAGGAGTTATTTGACATTAAAGGCTCCCATCAAAAACTGTCAACATAGGCCCATGTTTTATTATAACCCCTATATAACAGTACCTCCCAATTTCTAGCCCACCAAAAATTGTCAACAGTTAGATATAGGCACCATAAAAAAGGGCCTCCCGAATGAAGCATTTTATGTACATTATCTGACATTTTAACGTACTCACTTAAAGTTGGGGACAGGAATGAATATTTTATGGTGGAGGGTATGAAAAGTTCGGCCCGGCCGAACTTAATGCTTTTTTACTTGTCATTATTACATTTATTACAAATAGAACATTTTCTATTTGCATAATGCCTTGTTCATACTAAAGCTAATTCGCTCTCTATTCGTTGTTCGAACCCAAATTACGATATAATTACTTCATTTCCCATACAAAATTTTGAGAACGAACAACGATTTTTGTACATTGTTCAATTTAAATTACTCTCAGAACGACGATAAAATAAGTGTGTCTGCGTACTCGATAATTTGTAATAATTATTACAAATTATTACTGAATGTTGTTTTTTACACAAATGTTCAGTAAAAGAGAATGAATTGAGAAACTTGTTTTGAAATTTTTATTACTGAGAACTTATAATTTTTACTGAAGGAATTTTGTTCAGTAACATTTTGTAGCTTTAGGCAGTTGTCAAAAAGTTCAAAATATTCAAATATCATAATCGTAAATATTAATCAAATTGAAATTTTTTACTGGATGTTGTATTTTTACTTTTTTAATTTTTTCCTTTGAAAGAGTATAAAATGCTTTACTCTCTAAAAAGAAATTACTGATTAATATTTACTGAGAAAGGACAAACCTATTATGTCCCATCTCTAACAAATGAGAGAATTTATCGAAATAAATTAATTATGACAGGAAAAATATAAAATTAAAAATTTATTAAAAACCCAAACATTTTTAGAAAAACTCCAAAACATAAATGAGAACTAAACGGTTTAACGACTAGTATACATTCAAGTCATAGCAAATTTTGTCTTCTCTTACATTGCAGTTGCATTTTTTGTCCATTGTTTAAAATTCGTGTATAAATTAAGAAACAAAAATCAAATGCCTGCCAGAAAGTCTGTATACCAAAAATTATTTTGGCAGGTTTCTCTCTCGTTAATTTTTAAATATAAAAATTAAAAAATGTACTGAAAACACGAAAATTGTGAGAAAAAATAGAAAACATGAATGAAAGTAATATAATTTAGTATTAAATAGATATCTGAAAGAAGGACAAATATTTTTTCAGTTCATATCAATTAATTTTACTCGTCTTTTGGCTGAAACTTTCTTTAAAATCTTTAAAAAGTATGAAAATATGAAATCATGTTGCTATGAATTGTGTATCATGTCGTATGAACGGGTTAATTCGTGTACGTAATTTTGAGAGCGAACAACATGATTCAAATGCTGGTATGAACATGACATAAACATGTGTACAATAATTTCAAAGCACGCTTTTAAAGCATTTTCGGGTTTTTTTGCCATGCAGACTGCAAGATATGGTGATGCAACTTGTCGTACATGACAATTTTGGAAATTTCGTCAACGCATCGTCAATGCGTTATTCAGATATACAATTTTTGATTTGTAATAAATGTAAAATTATAAAGTCACAAAATTCGGAAACCGCGTTACTTATTAAACAATTTTTATTTATACAACCTGAATTATGTAGAAACGGTAAGTTAGAATAAATAATTAAATACTTTAAAATTAATTGTAGTTATTTTTTGAATAGGTGCATTTATGTTGAAGAACATTGAAAATTCCAGCGACTGTAAAATACAACGCATTTAAAATTATTTCTTTTCGCAGAATCCAAAAATAAAAGAAGGTCGCCTTTCGGCCGGCTGCACAGTGCGAAATTTGGGAAGTTTAGTGGAACTTTAAGGGATTTTCAAAGTACATGAAATTAATTAAACTTTTATTGAATGCGTTAGCTAAGTACTCCACTGCAAATGGTCCATACTCCACGAAACGACTAAAAAATGCACTTAAAGTTGCATTTATGTTTAATAATTTTTTTTGTAAGAAATGTATTTTTGATTTATTAAAAAATGGAGTGGCGCGGACAAATGGTAAGTCAGTATGCCATGATTTATTTTTCTTAATATTTTACAAAACAATTATGATATTTTACACTTTAAAAAATACAAAAAAAAACTTATTGTTTTCGTGCAATTTTTGTCGGAAAGAAGTGATTTTTTGAAGTTTTCAAAATCATAATTTTTTATTTTCCGTGGATATTTCAAAAGTGAGTTCCGTACATTCACGTGTTAAGATATATATAATCTGAAAGATTGGATTCTCCTCTGTTCGCAAAGCTATAAAACTACTGCGGTATCGCGCGGTCTTTGGAGATATTCAAGATTTTCTAAATAGACTTCGGGAATTTCATTCAGTCGCATTTTCCAAAAGTGGAAGGTAAACGCGACAATGAACGCCATTGTTGACTATGTTTTGAAGAAATGGACTCACTAATTCTAACAATGATAATTTCTGTAAAATTAAGAAACCTCTCACAATTTTTCATAGTTTTGACCTCTAAATGTTGGTGATTTACATATAGTGCAACATTTTTAGATGCTGCGGTGCAAATACCAAAATACGTTAAAAATTGTAATGCAGTGCAGACCTGAACTTGATCTGAAAGACATTATTAACAAAATTAATGGCACAGACCTGCTGAATGGACCAATAAACATTATATATACAAATGAAAACAAAAAATATTGACATTTTACTCCTTAATAGATGTGTAGGGTTGTGGGGCTTCACCCAGAAGTGGATCTATGTTGACAGCTTTTGTGTGAGGAGGTTTTTTATTCGCTAACATCTTAAAATTTACATTTGCATCAAAATCGGCTGCAATTTTTGTCTTTAACCTTTAAAATACACAATATGAGGGAACCCGGCCTGTGGGGCCTATTCCAAAACGCGAACCTATATTGAAAATATTTTGTACATAAATTTTCTATCCGCTAAAAACTCAATATACCAATTTGCATCAAAATCGAATGAAAAATGAATGTAAAACGTAAAAACGGCGTTACATGAGCGCTACAGGAAACCGCGGGTCTATGTGGCCCAATTTGGGCTCCACACTGTCCACTAATATAAGAAACATTTGTGCAAAATTTTAGGAATCTACACCTTTTCCTTTGAAAGTTATTAGTAAAGTTCCGCTAAAGTGCTAATATTTTGCACTGTGGGCTGGGGTAAGAAGTGTAAGGCGTGGTAAAGATTTAAGAAACTGGTGCATTGCAGAACATACGGGAGCTAAGTATTATTAATTGTTTAATTTATTTTGTAAAAATTATATATTTTATAATTAAATAAAAATAAAAATTTGACACACGACAACATAAACAAAACTGTCTTTAATTGAGTCATCGATGACTAGTAGCAAGACAAGGTCGGTGAAACAGTCGTCGACAAACTACGGGGATTTTAGTCATTTAGATCGACGTCGACGACAACTTCGCTTACCTTGTCGCCCAAGGTGTCGTGCATGAATACACTTGTGTGAAAATGTCGTCAACTATCCCAAAGGGCTGTATGCAAAGAGTCGTGAACGAATTGGAAATGTCGTGCACGATTCATCAATGTTGTCTTAAAGACACTTTCTACTTCGGAAACATTGCTTCATGCACGACAACATGGGCGACAAGGTAAGCGAAGCTGTCGTCGACGACTACTTCGAAGACAAAAAACCGCTATTTCGTTGACGACAGCTTTACAGACACTGTCTTGCTATTTGTCGTTAACGACACTATTAAAGACAATTTCATTTTGTTGTCGTGTGTCCAATTTTTATAATTATTACATTAAAAATATATAATTTTATAAATTTCATCTTACATTAAAAATAATTCGTTCCTGAATATTCTCCGATCCGCCTATTTTTTTTTTTTGAATTTATCCGAGCCTCATTTTCTCATCACAACCTATAGAGGGGCGACCTCTTTTATATGTGGATTCTGTAAAAATAAAACATTATGAATGGATGTTGTACAAAAAACACTAATATCTATAAACTTACCATATACCACTGTCGCATCTTTAACACCGCTGGAATTTTCGGAAATTTCCATGACTTCACTACATACATGTATTAAAAGAATAACTTAAATTATTTTTAAAGTTCCTTAATATAATTATTCTGACTTACCGCTCTTTTGGTTAAAGCACACTGTTTAGAATTGACTTGATTTCAGAAATTGATGATTTTATTATCTTACAATTATTACAAAATGAAAATTGTATATTTGAATCAATATGTGAACAATCATTTAAATGAAAGGTTAACTAAATTTAAATGAAAGGTGCTTACACCTGGAAAGTTTTTGCGGTTTCTGAAACTACAATGTTCGTAGATGAGAAAAATCAAAAAAAAAAAAAAACAAAACAAAAAATCGCCTAAGGGATTTTCAAATAAATTGCGGTCAAAGTTCGCATTTTTAGGATTTTTTTTAGGTTTTCACATTTTTCGTTGGAAACCGCAAGACCTATCTAAATGGGATTAAAAACTTGTTTTAGCAGTGAAAATTCTCTACAAGTTTGACCTCAACTGTATTTCAGTAGGTTTCACAATTTTTGAAATATAGAAGTTCAAATTGGGACAATGTACTGTCTGTACCGTCTGCTTATAAAACTAGGTCATGACTGCAATTTCCCAACTTTAACTTATATGGGAAATGTTGCTAATTATTTCATATTCCACTTCCAAAAAATTGATTTTTTTTTCTTTTCGCGCTACATTAACGATTTTTGGTAGAAAGGTTAAGAAAAAATTCCCCAGTACAAATTCATTCGCGAGCAAATTTTTGGTTGCTGCCGACAAATGTTATCACGGTTTTATTTCTGCTTTTAAGAAAAAATCATTTTAAAAACGCTAATTATTTTATTGAGCACAATTGTCACTAAAAAGTTATCACGAAGTGACGTCATTAAGTAGATTGCATATTATTTGTAAAATGTTACTCAGAATTCGCGAAATTTAGAAAAAATTGACAAAGTCTTAACTGTAATCCGAATTTTTCGAAAATTACAAAAAAATAACAGTTTTAAAAAAAGACTCCACGGGCAATCAAATGAGACCAAACTTATAATCATCGGGATAGTAGTTAGGATATTATAGCCAAAATAAACACATATTTGTGTTACAAAAAACAAATTTTGGTTTGGAATAATAGTTTTCACATGCATTCTAGAGTTGAGAATATTGGAAAAATTCTATATATTCTATATATATATTTTTCAAAATATAACTTGGATGCTTGGATGTAGCATCGGCTGCAACTAAACATTAAAAAACCTATAAAACATCTCTAATTTGCGCAACGTACAATAAATTTTGTTCCGCATCCGGTTTCAGTGTCACCAAGATAGTCTACATCGATATATATCTATTTCAAGGCGATCAATCAGGAACCGTGGATGTAGCATCACACACTATTTTTTGGGATAAAATTAATGTAGCTCCCTTATCAGTAAAGTTTTTAAATCTCTGTTTCAAAAAACGAAGATGCTGCACTAGTTTTTTCATTGCAGTAGAAACGGCCCCAGAATACGCGATAAAATGCGCGATATTTTCGAAAACAATTTTAGGTGATTTTCCTACCTTAGAACGCATATCGCGTTTTAGTAGATGGAATTTTGATCCGAAACGTAAAAATCTAAAATTTGCAATCAAGTACGAGTAAATCGAATGACAATTGTAAAAATTAGGCCCGAAAAATATGATTTTTAGAAAAATTATCGCACAAAATTTTCGTATTTGGATGCAGAATTCTGTGAAGCTGTGTAGGCTACATTCACGACACATATATCAAATAACTTAGAATCGCGAGATCTACAATCCTATATACGATATTTTAAAAAAACCTCTTTTAAAAAAACACTTAAAATCTGGCTTCATAATGTCAGCATCATTTAATGGTAGACGCAGATCAAATTTTGAGAAGTTATACACTAGTGAGATGATCCTTATTTAGTTGCCTTCTACTTTCACTTTGATGGGAAAATCATGAAAAGGCTAAGCCTTGGCTTCAACTATGTTAAATTTTCAAAAATATTGCCCATATATCTCAAAAATGGTACAACCTAGGAAAAAAATACGAGAACCAATCAATAATTAAATTCTTAATTTTTGTAAAAAAAACACGACGTTAAGTCTTGCATAACTTTGATCGCACCATCAAAGCGCTGCTTGCTTCGGACAATGCTGATTGGAGATTCATCTTTTTCCAGCGGGTCTAGCGATATACATTGACTACTGAACCAATGATCACCCCAAGAGAAATGAATGAACAGATTTTACGCAACCTGTTCCAGCCTTTAGAGAGTTCCCGCGTGTATTGCGATCTGCATAAACTTTACAAAAGGAATCTCAATCCGCTTGTCGTCTCTGCAGCCACCAGTTTCCTTAATCTCAGCATTAACATTGGTGGAGACTGCTTTTAGTTGAGCATCGTATTGTGTAGTCGAACTATAACGCCTGTAATTTAGCTTTTGTTCACGCCTGGTGTTATGGCAACAATTATCACAATTAATCCCCACAGATTAAATGTGTGGGCACATTCCTTCATCGTTTGCTCGAGCTTCCTCATCTTTCAGTTTGAGCGCAGCCAACATCTTTTCTATATATTCATTCTTGAGGTCCACGGTCTGGTATTCATCACTATCAAAGTGTTTGTCGTCAAAATGTATGATCCACTTCCCACATATCCTTTCATGAATGAGCACTTGATTTTTATATCATGCGCCATAGTATGTAGGGTATATTAAGCTTGTTTTTCCGTTTTTAACGCATTTAAATAATCATTTCCAACCTTACAAACGTATATATATTCTTGGTCAGAACGAAATTCTGAGTCGATGTAGTCATGTCGATCTTTTGTAATCATACTAGCGTCCGCAAAAATTTAGCTAGAGCGCTACATTTTTATTTTTTCGCTGGGTCAAGTTCGAAGATAGGTTATATCGGCTCATGCTTGGGTATAGCCCTGCATATAACGGTACCTTCCGATTTTCGGTATTTTGAGGGTTTTAGCTAAATTTTCTGACTAAATTTGACATTTGATGTTCCCAGCACTCACGAAACTTCTCCACCAAAAATTGTCCACATAGGTCCAAGTTCCTTTATAGCATTCATACAACAATACCTTCCGATTTTAGGTAATTTCAGTGTTTTAAGCTACATTTGTGACCGAACTACCTGTAACTTGACATATGGGTTTCCCAGTGCTCACCACACTTCTCTAAAAAATTGTCAAAATAAGTCAATGTTTTAGTATCGCCCTATAAAATGGTAGCACCGATTTCAGGTTTATTTAGGTTCTTATCTACATTAAAATGGTATATTCCCATAGATGGCAAATGTCAATGGTAGTCTTAATTCTCGTTTTGTTTTGTTACAAACAAATGCACAAATACATACTACCCCTTAACACAGTCAGCTGTAGGGTATAAAGAATAGTCTAATTTCACTTAACTTTATTCCACATGGTTAATTCGAAATTTATAGGCACTTAAATTGGCTAGTAAATCACAATTGTTCCAAAATCATGAGCTGTGTAAAACCCTGTCACCATTGTCCTCACCACCGTCACAATCATCATAGTTTTGCGAATAAAAGTGTCGGTAAAAGGGGCATTTGGCGGAGGAGGATAGAAATTACATGCACTCAAACTCTCGTAATTGTGAAGTAAAATGTGAATTTTATGTCACTTTTATGATGCATTACACACCCGCGCTTTGTGCAACACTTAGTTGTCGTAGTACATACGGTATCCCATAAGAATTATCCCCATCACATCATTCCATTGCCAGTTTTTGGCAACAATCTCAATTTTTATGACATTCAACACATCATGTTGCAAACAAGTTGATGATTCTTGTGAGAGCAGCATATGACACTGACGACGACGTCACCAACACCAACAACAACGATGACGAAATCCGCTACGACGTCGACAACAGCCACTTCAAAAAATGAAGAAGAATAATAATACTCAGCTTTTGGATGCTAATGGGATTGACGAGGCCCTCAAGCATAAGCGGAATGTCTTGTTCTTGTGCACTGCTGCCTGCTGTCACAACTGATGGTGATAAAAATCACCTTCAACTTGCCAACAACAATTGTTTTTTGGGGCACTAAAGTTGATGTTCAGTGTTGAGGGTGTCGTCTCGCATACGACAAGTCAATTTTAAGTGTTGAAATGCGTTTTTATGATTTTACAGTTGTTTGGCGAACATAAATGAAAAAGTCGAAGACGAAGACATTTATTTTCATGTGAAATTAAATGAATTCGAAGACTTAATGATTTAATGAGTTAAACTAAAGATTATAAAGAGCTCATTATTCTATATAATTTTTATATTGCAAAGTTAATGGCATTCGCGACACAATGAAAAAACACT
The DNA here is from genome assembly GCF_047663935.1 of Musca autumnalis. Taxonomy (NCBI): domain Eukaryota; kingdom Metazoa; phylum Arthropoda; class Insecta; order Diptera; family Muscidae; genus Musca; species Musca autumnalis. Next base: position 31,644 of record NW_027411647.1, on the reverse strand, counting down.
TTTTGTAATTTTATGTTACTATGGCAGGATGTCTTAATAAAAAAAGAGAAAGGTCAGTAACTGGGATTAATATTTAAATAATGTGCCACTCTATGGAGGAAATAAAATAATAACACAATACAGAAATTGAGGATTTAAAATATAAGAGTGGAAGCACAGTTTTTATGCTCAAGAACAAAAACAAATAAAGAAATATATTTCTTAAGCCACATTTAATAGCTCAAATATCAAGCTACACCTGCTGATCCAAAAGAGCGCTTTCGAATATTTTCAATAAACGCAGTTTAGATTAACCAACACGTGGCTAAATCCTTTCTACATGCAACGAAGGTATTGCAGTAGTCGCAAATCCAATCCATTCTATTTTTTTTTGCAATTTTTGGTATTTATTTGTAGTGACTCTCCCAGCTTTGCTTTGGGGGCATTTCAACAAAAGTGACAAATAATAAGGAAGAGCTATATAATTGTTCCACAAACATCCCAGAAGTAACAAGGAAGACTTTTATCATATCAATGGTTGCACCCTGATTCATATTACCTCAGTTACATGAGACCTACTTTTTATCACCTAGCCCAAAATACGTGTCTGAAGACACCACTTGTATAGACGTTTTACATGGCTGAAATTCTCAGGAAATGTCGCCAACAGTACTCTGAGGGGTATATGTTGCATCGTTGAAAATTTGGATGTGCTTACCATTGTACTACAGTGGTAACTAATCAACTCTCTTATATTTATGCTGAAGCGCTCGGATTATTTACCAGCAAAAAAATCCTTACTAAATAATGGGTTTTTATAGTACATTCTGGTATTCGTAACTACTTACAAAACCCTCGACTAAACCAATTTTATAACAAGGGCATGTCGCACTGACTTACTAGTTATTCAGTGATCACTAGAACAACTAGTTAATCTATGGCCACTGGAAGTTGAAAATAAACTGCAAACTTAAAAAATATTTTCTATTTTTAGAACAGTTGTGGTGGAATTGTTTTCAATTTCAACACACTTCATATTTTTTATTATTCCCTAATCCACAACGTGGGAAGGGTATTATCAGATTGTTTTGCTAAAAATTCATATAACACCGCGAAATATTAGTCGTAGAACCCCAATGTGGTTTACCATTTTTCATATCTCGACGAGATAAAGCGATATAGCGATGTGTGTCCGTCCGTCTATCCCTTATAAATTGTAATCAAACTCCAGGTATGCACCGATCATCATGAAATGTTGAATGTTGGTTGGGTTTAGACCAGAATAGATCCCTATTGTTATTTGTAATGATCGGAAAATATTTAGCGGGTAAAATGGACCAAATACAGAATATTTATCCGATTTTGTAGCTGCTATGTAGGGCGCAATAATAGCCCGATCGCCTCGAAATTTTACATATGATAAGATTATATAACGAAGAAAAAGCTTGCAATTTGAGATGTTTGTCAGATAATATTTAGCGTGTTAAATGAACAGAAACTTTTGTGTGAACATTTAAAAAAAAAATTTATTCTGCTTATATCCTTATTCCTGAAAGACACATCAAGGGCAAGTAACCCAGCAAAAAAATCCTCCCAAAATAATGAGTTTTATAAGGGATTTTTGGCAGCCGTAACTACTTACAAATATCCCTACTAACCCATTATTTTAACAAGGGCATGTCGCACTGAATTACTAGTTATTCTTTGACCACTAGTATAACTAGTTATTCTATGGCCACTGGAAGATGAAAAATAAGCTGTACGCTAAAAAAAATAGGTTCGATTTTTAGAACAGATGGGGTGGAATTTGTTTTCAATTTCAACACACTTCATATTTTTATACCCTCAGCATTTATGCTAACGAGGGTATATGGTAAATTTCAAATTTCTTTTGCAATTCCATTGGAAGAAATGTTAAAAAATTTTTTGCGAGCACATCCGCAATTTTTGGAACAAAGATTAAGAAAAAAGTTGTGGTTTCAAATCTGTTCGCGTTCACAGAATTGGATGCTGCGCTCCAAAGTTATGGGGGGTTTTATTCCCTTATAAAGAACAAATATTTAAAAATTTCATTTTTGCTGTAATAAAAAAATGTATATATAAAGCGTTAACAGCATTTAATATCTATCCGTAGATGCCTAAATATTTACTAAATTTATTTCTATTTTCGCGGAAAATCAAGAAATACTGAAAAAATCTTGGAGTAAATTTAATTTATTCTAATTTAGAGTCCAAATAAAACTCGAAGAAAATAAATTAAAAATACGTACGCGTAGAAAAATATGAGACCAAAATTTTAACGATAGGATTTATAACTGCCATATTACAGCAACAACAAACGACGAAAACTTATTGTTGGAATATTATTTCAAAAATATATTTTTTTGTTTAATACGAAAAATAGAAAAAACATTTTTGGGAGTTATTCTACTATTTCGCTAAATTTCGATGCAAGGACTGACGGACTTCGATGAAACTTCTTCAGAGAAAATGCGATGACAAACCCGAAAGTGTATTTGCTTACTTTGATAAACTAGGATTATGCAATAGAAAGTAATATTGAAAGTACAATCAAAGAAAAAACATAAAAGTTAAAAAAAGGATAATTCGCGAATTCGTTAAAATCAGTTAAGGCGCATGCGCTTTTCAGATACAGCGAGTACATCTCTATCAATATGTAGCGATTTTTCCACTTTTCATTTAGCGGCCAAAGTGTGCCGTCAACTGCATCTTACTGTTCAAAAAACCTTTATGTGGGTAAAAATTGCGCGATGTACATAAGATTACAAGGCGCATCCGATTTCAGTGACCGCCTATAAAAAATACGTCATTATAACAAATTTTAAATAAATTCGTCAAGAACCGCGGATGTGCTTACAAATTCTATTTTATACGATATACGAATATTACTCCAGAATCTCGGTAATTTATGCCACACGGTTTTGGAAAATAATATAATCGCGTATAAAGGATTCCATTTATGTAAAAATAACCAAAGAAAATCGCGCTTCAATGCGCGGAATCATCAAAGTATAATTTTGCAGAATTTCCTACTTTCAAGGTATCTATAACCGCCGTTTTAGTGGATGGATTTGAAAGCGGAAGGGTTCATTAGATCCGGCGCGTAAAAAAACTTAAATCACGCGGGGTTCAAGGGTACCTGAGTCACAGTTGTAAATTTTGAAGCCAAAAAATAGGTTTTTAAAGAAAATTTACGCATCAAAATTTCGATTTTGGGCTCCTATTACTGGGGAGCTGTATGAAGCACACTCATGAGATATGCATCAAACGACGTGGAATCACAAGTTCTACAATCCAATAAATAGTTTGGGTAATTATCTGGTTGCGCCCTCCAATTATAAGAAAAATTCAAAAAACCCAGATTTCAAAATGTCAGCATCGATTTTAGGGGGATGCAGTGTATATATCGAAAAGTCATAGATTAGAACCATGTTGCCCAAGGGGTATTCTTCAATTCTTTCTTTGAGCTCAGGTCTGAATTTTCCGTGGTTTGACCAGAAATCAAGAAAGAACACAAAAAAACTTGTAAACTTCAACACATTTTTACCCATTTTTTATACCCTCAGCCTTTAGGCTAAGGAGGGTATATCACCAATATTTTTGAAAATTTAACATAGCTGAAGCCAAGGTTTACCCTTTTAGAATACGCGACTTGTGGTTCTATAATATACAAATTAAATATTTTTGGATAAAATGAAATGTTGTTGGACGTGGCAAAAAATATTGGCCTTAAAAGATAATTTGTGTGGAAGCCGCGGCTATATTTATGTTAAAAAATGTGTAAAAATGGGTTGAAGCCACCATGTCTTTTTTTGTTTTCTCTCGATTTGTGAGTAAACCATACTTCTCTCGATTTTCCTGTCAAAGTAAAAGTAGAAGCAAACTAAATAAGGATTATCTCACCAATGTATTACTTTTAAAAATTTGAACTGCTTCTACCATTAAATGATGTTGACATTTTGAAGCCAGATTTACAGCGTTCTTTGAAATTTTCTTCTAATTTCATTCCGCGAACAGGTTTTTCAAAAAATCATATATAGGATTGTAGTACTTGCAATTCTGAGTTATTTGATACGACTAATGTGAATGTTGTCTGCACAGCTTCATAGAAATCTACATCCAAATGCGGAAATTTTGTGCGAACATTTTTGTAAAAAACATATTTTTCGGGCCTAATTTTTACAATTGTCATTCGATTTCCTCGTACTTGATTGCACATTTTAGTTTTTTACGTTCCGGATCTAATAAATCAGTCCCCGTAAAAATCCATCTACTAAAACGCGAGTTACAAGAAAGTCCAAAGTAGAAAAATCACCTAAAATTGTTTTTGGAAATATCGCGTATTTTTTCGGAGAGATTTGAAAACTTCACTGATAAGGGAGCTACATTCATTTTATCCCAAAAAATAGTGTGTGATGCTACATCCACGGTTCTTGATTGATCGCCTTCAAATAGATATATATCGATGTAGATTTTCATGGTGGACATTGAAATCGGATGCGGACAAAAATTGTATGCACTTTGGGCAAATTAGCGATATTTTATAGGTATTTTAATGCTAAGATGTAGCTGATGCTACATCTTAGCCTCCAAATTAAATTTCGAAAAATATATACAAATTAACAGATATGGTCTTGCTGTACATGAAAATCACATGCGGACAAAATGATTTTGATAATTACGCGATTTACACGTATTTTAAAATTCATATAAATAAAAATGGGTTATTTGACCTCTATTTCCATTTCAGAAACGTTGGCAACCCAATTAGCTTCCCTAATGGGAAAGCTTTAATATGAATGTTAATAATGCAAAATCCGTCTATTTTGTTGGTAGATTTAAGCAAAATGAAGGAAGTATTCCTATAAATTTTTACAATATTTTCTACTACATAATGCATGTGAAAAAAATATTTTTTCAAACAAAAAATTATTTTTTTGGCCAAAATATGTGCGTATTTTGGCTGTAACATCCAAACTATAACACCAATCTGTATGATTGCAGTCTCATTTGATTCGCCGTGAAGTTTGGATCCACAACAATTTTTTATGTAATTATATGACCACTAAATGGGCCTTAATTTTGAAAAAAGTAGACTTATATTCCATAATTTATCAATGTTATGTACATTCCGCGAATTCTTTGTAACATTTTGCAGGTATTATGCAATCTACTCGCTGAAGTCACTTCGAGATAACTTTTTTGTAACAATGGTGCTCATTAAAATAATTAGCGTTTTTATAATATTTTCTTTCTTAAAAAGCGAAATAAAAGCGCCATAACTTTTGTCCGCAACAACCAAAAATTGGCTCGCGACCATATTCGTACTGGGAATCTTTTTCTTAACCTACATATCAAAAATCGTTGATGTAGCGCGAAAAAAATTTATCCTTTTTTTCTGAAATGGAATATGAAATAATTGACAATATTCCTGATATACACTTTGATACGATGAAAATGTGCCTCATCGAAATAATGGTTTTAGACCCCAAGTATGTTGGGACGAAATGTGTTTCAGACAATTTTGAGTCGATCTAGCCATGTCCGTCCGTCTGTCTGTCTGTCTGTCTGTCCTGCTGGCTGGAGCGCACGATAACTCTCGAACGGATAAACCGATTCGGTTCAAATTTTGGCTTTCTTAATATTTTGCCCAAACTTAGTTTAAGTTCGAAGATGACCTACATCGGTCCACTCCTTCCGGTACCTCCCCCACAAAAGTTCGAAAATGTTCGGAAAGTTTGTGCGCACGATAACTCTTGAAGGGAGTGACCGATTTGGTCCATACTTTGTATAGCGTAAACTTTCTACCAGAGTAATATGAGGTTCCAATATGGTCTCAATAGTTCCACTCCTTCGGGTACCTCCCACACAAAATTTCGGAAAAGTTCAGTTTAGGGCCATCTCTCGAATCGCTTTGATTTTTGTTTTAGCAACTTGTATTCACTGCCCTCCATACGACGGTACAAGCTTCATCAGGGACAAGTCCATACTTCCTGAGAAAATAGCATGAAAGTTGCAAAAAAACCCCTATGACACCGCGTGAGGTGGTTGGAGCGCAAGATAACTCTCGAACGGATCTGCCGATTCGGTCCAAAATATGGCCTTAGTAATATTTTGTCCAAACATAGTTTAAGTTTGAAGATAAGCCATATCGGTCCACCCCTTCAGGTACCTCCCCCACAAAAGTTCAAAAATGTTCGGAAAAATTGTTCGTACGGTAACTCTTGAAGGGTGCGGCCGAATCGGTCTATACTTAAAACATCCTAATATATCTACCAGATATAGATCAGGTTCAAATATGGACTATATTTGTCCACTCCATCCGGTACCTCCCATACAAAATTTCGGATAAGTTCACTTCAACACCTGATATCGAATCACTTTTATTTTTGTTGAAGCAACTTGCATTCGCTGCCTCAAACAGCCCGAAGAGTATAAAAACCCCTATGGCACCATATGTTGTGGCTGGAGATCCACTTCCATAACGGTCAACGCCGATCCATTCCTTTTAGTATGTCCTCCGCAAAACTTTTGATCTTTAATCCTAATCAACATGTTTGTCGGTTCAAACGCCCAAAATTTTAAAACCCCCTAAATACATACGTATTTTGGGAAAAAAATGTTTCAATATACACAGGCTGAGGGTATATCTCTGTCGGCAAAGCTGACTGATACTTTTTTACTTGTTATACCCTCAGCATTTATGCTAACGAGGGTATATCACGAATATTGTCAATTATTTCATATTCCATTTTAGAAAAAAAGGATAATTTTTTTTCGCGCTACATCAATGATTTTTGATATGTAGGTTAAGAAAAAAATTCCCAGTACGAATCTTGTCGCGAGCCAATTTTTGGTTGTTGCGGACAAAAGTTATGGCGCTTTTATTTCGCTTTTTAAGAAAGAAAATATTATAAAAACGCCAATTATTATAATAAGCCAATTGTTACAAAAAAGTTCTCTCGATGTGACTTCAGCGAGTAGATTGCATAATACATGCAAAATGTTACACAGAATTCGCGGAATGTACATAAAGTTGATAAATTATTGAATATAAGTTATCTTTTTTCAAAATTAAGGCCCATTTAGTGGTCATAAAATTACATAAAAATTTGTTGTAGATCAAAACTTCACGGCGAATCAAATGAGACTACAATCATACAGATTGGTGTTATAGTTTCGATGTTACAGCCAAAATAAGCACATATTTTGGGCAAATAAATAATTTTTTGTTTGAAAAATAATTTTTTCACATGCATTATGTAGTAGAAAATATTGTAAAAATCTATAGGAATACTTCCTTCATTTTGCTTAAATCTCCCAATAAAATATACGGATTTTGCTTTATTCACATTCATATTAAAGCTTTCCCATTAGGGAAGGTAATTGGGTTGATGAGGATATATCTCAAAGCTTCTGAAATTGAAATAGAGGTCAAATAACCCATTTTAATTTATATGCATTTTATAATACGTGTAAATCGCGTAATTGTCAAAATCATTTTGTCCGCATGTGATTTTCATGTACAGCAAGACCATATCTATTAAGTTGTATATATTTTTCGAAATATAATTTGGACTCTAAGATGTAGCATCGGCTGCATCTTAGCATTAAAAAACCTATAAAATATCGCTAATTTGCGCAAAGTGCATACAATTTTTGTCCGCATCCGATTTCAGTGTCCACCATGAAAATCTACATCGATATATATCTATTTGAAGGCGATAAATCAAGAACCGTGGATGTAGCATCACACAATATTTTTTGGGATAAAATGAATGTAGCTTCTTTATCAGTGAAGTTTTCAAATCTCTGTTTCCGCTAAAACGAAGAGGCTGCACTAGTTTTTTCATTGCAGTGGAAACGATCCGCAAAAAAAGCGATAAAATACGCGATATCTTCAAAAACAATTTTAGGTGATTTTTCTACTTTGGAATTTCTCGTAACTCGCGTTTTAGTAGATGGATTTTCACGAGGAATGATTTATTGGATCCGGAACGTAAAAAACTAAAATGTGCAATGGAGTACGAAGTATTCTAGAGACAATTGCAAATATTAGACCCGAAAAATATGATTTTTAGAAAAATGTTCGCACAAAATTTCCGCATTTGGATGCAGATTTCTATGAATCTGTGCAGACTACATTCACAATATACGTATCAAATAACTCAGAATCGCAAGTACTACAATCCAACATATGATTTTTTGAAAAATCTGTTTGCGGAATGAAATTAGAAGAAAATTTCAAAAAACACTGTAAATCTGGCTTCAAAATGTCAGCATCATTTAATGGTAGAAGAAGTTCAAATTTTGAAAAGTAATACATTAGTGAGATGATCCTTATTTAGTTTGCTTCTACTTTTACTTTGACAGGAAAATCGAGAGAAGTGTGGTTTACTCGCAAATCGAGAGAAAACAAAAAAAGACATGGTGGCTTCAACCCATTTTTGCCCATTTTTTAACATAAATATAGCCACAGCTTCCACGCACGTTATTTTTTAAGGCCAATATTTTTTGCCACGTCCAAAAACATTTCATTTTATCCAAAAATATTTAATTTGTATAATATACAATCACTAGTCGCGTGTTCTAAAAGGGTAAACCTTGGCTTCAGCTATGTTAAATTTTCAAAAATATTGGTGATATACACTTTCATACGGCCAAAATGTGCCTCATCGATATAATGGTTTTAGACTCCAAGTATGTTTGGACGAAATGTGTTTCAGATAATTTGGAGTCGATGGAGCAATGTCCGTCCGTCTGTCTGTCTGTCTGTCTGGCTGGCTGGCTGGAGCGCACGATAACTCGCGAACGGATCAACCGATTCGGTCCAAAATTTAGCTTTCGTAATATTTTGTCCAAACTTAGTTTAAGTTCGAAGATGGGTTATATCGGTCCACTCCTTCCGGTACCTCCCCCACAAAAGTTCGAAAATGTTCGGAAAATTTGTACGTACAATAATTCTTGAAGGAAGTAACAGATTTGGTCCATACTTTGCCCATCGTGAAATGTCTACCAAACTTAGATGAAGTTCCAATATAGACCCAATCGGTCCACTCCTTCCGGTACCTCCCACATAAAATTTCGGATAAGTTCAGTTTAGGGACAAGCTCTCGGATCGGTTTGATTTTTGTGTTAGCAACTTGTATTCACTGCCCACCATACGACGGTACAAGTCTCATCAGCCGCAAGTCCATACTTCCTGAGAAAATAACCTGAAAGTTGCACAAAACACCTATGACATCGTGTGAGGTGATTGGAGCGCAAGATAACTCTCGAACGGATCTGCCGATTGGGTCCAAAATTTGGCCTTGATAATATTTTGTCCAAACATAGTTTAAGTTCGAAGATAAGCCATATCGGTCCACTCCTTCAGGTACCTCCCCCACAAAAGTTCAAAAATGTTCGGAAAAATTGTTCATACGTTAACTCTTGAAGGGAGTAGCCGAATTGGTCCATACTTTACACATCCTAATATATCTACCAGATATAGAACAGGTTTAAATATGGACTATATTTGTCCACTCCATCCGGTACCGCCCTCACAAAATTTCGGATAAGTGCACTTTAAGACCTGCTGTCGAATCACTTTAATTTTTGTTGAAGCAACTTGCATTCGCTGCCGCAATTACGATGGTAAAAAGTTTTGTTAGAGGCAAGTCCATACTACTTGAGGGAACAGCCCGAAGAGTGAAAAACTCCCTATGGCACCATATGTAGTGGCTCCTCCGCAAAACTTTTGCTCTTTAATTCTAATCTACATTTTTGTTGGTTTATACGCCGAAAATTTTTAAAACTCCCTATATACATACGTTTTTTGGAAAAAAATTGTTTCAGTATACACAGGCTGAGGGTACATCTCTGTCGGCCAAGCCGAACTTGTTATACCCTATACCACAATGTGGAAAAGGGTATTATAAGTTTGTTTTGGTAAAAATTCATGTAACACCGCGAAATATTCGTCGGAGACCCCCAATGTGGTATACCAATCTTCATATCTCGACGAGATAAAGCGATTTTGAGATGTGTGTCCGTCCGTCCGTCTGTCCATTATAAATTGTAAACACGCTCCAGGCCGCAATTATGGACCGATCGTCACGAAATTTTGTATGGAGGTCGGGTTCAGATGAGAATAGATCCCTATTCTTATTGATGATGATCGTGAACTATTTAGCGCGTGAAATGGACCAAAAACATAATATTTATCCAATTTTTTAGCGGTTCTGTAGGTCTCAATAATAGTCCGATCAACGCGTAATTTTAAATAAGGTAAGAGTATATCACAAAGGAGAAGCTTGCAATTTGAGATGGCGATCGGATAATATTTAGAGGTTTAAATGAACCAAAACTTTTGTGTGAAAATTGTGAAAATTTTTAATATACAGCTTATATCTTAATTCCTGGAAGTGACATTCCGAACAAGTGAGATATACTTGAAAGTGGAACGCTTGACCTTTCAATTGATGACAATTATGTTGGTGTGCATGATCAGATAACAGAGTTACAGCCTAATTTATTCCGTTATTTGTTTGTAGTGTAATAATAAACTCGCTAGAAGTCGCATTTATACATCAATAGTCACGAAATTTTGCACCGGGTAAGAGTATAGGTCGAAAAAGATGCCTACAATTTTGAATGATGATCTGATATTCTTTAGCGGGTGAAATGGACCATTACTTTTGTATGAAAAATATAAAAATTTTATTTTTGGTCGATATTTTAATTCCTTGAGGACATATATATTTCGCAAAGTAGCCTGCATATGGGAAAAACTACTGACCTTTCCTCTGATGTAAATTGCAATAAAGTGTTTGCTAGATAACGGGCCTACTGCCCAATATATAATGGGTTCTGTGTAGAGAATCACATTTTTATCCCCTGTTACATATTGTGTCTCCAAAAGTTTATGTAACACCACGAAATATTCGCCCTAGTCCCCTTATTTGGTATGCCAAAATTCATATCTCGACGAGATAAAGCGATTTAGCGATGTGTGTCCGTCCATTAAAAATTGTAAACAAGCTTAAGGCCGCAATTATGGACCGATTGTATCGAATTTTTTAAGGAGGTTGGGTTCGGGCCAGAATAGAAATGATTAGTTTTTGCTGATGATCGTAAAATGTTCAGGGAATGAAATGGACCAAAAACAAAATTTTATCCAATTTTGTAGCGGCTCTGTAGGTCAAAATAATAACCCGGAAATTTTTAAACAAAGTTTGAGTTTATGATGAAGAAGAAGCGTACAAACCAACGTGAAGATCAGATAATACTTAGCGGGTTAAATGGACTGAAACTTTTGTGTGAAATTGGTAAAAATTTCAATAACGTAGCGGTTAAACAACGGAAGTAGTAGTACTACATAAGTGGGTTTCATTACATTTTAGTTTGTGTGAACTAAATTTTCCTTTCCTGCTACAAAAGTATCTTTGTCATGCTAGATAACTTTTTGGTTTTGGTCATAAGTATTATACATTACATCTCTGATATTTGATAATTAAATTTTCACAATCATTGAAAAGAAGTTCCGTGGAGAGCGATTGTCCAGGGATAGTGGTATAGGGTATCCCATGGTCGGCTCCGTCCGACTATAGACTTTTCTTACTTGTTTTTATTATATTTTATTTTTTTCATTTCGCCCCCTGCTGGATTTAATCTTGCGAACTTCTGATTTGTAGCCGAACACACTATACACTAGGCCACGCACACCAACATTAAGGGTTTTAGTATTGTTTTTTTTTTTTTTTTTTTTTGTAATATATTCAGATTGTCCATTATAAAATAATGAAACTAACAACTTATGTTTCCAATAATTACGGCGTATGTAAGTGCTATATCTCTGGTATGTTATCATGTATATATACGTATATGACAGGATGGATAAAATACGTCGCAATCATACCGAGAAATTCCGTGGGAAACTAGTGCCCACAGGAAGTGGAGTAGGGTATCACATGGTCGGCCCTGTTCGACTATAACCCTCTCTTACTTGTTGTAAAATATAAATTATCCTGTGGACTTACGATATATCACAAATATTGTCAATTATTTCATATTCCATTAAAAAAAGGATAAAGAATTTTTGTATATAGGTTAAGAAAAAATTCCCCAGTACGAATCTGCTCGCGAGCCAATTTTTGGTTGTTGCGGACAAACATTATGCCGGTTTTATTTCGGCTTTTAAGAAAGAAAATATTATAAAAACGCTAATTATTTTAATGAGCACAATTGTTACTAAAAAGTTCTCTCGGAGTGACTTCAGAGAATTCGCGATATGTACAAAAAAATTGATAAATTATTGAATATAAGTAAACTTTTTTCAGAATAAAGGTTCATTTACCGGTCATAAAATTACATAAAAATTTTTATGGATCCAAACTACACGGTGAATCAAGTGAAACTAAAATAATACAGATTGGTATTATAGTTTCGATGTTACAACCAAAATAAGAACATAGTTTGGTCAAAAAAATATTTTTTTGTTTAAAAAAATATTTTTCACATGCACATGAAGTAGGTTAGGTTATAGGATGCGCAGCTGCTGTATGGGCAGCCACTCCACTCGGAGACCTTGAGGTCCATTGTGTTCATCCTGGATATTGAAGATATTCTGGTGTGATGTGTATACGTATGTTTGACTGTGGTTGTGTATGGATGAAGATTGTAGGTGATGTGGTTGTGGATGTAGGTTCTGGGGGTTCTGATCCGGTCTGTGTATGACATTTTGACATCTTAGTTAGTGGTGATGATTGTTGGTGAATTGATGGTTATGGGTGTGATTTAAAAGAGACCATAGGTGTGGTGATATGGTGTGATGGTGTTGCCTGTGGATGAGAAATGAAATGTAGCTGGGATGCGTTAGACAACCCTACTGTGTAGAGGTGGTGTTTGTTGCGATCCCAGTACGTTGGAGCCATTTCAGGCCTTTAGCAAGGTGAAGTAGATCGGACGGCTCTGCTTGGCTAAATGCTGTTAGTGATTGGATGGTATGTACCCCCATGGTACACAGTCTTCTGGAAATGAGCATAGGACAGCGGCATAAAAGGTGCTCAATCGTCTTTATTTCTTCCTCATCCTCGCAGTAGTCGGCCAAGTCTTCTTCCCATTTACTTGTCATGGATCTCGTTCTGCAATGACCCGTGATGATCCCCACTGCTAGTTTCAGGTTTGGTTTCCTCATTGAGAGCAGTGAGGCGGTTCTTGTCTTCGACGGGACTGGCCAGATTGCCCTTGATGTGCTGCAGCTGGGCAAGTTTTGCCAGTGCTGGCAGAATTTTTCCCGACCTTTTTGTATTATCTCTCTCCTGAAGTGGCACAATGGTGGCTTGATGGAGTTGTCGATTTCAATATTTTGTGACTCCGATCCGCAGCGTGCCAGTTCGTCGGCTGCCTCGTTTCCCTCGATGTTGCAATGCCCTGGGACCCAACACAAGGTGACGATTGATTTTAGTGGCTCCAAAGCGTGTTTGCAATACAGAACTGCCGCGGACTTGATATATAGGGACCTGAGAGATTTTAGGGCCGCTTGGCTATCAACAAAGATGCACATGTAGTAGAAAATATTGAAAAAATCTGTAGGAATACTTCATTCATTTTTCTTAAATCTCCCAATAAAGAGACGGATTTTGCTTCATAGATACTCATATTAAAGCAATCTTTGAGAATGTATCTCAAGGCTTCTGAAATGGAAATAGAAGTCCATTTTAATTTATATGCATTTTAAAATACGTATAAATCGCGTAATTATCAAAATCATTTTGTCCGCATGTGATTTTCATGACAGCAAGACCATAGTTGTGTTCCTTTACTTACCTGAGGTTACCATTTTTACCATTTACCAATTTTTAAGAGAGAGGGAGAGTGAAAATGCCTTTCTCTTCTACCATAGGGTACAAGACAAATTTCTTCGGGTAAAAACGGTAGAGCTGATTTTTCGACATTTGCTTGTCGATTATTTGACAATGAAGAAAAAATTAACAAAACCAAAAGAAAAAAGCGAACACTGACAAAAGAGAATTAAAAACTGTGAAATAAAAGAAGAAAAGTGAATTTTTATTTTTCTTTTTTACATTGCTACCAGATCTACCATTTTTTTGTTCCTTTACTTTTCTGATAAAACTGGTCATGGGAGAGCATATTTTGACTGTTTTCTTTTTTACCACTTTTACCATTAAAAAAGTAAAGTAACAGAGCTCATATCTTTTAAGCTGTATGTATTTTTCGAAATCTAATTTGGATGCTAAGATTTATTTGATTCAGAACGTAAAAAACTAAAATATCCAATGGAGTACAAGGTACGAGTATTCTAATAACAATTGCAAATATTAAACCCTAAAAATATGATTTTTAGGAAAATATTCGCACAAAATTTCCGCATTTGGAGGCAGATTTCTATGAAGCTGTGCAGACTACATTCACAATATACGTATCAAATAACTCAGAATCGCAAGTACTACAACCCTGTAAATGATTTCTTGAAAACCCTGTTTGCGAAACCCAACTAGAAGAAATCACTGTAATTCTGACTTCAAAATTTAAGTGTAGAAGCAGATTAAATTTTGAAAAGTGAGATTATCTTTATTTATATTGCTTCTACTTTTACTTTTTTAAGAAAATCATGAGAAGTGTGGTGTACTCACAAATCGAGAGAAACCAAAAAAAGACAAGTTGTCTTCCATCATTTTTACCCATTTTTTTATATAAATATAGCGACATCTTCCATCGTTTAAGGCCAATATTTTTGCCACGTCCAAAAACATTTCATTTTATCCAAAAATATTTAATTTGTATAGTCACGAAATTTTGCATGAGGTAAAAGCTTAGGTAGAAGAAAATGCCTATAATTTTGCATGATGATCTGATATTATTTAGCGGGGTAACATAGACCATTACTTTTGTATGAAAAATATACAAATTTAATTTTTGGTCCATATGTTAATTCCTGGATGGCATATACCAGCAAAGTAGCCTAAATAGGGAATAATAACTACTGACCTTCCCGCTGATGCAAATTTCAATAATGTGTCTGCTAGATAACGGGCCTACTGCCTAATATATAATGGGTTTTGTGTAGAGAACCACAATTTCCTTCCATGCTACAAATTTGTCTCTATCATGACAGAGAAGTTTTCAATTCAGTTGTCAAATTGGATTTTTTATACAAATATTGTAGCATGGGGTCGCCTCGCCAACTATTTTATACCTCTGGATTTATGGTAAAGGGGATACAAACAAAATACGACCAAAGAAGTGTCTCATCGAAATATTGGTTCTAGACCCCAAGTATGTTTGGGTCTTTATCAATGGATTCATATTAAGTTATTGATATGTGACCTAGTTTTTATCGCCGAGTCCGAACGGCGTGTCCTAAGTTGCACTTGTAGAGACGTTTTTCATACTTCGAGTATCCACTGAAAAAAAAAAAATAAATCTCCAATCAGCATTCTCCAAAGCAACATGTGCAGCCAGCCTCAATGGAGGAAACCTCTCATTCATATTCATCCTCTCCAATGACAATGTGATAATTTGACTTTCTTGGGGGTTTGATTATCCTTTGTAATGTAAAATAAAAGTGATTCTAAAGCTTGTGTTAAATTATATTTCTTCTTACATCGACTTCAAAAATTCAGTGATGTTTTTTTTTTATCGAATCACCTTATTTGTAAGATTTGATCTACTCCATTAATAACATCTTAAATAAAATTTCATCAATATATGTATTTATACAGGGATACCGTTATACAGAGGAACTAGAAAATTCATCACCTTAATATAACACTGTGCAACACTGAAAATGCAAACAACTTCTAGTATGCATTTTTTGAAAGTACATATTGAGACTACAAAAACCCTAGTTGGGTTTTGTCCTGTCAGATCCACTTCGGATTTTATGGCCTCATCTAAACCGGGCTAAAACTGCAGTTTTTTGCATGTATCGGGACTTTATCTCAGAAACTAATAGGAATTTCGACTAGATGTCTTTAGCAATATTGTAGTCCTTAAATAGTAGAACTTATCTTTTGAACAGACCACATAAGAAACACTCCATCTAAGGCATCAAAATCTATAAAATATAGAAAATTTTACATAATTTCTGGAATTCAGGTCGGTATCAGCTAAACTATGGGGAGTAGAACCAAGTAACCTTTTGCAGAAATACTCCAAATAATGTTCTCAGTAATTCTTCAGAACATTCCGAATGCTCTAAAATGCTTATTTCTTGTTGTTTCAGCGGTATTTTGTATCATATATTTTACAACACGTATTCTCGCATTTCGGATTTCACTACATTATTTACATTTTTTTAACTCGTCGTTGAAAAATGTACTGAAAACAACGGGATAGAGGCATTTTACAACAATGACATGTTCCGAAGAGTTGTGTATTATATTCCAGGGAAAATTTTTCCAACAGAAAATATTCGGACAAAATTAACGGTTTTGGAGATACGGTGCGAAATGCATAAAAATTGTGGCATTTTTGCATATATTTTGAAATTTGACGCAATAAATGTAGTTTTTCGAGTTCATAATTTCTCCGAATATTTTATTCTCGTCCTTATATAGAAATTTGCTGCAGAGGTCAGAAGAAGATTCGCATTGGTTTCAGAGATATAGCCCCGAATTTCCTTAAAAACTCAATATTTAACCATGTTTAGATGGGGCCATAAAATCCGAGCTGGATCTGACACAACAAAACCCAACTAGGGTTTCTTGTCGTTTGGGTCTGTTCTTTCAAAAAATCCTCAGTTCGAATTGTTTGCACAAGATCACCTGAAAAATCGATCGAAATAATTGTTTTAGGTCGCAGATGCAGTTAAGGCAATTTGATGAAGCCTAATCCATATAGCTGACAAAGCTGGAAACTTTGTACAGTTCAATAGTCCAGGTTTAGAGACGGATTTTATCGACCAACTCCAGAAAAGCGTAAAAATTGCATGTGCAGTTTAGATGCTGAGCAAAATTATTGTGGTCCTTATTACAACGACAATATTTTTTCATTGGATAGTCATACTTCCTGATGTAATGCCTTCGCCTAAGGATATTTCTCAAAGGGTGTTTAGAAAAACTTTGGTCGCGTATCCAGTGTTGAATATGTCCATAGGATATAGGTTAACTTCTCTCGGGAAAATTGTATGATACTTCATTTGTTTGAAAGCTTCAAAGTAATATGCACTATTTATAAATCAACGTTGACTAATATCCAAGTATGACCTTTTTTTGTTTTTCTTGACAACATAAACCAATTCTAAGTCATTCTAATCTTAGAAAGAGATTATTCTAAAAATAAAGAAAAAATTGTGTCTAATTTCATAAGATTATGGCCCATTTTTCTATTGGTTGATTGGAAATTGCATCAGAGACTAAGCAAGCAAACGGATTTGGTCAAGATAAATAGAAAAGCGATAAGCATGACTCCCATCGAAAAAAACCAAGTCAACAATACCTACCACCAAGCCCATACACATAAGTTGACTGATTGGTTTCCGTTCTCCATGATATTTCATTACAGACGGCGTCTTACTCCTGAACACCTCTATGTTATTTGTCCTTATTTTCCATGCCCTGTGTTGTTTTGTTTGGAATTTTTTGGTTGGTGCCAGTGTTCTTTGATGGCGATTGCTTTCATTGTTATGGTAAAAACAACATAAACTAAACACCTTTCATCCACAAAATGCTGGTAAGTATTGTTGGTTGGTAAAAACTAAATCCTCCACCTTAAAAAAAGTAGTAGCCAGAGAGGTGAAATCGTTTCTAAATACGGTATGAGTGGGACTCCTCAAGCAGCTAACTGAGTGTGTCAAGGAAAAACAAGGAGTTTAAATCTTTTGCGTCACGTAGGCGCTTCAAAGTTTTTCATCTTCTTCTTGTAGTTGTTTTATTTGTTTTTTTGTCATGGAGGTTTTCTGTGTCCTTTTGTCTTTTGTGGTGTTTTTGCTGTTCCTTAGGAATGGATTTGTAGCCCAGCAGTCATTCACATCAGTGAAAATCAGTATGTTTGTATGAGTGTATGTATGTAGGCTATATGTTTGCCTTCGTTTTTGCAAAATTTACGATTTAACGGCTGAGAAAAAGTTTAAGCATCAAATCCCGCTAAGTAAGTACATTTTCTTGCACACGTACATTGGATTTAACTTTTGCAAAATGCTTTGTTCTTTATGTGTCATAGGAACAGTGATTTGTCGGTATGATAATGATAACGGAATCAAAGTTAGTTGTGAATATTTTAATTTTCCCTGAAGTGTTATCTAAAAATAAATCAACAAAAATGTTTGATTGGTGGACCCTATACATTGTTATGTCTCAAAGAGCGAGCGTTCCTCGTGCGATATAGAATTTGCAGGAAAATACCATCTCATACTATTAAATAATAATAATATTTTTAACAAAAAATATTTTTTGGTTAATTTTTTGTATTCAATTTAGTAGATAATCATTGCCTTCATAAACAAACAAAACAAAAAAAAAGATCCGACACATAGTTCAAAAAAGCTGCCAGATATTTTATACCCTCCACCATAATATGGAGGGTATAATTAAATTTGTCTTTCCGTTTGTAACACACCGAAATATTCATCGGAGACCCTATAAAGTATAAATATTATTGATCATATTATTGTCTGTCCGTCTGTTGAAATCAAGATACAGCTCGCAATTTTGAAGATAGAGATTTGCAATTTGGTACAGAAATTTATATTGCTCCTAGTATGTTTGGTATTGCAAATGGACTCTATCGGTCCACGTTTTGATATAGCCCCCATAGAAAGGTGTCACCCGATTTTCGGAATTTTGAGGGTTTAGCCCGAAATGGCTGAAATTTAATATTTGGTCTTCATTTGGGGTATTAAAAGTTCCATATAAAAGTTGTCGGTATAGGTCCATGCCTTCGTATAGCCCCTATAGAACGGTACCAACCGATCTTCGCTATTTTGAAGGGTTTAGCCTCATTATCACACCGAAAGGGCCAATATTTGGTACTTAGTGTTCGTTGGGGGTACGAAATTTTCGCTCATAGAACGGTGCCTCCTAATTTTCGGTATTTTGAAGGTTGTATCCACAGCAAACCGCCGAATTGGCTGAAATTTGGTATTAGCCTTTCTAACTGTAGTTCGTCAGTATAGGTCCACGTTTGGATATAGACCCCATATAACGATACCTCCCGAATTTTGTCGTTTTACCGAGCTTGCTGAAATTTGGTATTTAGTCTTCTTCATAAATGAAAGGAAACTAATTGTTCCATTTTACTTGAATACAACTCGTGGTGGAGTATAACAAGTTCGGCCTGGCTGAACTTAACGCCGTTCTTACTTGTTTATATTTCATAGCGGCATAGATTTTTCCCAAACGAAATGTTTCACTTTGTTTGACTCCGAGATCTTCTATAGTAAGACCCCCCAGATCTTCTATATGAGGACCTCCAGAACTTGTATAACTAGACCTCCATGTATTATTAAAGAAGACCTCCAGATCTTCTATAAGAAGACGTCCAGGTCTTCTATAAGAAGGCCTCCATGTCCTCCATAAGAAGACCTCCGGATCCTATATAAGAAAACTTCCAGGTCTTCTATAAAAATACCACCAGATCTTGTGTAACAATTCCTGAAAATTTTCTAAAATAAGTCCTCCAGATCTTCTATAGGATGGCCTCCAGGTCTTCTACAAGATGACCTCCAGGCCTTCTATAGGAATACATTCAGGTGTTCTATAAAAAGTCCTTCAGATCTGCTATATGAAGACATTCAGGTCTTCTATAAGGAGTCCTCAAGTTTTTCTATAAGACGGCCTCAGATATTCTATAATAAGACTCTAGTCTTTATAAGAAGCTTTCAATGTTCTATAGGAAGACCTCCAGATCTTCTACAAAAATCCTTTATGTCTTCTATAAGCAGTTCTCCTGATCTTCAATGAGAGGACCTTATGCTTTTCTATAAGAAGGGCTTTTGCTCTTCCATGAGAATGGTTCCTGCTTTTCTATAAGAAGATCTCCAACTCTTCTATGAGAAGGCCAGCTGCCCTTCTATGAGAGGACCTTCTGATCTTCTATGAGAAGACGTCCTGCTCTTCTATATCAAGAACTCCTGCTTTTCTAGATGAAGACCCTAATGTCCTCCTATGATAATGTCCTCCTATGAGAATACGTCCAGCCCTTCTTTGAGAAGACGTTCTGCTCTTCTATGAGAAGACTTTCTGCTCTTCTATAAGAAGTCTTCCTGTTCTTCTCTAAAAATACCTCTTCTATAAGACCTCCTGGTCTTCTATGAGATGAAATTGAATTAAATACTTAAATATTTTAGTTTTTTAAATACATTCTATGCCATATGGTATAGTGTACAAAAAAAAACACTTTTCCAAACAAAATTTTAAAAAATTAGTTTTGATTATTCTTATAGTTGGCTTAAATATATATAAAATTGGAAGATATATATTTTTCAAATCAAAAACGAAAAACATATTGGCGTATTAGTTATTCTTCACAATATATTTGCTATATAAACATTAAACATACGCCTTGGAGGACAGAACATGTGTTGGAATAACTTCTTGGTCCCACGAAATCAAAAACTACACACAAAGAAAAAACATTTTTCTCTTCACACACACTTTTATTTGTTTTTTGAAGCAAATTCCATAGTCCGGTCAAAATAGACATGCGTATAAGGGGGAAATAGCAAAAATTCCCACAAAGCTGAATTTTGGCGGAGAGCTAGGGTTGGTCATTAGAAGCAACTTCCTAAAAGACCCCATCGATCCCATGTGTGCAAAACAAGTTATTCGGGGTCCAAGGTCATTTTTGGAGGCATTATTCATTTTTTTTAATTTTTCTCAAAAACGGTAATACTAAGCAAAAGCCCGCTAAAGTAAAAGTTGTAGATTCAATAATTGTCTACAATTTTGGTCTTCATGATTCTTAAAAAAGACTTACCATTTTCGAGATATCTCGATCTAAAGGTCAAATAAAAAATTAGCCGCGTAAGTACATTATGAGGCGAACAGGTTAAAATAACGACACTATGTGTTAGATACTTCCGTAAGCCTTCAAACGATATCCACGGTTTAGTAGAACCGGGTCTAACCCGGTTTTTAAATTTGGCCTTTCGGGTCTAATAAGCGGCGAACCGGATCCGCAACCGTTGAAAATTATGCATTTCCGTAATCAGCGCAACAAACCCTACCTTCGGACAAAACTTGAAAAAAATCGGAGAGTTTTCGTTGGGGTCGTTCCCGTGGAGCTTTCGATTATACATGCGGGTAAAATGGGCTATTTTTGCATAAAATTACTCTAACATTGAATAACTCTACTAAACACACTCCGATTTTGTTGGAATTTTTTTAAGAAGATAGCTATAATTTCGCTCTTCAAGAAAATACAGCCCTAGAAATAATTATATGGTACAAATATAAATATGTCCAGATTTTTCTTAAAAATGTACATAACCGAGATTTTTATAATTTATGTTTTTAGTGTATTAGGTGCTTATTATAACCTATAACTGTTCACCTTGTGGCATTTATACATATACCGTTATTTTAACAACAATATTTTTTTAAAGAATTTTCTTGAGAAATATTTATATGGTACAATGTAAAATATTTAAGTTCTTATTTTAATACAAAAAGATTAAGTACAGATATTGACATAAAATTAATTTTGGATTATGGGCAACGCAGTTGCATCAACTTTAAGTACAATCAGAATGGCTTGTATATCATTCCGTCTCTTAATATGACCCTGGAAACCAGATGACAATTGCACATTGGCATATAGGCCGAAGTTTTGTTATACTGCAAGGTTTAACCAAGATTTTTGTACATTTTTACAAACATTTCAATTGAAACTAAATAACAGAAATAAATATGTTCAATATCAATTGTGTAATACATCCAAATTAGTAGTTTATAACCTGCCTGGTGGCTATAATTTGGGTCAGGACCAAATAAGTGACCTACAAAACGTTACGTAATCAAACAATATGCAGATTTTTCAACTTTAAAGGATAGATAACTAATAGACGATTTAAAAAAATTTAAAAATTGGAAGTTTTCGTACTGTTCGAAAGGCCAAATTTAACACCAAACTTGTCCTTTTTTGTGCCGAAGCATAATAAAACACATGTACCTGTTAGACAGATACATATGCACAATATAACGGTGTAATCTCATTTAAAGTGACATAAAACGAGAAATTTAGATGATATATACCCTTTTCGAGAACGTACAATAGGGTACTTATCGAACAACTGAGTAAGCAACTGTTATGTTTTGCTCATTGATGTTTTCAGGGAATTCTGCTATTATTTTAGTATTTAACATTACTGTAACTTGCCATTTTCAATTTTTATTTTATCATTTGTTTATTTTCTACAATTAAAAGTTGTAAAAAGAGTGCACCGTTTGATTACATACGTTTTTGTTGGCTACTAATATGATCCAGACCCAAATTGTAGTCGTCGGGCAGTTTACAAACACCTTGTGAGGGATGAGTTTCATCATTTATATTGAAAGTAGTTGGTTCTATTGGACAGATCTGATTTAAAATTGGAAGAAAAGTAAAGAAATCATGATGTAGCTTTTTTAGATTGCATGATTTCTGTCCATAAATCAGTTTCCACGATTTTATTGTGGAGCCAGGGACAGAACCCAATGGGAACCATTCCAATTATTCCTAAATTGCATGTTTCTTTATTGTACTTAATCCTAAATACATTTATGTCAATAATTTTGTTCAGGTCCTTGTTAGCGAAATTTTTCCCTGTACCATATTATTATTTCCAAAGAAAAATTAATTTGAATAATATTACGGATATGTATATAAGACAAACAAGGTCGGCAGTCATAGGTATGAACAAGCCCACTAACCACTACTATTGTAAATAAATAACATCTGGATAATAGACCTTGACTATATGTTTAAAGATAATCATGGCTGTACCATATAATTATTTCTAGGGCTGTATATATTTTTTTGGGGGACAGACCCGATTACTTCGCTTATTTTAGCCGGTTCGTGTGAATATGTGCATATTTCCCTTATAAGTGCATAAAAATCATGTGTTTTTTAGAACAGCTATACCTCAAGAATGGTTCCTTCTAAGAACAAAATTATAAGGGTCAAGCTTGTAGATAATTTTTCTGTCTACAATATTTACTTTAGTCACTTTTTGATTAGATCAACCGTTTTCAAAAAATAAATCCGAAACCCTAAAAACCCTTAAATCGACGCCTCCAAACAATAGTATGCTAAGTCGACTTAGCTAAACCATTGCTAAACTCAAATTACCACTTGTCGTTCGAACAACCAGTACGACAAGAAATCAGAGAAATAAATTCGCGCTGCATCAACGATTTTTGGTACATAGGTTAAGAAAAAATGTCCCAGTACAAATCAACTCGCGAGCAAATTTTTGGTTGTTGCGGACAAAAATTGTCGCGGTTTTACTTCTGCTTTTAAGAACAAATATTATAAAAGCGCTTATTATTTTAATGAGTACAATTATCACTAAAAATTTATCACGAAGCGACGTCAGTGAGTAGATTCCATAATATTTGTTAAATGTTACTCAGCATTCGCGG
Source organism: Musca autumnalis (assembly GCF_047663935.1). Classification (NCBI taxonomy): domain Eukaryota; kingdom Metazoa; phylum Arthropoda; class Insecta; order Diptera; family Muscidae; genus Musca; species Musca autumnalis. The sequence goes on along the minus strand of NW_027411647.1, from coordinate 8,077 downwards.
TATTTACATTACAATTTACAAAAAATTGACAAAATTTTAAATGTTATCTGATATTTCTTCAAAACATACGTCCATTTACCAGTCAAAAATTGCAAAATTAGTTTTTAATCAAAACTTCACGGTGAGTCAAATTAGACCAATTATAATGATCGGGATAATAGTTTAAAAGTTATACCCAAAATACGCACAAATTTGAGCAACAAAAAATAAATTTTGGTTTGAAAAAAATTGTTTTCACATGTGTTCTAGAGGAAAAAATCTATAGGAGCACCTCTTTTATTTTTCTTGAAATTCCCAAAAAATGGGTAGATTCTATTTTATCTACGTTTACATAGAAGGTTTCCCATCGAGGAAAATTATCGAGTTGTTGAGATAAATCAGTAGGCTTCTTTAACGGAAATAGAGTCCAAATAAAACGTTTTATTTTAAAATATGTGAAAATCGCGTAATTATCAAAATTATTTTGTCCGCATGTTATTTTTATTTACAGCAAAGCCATATTTTCTAAAGTGCATATATTTTTCGAGATATAGTTTGGACGGCAATATCTTCTCATTAAAGAAACTATAAAACATCGCTAAGTTGAGCAAAGAGCATAACATTTTGTGCGCTTCCGGTTTCAGTATCATCATGAAAATCTATGATGATATAAAGAAAGTCGGGATGTACCGTTATATGTGGGCTATATCAAAACGTTAACCTATACTGATAAACTTCCGGGGAAAAGTTTGTTTAGTCACAAAGAAGACGAAGTACCAAATTTCAGCCATTTCGTTGAGAAAATGGGGTTACAACCTTCAGCGAATATCGGAATGTGCCTCTCCATAGGAGCTATATCAAAATGTAAATTTCAATGCATTATTTACATTCAATTGCTCTCAATAAGGGCACATTGCCGGTCGCTGGAGCAAATATTTGACTAATGTGACCTTACCTTAACTATAAATGAAAACCGCTTACACCTGGGAAGTTTCTGAAACAGCATCGTTCATAGATGAGAAAAATCAAAAATTTAGAAAGATCGCTGTAAAGATTTTTATATAAATCGCGGTCAAATTTCACATTTTTTGGGTTTTTTTGGTTCTTTTTTTTTTTTTTTGCTTAAAAACCGGAAGCCCTATCGAAATGGGACTAAAGAAAATTGGAATGTTCTTCCCAAAAAGTAGACGACGAAAACTGCTTACTGAATTGCTCGATCTAAGGTATTTTAGTTAAATAAAATATCAGACCTTTCCGTTCCAATAATAAAATAATAATTCAACACCACAAAGCTCTCTCACCTAAATGCTCTTTACCGAAAAAAATACAATAAAGATACCACTATTTCACGGTATTTGTATTCCTATAGTCAATAGTCTCTGATCCAAGTTTATGGCAACTTAAGCATTTGTTTAACTCGCTGTGAAACTTTAACACCGTCACCAACAAACACACATACATAAATACGTACATACACACTGGGACATAAAGAACAGATGCAGCACCCAACACAAATAAAAGACAATAGCGGATGGAATATGTGAATGCTGCTGGTTGATGGTAATGTTGCTACTGCTCACCCTGATGATGACGATGAGGATGATGGTGGCAACTAACTCGTAATGTCGCACATTCTATGAATATAAAACAAAATTTACAATTGAATTGAAATTGTGTTTTTTATTATTTCTCTGTGTGTTTGGTACGTGAGTGTGTTTGTTCAATACGTGTGATAGAGTTTTATTTTATTTTTGTTTTTTTTTTTTTATCCAATATACTCGTAAGTTCGGTTTAGTGTGACAAAGAAAAACAAGACAACTGAAATGAAATTAAACTTTGAATACCTGCCTAAATTTTGAAATGTGTTTTTTTATATTTAAAAAAAATTGTAAATTCAATAGAGTGGAATTTTTTCAAGACAGGTCACGAATTCTACAGAAAATCACGAAAAGAAAAGGCAACATTTGAAATGCAATTAAGATTAACTGAACAGTAAAGTGATAATGACAAAAAGTATGTGAAGTTTGTGGTCATGTGGTGGATACAGTCTGTGGCAAAAGAGGGGATTAATGTGTACATACTTCCGATGAATAGATGAGCCCTGTGTTATATGACTGATATTTATTCGCTTTTTGCGGGCAATAACCATCTGGTGCTAGGGAACTTTAATGCTTATCATGAGCTTTGGCATTCCATCCTGAGCAACAGCGCTGGCTCACCAAGTTGACAGCTCCACATTTTGCACGACGAACAAAGACGCTCTTACTGGGTTAAGAGGATATTGCCTCAGCTTGCCAGCTTCACATGTCATTTCGCTTGGCTCAGACCACCTTCCTATCATCGTCTCCGTTAACAGACCACCCTACTTCATAACCTCTAACTGCCGTACTTTTCTGAACCATTGGAAAACTGCAAGGATTGGCAGGATTCAGAAAAATTACCAATCACCGCTTCCGAGAGCCGCCCATTCCCTTAGATCCTCAGGTAGGTGAAAGAAATTTTGGGGACACATCAGACCTGCATACGCTCGCTATAAACCTTCTGGTCGAATACCCGAAGGTATAACAAATTTTCGCGGTAGGGGCGAAGGGACTGTGTTATAAGCTTCAAGGCACGAACTCTCATGACCCAAGGTTTAGGGAACTTACTCCAGAAGTCAAGAGGCTACTAGGCGAGCATACGCGGAAAAGTGGCAAGACCACCTGAAGCAAGGCGACATGAGTACAGGGTTGAATGTTATTTACCACTCTCAATTCTGGGAAAGCTGGATGATAGATCAGCTGTTACTTTCAACGCCCTGACAGTGACATGTCCTAAGAGGTGCGCGTGTTCTTTTAACCTGCTGTTTATAGATCACCGAGAGTTACAGATGTCAACCGAAGGGCTAAATCATCCAAAGCATTGGCCCCACACGAAATTTCATAGGTAATGCTTATGGGACTTGATGAACACAGAGTTGATTATTTGACAAGTTTCCTTAACTTTTCGTCAGCCAGACCCCAACGTAGCCACTGGAAGTGCCAGCGCCAACTCTCCTCATGGTAATTTTTTTGAGAAATGTTTCTACTTGCCAAAGTTGAAATGCTGTTACCATTACGCATTGGAAGAATATTCAAACCTGCTAGAATGTCGAGCCAAGGAAGGCTGAAAGTTGCCTCCTTATATTTATGAGGAAGCGACAATTTTTCTGGTGCCTCAACGCCGGTTGTTGACCCAATGGTTTTAGTTCAATTAAAATCCGTACGATTCCGTCTCTTCAATTTGTATTGATGCAGTTTTTTTTTTTTTTAATCTGGACACAGAGGACCCTGAACCAGGTTACTGCGTTGCTACAACAACAACCAAGGAACGCTTAATTCGATTGAAAAATAATAAGGCTACAAGAGCCGATGGTTTCGCAGCCCAGAGTTGGTTTTGCCACTGCGCTGATATATTAACGGAACGAGGAGTGTTTTAAAGTTGAGTGGATATCTGGGACTATCTTTTGTCATTGCAGCTTTCCCGTGTCCAACTTCCGTGTCTGCTTGCACTGTATTTGCAAGGTTTAGTCGGGTTGTTGTTGTAACAGTGTTTTTATTACAGTGTTATTTATCACCAGTTCTAAGAATATGGCTGTTTCGATGGAAATAACCACAAATCTACTGGAGTTAGTTGAGTAGGTTTGCTTTGAAAAGGTGCAGTGTGTCGTGCGGGCCTGCGCCCTTTGTGTGTGTTTTACACGGTGTCGTTGATCGTTGGCCTATAAGAATTTGGCGGCTGCATCATCCAGAGCGTAGTGGAGCCAAAACTACTCTGGTTTGTCGTGGCAGTTGAAGGTCGTCAGCTGCGATAGATGGGGATGTTCTCCAAGGACCGCATTCATACGACAGTTGTTGATGACATCAACGACTGCATGCTATTTAACTGTGAATGCTATTTAAGCCCGTCTGATGATCTAGGGGTTTTCTCTTGTAACGTTGGACCTCCCTTTCTAGATCATGAATATCTCTCCTGACAACCACATGGTGATTAGGATGGGTCTCACGATAACACCCGAGCAAGTACTGCAACGAAAGCATGCCATTGTCTCTCCTCGGGTAGATAGTCCACTGAAAATACGAGCAGACACCCCGTCGCAGTCCTCAGGGAGGCATTCTGACAGGTTTGAAAAATTTTCCATCGCTTTGCACTTATATTTGCGCACTATATTGTCGCCGCATAGCTTACACAGATTGAGTTATCGTTTTATATTTGGTCAAGGAGGTTTCTTTATCTGCACCCCAAGTGCTGGCGGCTAGGGACTTGACCACCTTTTTCATACATCCCAGCTTATTGCATATAGCTGTGGCATGCGCGGATGACGTGAACATACTATCGAATGTGACTAGAATTTTGAGCTAGTCTGTGGTCGGAATAATGCAACCATGGACCATGGCATTCAACTCTGTTCTCACATGTGCCGGCCATGTTATTAACAGAGTGGCCGTAGATTCAGTTGCGGATATTTGCATATTTTTCTCGTCCGAAAAAGGGGGTAAGATCAGTCAAATAAGAGTTAAGTCTTTCACAGAATTCCAGGTACCACTGGCGTCCACACATATAATTTGTTATCCAACGTTTCAAGCATGGCGGAGGGTTGTCAGTTCGATGTCCTCAAACAGCGTGGGGTGCTTGACAGTATCACCTTTGCTTGCATATTGTCTGACTTCAGTGGCGGGACCAACCTTCCCATTTTCCAGACTTTTGGAACAGGTTGAGTGCTTTATGTTGAATCCGTTTCTGATGATTTAACCACTTGTTGCCCTTATTCTCGCAGAACAACCTATTAACTTTCTGTGTCAGCTACCTGACTCTGGGGTCACTGGGGTGCGCACGACGAAGCTCATCATACTCATTTGCTAATCTCGTCATCTGCGGGGGAGTTTCTTTTGATATGTGCATCTCGTATTACTATTTAAACTATGGACCTTATATGAGTGAGTGCTATCTTACAAAGCCGAATATTAAATTCAGAAATGCCTCGGAATACCTCAAAATGTATAGGGTTGTCGATGCTTACTTTGTAATTTACAACATATTGTGGGTGTCGATCGGCAGTTGATGCATCTTTTCGAAGATTTGCTACAAGATAAATATGTTGTATTTGCCAGTTTTAAGGTCGCACTGATATAAGCCAATTATTTCACTGACCATAGAGATGCTTTAGGTAGTGGACTAGAAGCAGCTGGCTTAAGCTATTTCTGATAAAAAAACTAAAAGGCTTAATTTTTTTCACAAATGGCTTAAGCAATAATGCCATGCTTTTTGCCGAAGCCTTTATGATCTTATAATTTGAGCGCTCAGTCTTATCTCCTTTCTTGCGGACGGGACACAGAATTCCCAACGGTTCAATCATCGGATATGGGTTCCTCCTGCCATATGGTGCTAAATTTGAAAGGCCTACTCCCTAAATTTTTCCTATTTAGTCCAAAAACCTTATATATATAAAATTTCTTTGGAGATCAGTTAACGTTAACCTGTGCCATCGGAGTGATCTTTGAATTTGAATACAATTGCAATATGTTACCAAGTGTCACTGGGGCCCAAAGTTTCCATAGTATTTTGTATGGGGTCAAAGGCGAATTTTTAGGAAGTGGCTCTACAGGCCACAATTATCGTCCAACTGATAAGAAATTTTTACCAGTTCATTGTTGACGTTCGGGTAAGATTTTAATATTGCTCCAATAGTATATTTTGGCAAATTAGGTAATTTGAGTCCTATAAAAACTAATTTTTGTAGGATTATTTTTTAGCCATACAAATTAGCTGGTAAAATTTTTTCGATTGGAGAATAACACTATGCAACACTGAAATGCAAACAACTTCTAGTATGCATTTTTTGAAAGTACATATTGAGACTACAAAAAGCCTAGTAGGGTTTTGTCCTGCCAGATCCATTTCGGATTTTATGGCCTCATCTAAACCGGGCTAAAACTACAGTTTTTTGCATTTATTGGACCTGTATCTCAGAAACGATTAGGAATTTGGCCTTGCTATCTTTGGAAATATTGTAGCCCTAAACTATTAAAACTTATCTTTTGAACATAATTGCTGAAATTCTGGTCAGTATCAGCTAAACTACTGGGAGTTGAACCAAGTAACCGTTTGCAAAAAATATTCCAAATAAAGGTCTCAGCAATTCTTCAGAACATTCTGAAACTCTAAAATGCTTACTTCATGTTTTTTCAGCGGTATTTTGCATCATACCTTTTACAACATGTATTTCAAACACAGTTCACACCAACAGTTAATTCTCGCATTTCGGACTTCACCGCACTATTAACGTATTTATTAAATGGTCGTTGAAAAATATACTGAAAATAACGTGATAGAGGCATTTTACAACAATGGCATGTTCTGAAGAGTTGTGTATTACATTCCAGCGAACATTTTTCTAAAAGTTTCCAAATGTTGCTAAATGTACACAAATTACGGAAATTTTCGATATTTAATAAAAATTGAGGCAGTTAATGTAGTTTTTCGAGTTTGTTACTGCTCCAACTATTTTATTCGTTCCCTTATCTACAAATTTGCTTCAGAGGTCAGAAGAAGATTCGCATTAGTTTCAGAGATATAGCCCCAAAAAAACTTTAAAAAGTCAATATTTAACCATGTTTAGATGGGGCCATAAAATCCAAGCTGGATCTGACACAACAAAACCCAACTAGTGTTTTTGTTGTTTGGGTTTGTACTTTCCAAAAATCCTTAGCTCAAATTGTTTGCACAAGATTACCTTAAAAATGTTGCACAGTGTATTTGAGGCCTGTAGATCGATTTTCTGAAAATTCGCCTTTGGGCCCATACAAAGTACTATGGAAATAAAAATCGGTCATGGGACTTGGATTACCGTCATAAATTTTTGTACAAATCATTTTTTAGCCACAATGATGAACTGGCAAAGTTTTTTCATCGATTGGACAATACATGAAAAAGCACCTCTGGTCCCATATAAATTACTATGGTATCTTAGAGTCCCCAGTGGCGCGTGTTAATATATTCTGCTAAAACTTTGGCAATCTTAAAATCTTACAGAACGCCTAAAACCATATTTTCCCTTTGAGTTAAAACCAGTCCTGGTGACAGTCACGTACCTTTATGTGGATTCCATTACGTGTCCGAATTCTGAAATCTATAGGGCAATTCTGTAACTATTTTGCCGTTACCGACAAAAATCGGTATGTTAGCCATCAAAATAAAGTAGTCTAGCTTAGTTATACCCATGGTGCAAGAAAGGAGGTGATTCAATAATACCAACTGATGCCTTTATTTGCTGTCACAACATATTTTTAATCAAAAATATTTCGCTTCTATGAAGAATATGTGTGTACAACATCATTATTTAAGCTTCACGAAGAATATTTCACCGTTTTCTCCTACGTTTTTTGGATATTGGATATATGATGATTGGATTTGGATATATGAAGACTACGCACAGTGCAAAATATGAGCACTTTAGCGGAACTTTACTAATAACTTTTAAAGGAAAAGGTGTAGATTCCTAAAATTTTGCACAAATGTTTCTTATGTTAGTGGACAGGGTGGGGCTCAAATTGGGCCACATAGACCCGCGGTTTCCTGTAGCGCTCATGTAACGGTGGCTGCCGTTTTTACATTTTACATTCATTTTTCAATCGATTTTGATGCAAATTGGTATATTGAGTTTTCAGCGGATAGAAAACTTGTGTACAAATATTTTCAATATAGGTTCGCGTTTTGGAATAGCCCCCACATGCCGGGTTCCCTCATATTGGGTATTTTAAAGCTTAAAGACAAAATTTGCAGCCGATTTTGATGCAATGTAAATTTTAAGATGTTAGCGAATAAAAAACCTCCTCACACAAAAGCTGTCAACATAGGTCCACTTCTGGGTGAAGCCCCACAACCCTACACATCTATTAAGGAGTAAAATGTCAATATTTTTTATACCCTCCACCATAGTATGGAGGGTATATTAAGTTTGTTTTTCCGTTTGTAACGCATTGAAATACTCATTTGCGACCCTATAAAGTATATATATTCTTGATCAGGGTAAAATTCTGAGTCGATCTGTGCACGTCCGTCCGTCCGTCTGTGGTAATCA